>NC_140937.1:92738491-93338491 GCF_014529385.1 Adiantum capillus-veneris | reverse complement strand
GAACCCAATTCAATTGCTCTAGATAGGTAAATCAATCTCCGTTTGAAATCTCTATAAGCAAAAATTCTATGGTTAGAAGGGTCATCACTCTCAATTCTAGAGATCGAAGCCCTAGGGAGACCTTGTACACTACTAGAAATAGTGTTGTGCAAGACAACTTGATTGATTTCAAGGATAGAAGGCGGATACGAACGAGAACCTTTAGGAATCCAAGTTCTTTTAAACTGACTTGAAGGGAGAACTAACTCGGGTTTGGGATGCCTTCGCCAAAGCATAGGTTTCTTATGGTAAATTGTCTTAGTTTTACATAAAGAAGACTTTCCTTCCAAGTTGAAACCTTTAGGGAAAAAAGTATGCAAACTTCTCATCCAAAACAACTCTCGAGGCCACGCTGATTTATAGAACTCTTTAGAGTTTCTAAAATTACCTTCTATGTGCTCAATGGGAAAACAACGGAAAGACTCAAACCCATGTTTTGCTATTGCCGCATACAAGGGTTTCACACTTTCACGTACGGTGCTCTTACTTTGAACTTTTCTCGCTTCTCTTACATGTTCCTGAAAACGGACAAAAGTTGTTCGAAAGGTTTGGCCAACATACATCATAGAACTATCGTGAATATTATAAATAACATAAATAACTTGAGAGGTATGAATCGGACTTAGAGGACGATCTACCGCAAGATGTTTTTTCCTTAAACGCCTCAAACGATTGAGGGCTTTTATGGAAGAACTTGTGTAATCAATACTAACTAAGACATTCTTAAAAGAAGCCCAACGAATAGGACCATCACCAAAAACATGCAAATTCTTCAAATTAGACTTAGCTAAAAACTTTCTTTCTTGATACAGATTATGACTACTTCTAGCTACTGAAAAGAAAGAAGGGTCGAAAAGACGTACCTGAGAGTCATCAACATTGCTGGTTGAAGCTGAAGAAGAAGTAAAAGTGTTTTTCATTTTTGTAGTAAGGTCAGTGTTTCAGATCAACGCCCGCCTCAAGGCTAAAGATCCTAAGGTTAGATTGGTGCTAGCCACACCCCTCATTTGTATAGCAGGGCTGCTGCCAAGCATTGAGGTCCTTAAATAAGGCTGCCAGCTACACTCAAAAGATCATCGACAATAGCGTGCAATCGAGTGCCCGTGATCCCTTGCTAGAATCACTACTCAACCTCTCCTCTCACAAGAGATATTTCATGAAACCACACAAGAAACCCTTGATCGAAGGGACCCAAATTAAGATGTTATTTTTATTTTTTAAGAGTTTTAACAAAAAAACATTATTTATTAAAAACATGCAATCTACAAAGTTAGATTTATAATTTTCTCACTACAACAACCAAACACACACACACACACACACACACACACACACAATCAAAAACAAAAAACAACAAATAGATAAATCAAAACAAATTAAAAAATAGTAAAAGACATAACACTTAAACAAACCAAAATCAAGACGAAAAGAAGCTCTACACAATAAATCACGATACAACCAAAATTACAAAAAGACCCATTACTTATAAAACAAGTTTATTTAAAACAAGGAATAAAAGTAATACACACATAAAATCACATCGACACACACATGAGTATAAGATCGGTAGCTGTTGGGGTATGCACACCCTCCCAATATATCTTCGTGAAGCTCAACAGTTGGTCACCACTCGGACGAAAATCAAAAAGAGTATCATAACCCGATAACAGAGCAAGAGCAACATAAAAAACCATCCTCAACAGTAGTTTTTTCAAAAAAAAATTCTGCAACTAAAAAACATATGGCCAAGGAAGCGGACCTGTGTGCTAGAAGAAGTGAGCTCCATGCTTCAATACCACGCAGAATTTTCAAGGCAACCACAAAACAAAGCTAAGTGAGGGCCAAAGAAGAGCCCTCACCTCATTATATAGAGGACGGAGGGAGAGAGGCGGTCCGCTAGATCGAAGTAATGAGTAGAATCGTCATGAGTGTACCGACTATATTACACGACAGTGAGGCCGCCTATAGTTGCAAAGAGAGCCCCTACACCTTCACGGCAAATAATGGTAGTAGGGTAGCAAACTAATAAGTAAAACCTACTTGCAGGTAATATATACAAGCCTAGTCCTGTGGTGTGAGGTTTTTTTCAAAAAGCCAGAAACTATAGCTAAGTACCACAGAGTGTGTGCGCGCGCGCGTGTGTGCGCGTGAGCGCACCTGTGTGATCGTCTATGCACAGTTGGTTCAGGCCTCTCTAACACCTTTTGTCTTTAGAGACAAAATGGGCATCCTTCCCCTCCTCCTTCACTAGTAGTGGAGGAGTGCACTACATGGTGTAGCATCAGAGGCATACCCAAAGACTCTGCCGGATCGGAGGCGACATTCTGGGAGCATGCCCCAAAATAGTTGGTATGATGAGGAGTGCAAAGAGATAAGAGCCCAGCTTCAGAGGGATCTCCCTTTAGGAGTCATCACTTTCAGACAGTCTCAGATTGCTTCTCAACGCTTTGTGCGACGGAAGAAACAAGCTTACTTGGCTCAGATGGAACGAGACTTGTATCAGTTGTTCGAGTAGAGACTCGGGAGAGGTATAGTGACTCTTTCATGAGCACTCCCCTACCCCAATGATTACTTCTCCTGATGTGTGGGGCTAGTATGGAACCCCATCGAGATCCTACAGAGCCATGCCCACCTACGAGCACCTTCTTTACCACTGAGATAATAAAGAGAGCCATTGACAGGATGAAGACCAGGAGGGCATATGACCAGCAGAGCACTTTATACATGCTGGGGATATGCTAGTAAAGGTTTTTGCAGTGTTGTTCAATCGTGTCATGTGTGAGGGATAACCTGAGACTTGGAGGTTGTCTACTATTGTGCCTATCTTCAAGGCAGGTGATCCTACAGAGCCGGGGAATTACCGCACTATTATGGTTGGACACACATTGGCACAGTTGTATGCATCCATTCTTGAGCAGCAGTTGAGTAATTCAGCAACAGGTGAGGGTGTACACGCAAAGGGTCAAGCTAGTTTCAAGAGGGATTTCTCCACTCTTGATCATATTCTGACACTCAGAGCCATCATTGAGGAGGGCACGTTACATGGGAGACAGATTTATAGTGGCTTTGTGGATTTCTGCAAAGCATTTGGCATGGTGCCGAGAGCTCGATTGATGTGCAGACTGCAAGAGATGGGGATACCCACAGTGTTGATTTTGGCGATTATGGATTTATACAGATCAATGATGGGACATGTACGCACCCCGGAGGAGATATCTGACCGAGTTCACTCCACTATTGGGGTGAAACACAGTTGCCCATTGTCTCCTACTCTATTTGGTATGTATGTTGATGAGGTGTCTGATTACATTGACAGAGAGGGCGATAAAGGTGCTCAGCTGGCAAGGACGTGGATCCCATTGTTGTTATGTGTTGATGATATTGTGATGATCTCTGACTCACCAGAGGGTATGCAACGACATTTGGATGCATTACACAGTTTTGCAGAGGATAGTGGATTGTTTGTAAACCTTGGTAAAACCAAGATTATGGTGTTTAACACCACACCACAGAAGATCAAGAGATCACCAACTACTTTCACATATGGTCAGGATATCGTGGAGTATACAGATGCATACAGGAGTCTTCACTGGAACGAGGTTCTCGTAAGAGCAACAGAGACTAGACTGACGAGAGGTTATGCGGCCTTGCGAGGCTTGGAGATGATGTGTTTGCAGGTTCAGTTTTAAGAACCTCGGACAAAGTTACGGCTCTTTGTTACTTTAGTCCCCTCAGCTGTGTTGTATGGGGTGCAGATAGGGGAACCTTCTGTAGGCCAGGATGGTTGGAGATGGTTGGAGAGGCCCTTGGTATCTATGATCTCTCGACTAATCAAAGCCAAGGCCTCAGTACCCCACGCTATCATTCGAGGGGACACTTCATGCTGGTATGCATAGATGACATATGTCATTGCACAATGTACTATGAGCTACATTACATATGTCATTGCACAGTGTACTATGAGATACGGGGCCATTTCCACTGCTTATTCAAAGAGGGTTTCGGTCCTTTCTCTAGGGTCACGAGTTATGAGGATCAGAGATGTCTTCGGCTATATCTACTTGAGTTACACAGATATATAGACACTTTACTGGGGAGAGCTAGAGAGAGACAGATTACAGATTTCTTTTCACTAGATATGGGACAGCCATAGGAGCAGCCATCACTGCACAGCTCGGCCCACACTCTTTCGACCACTACCGGCACTCTCACCGACCGAGCACTGGAGCTACGAAGATCGAGACGGCCACGATTGAGGAGACGGACTACACAGCATCGATGGAGACTACAGCAAAGGATTCAAGCCATACTCTCTCAACATCCAGAGTGCAGATGAGAATAGATTCTAGTAGTAGTAGTAATTTTTTTCTAGTTCTTCTGTACCCAGATATGGTATCAGATTCACTATTTTGTAACAGATTGGTCCCATAGGTCATTTTGGCTTTTTGAAGACGATAATATTTCATTTCATTCCATTCCTCTCTCTCTCTCTCTCTCTCTCTCTCTCTCTCTCTCTCTCTCTCTCTCTCTCTCTCTCTCTCTTTTTTTTTTGTAAAAATAAGGGCTATATATTACTGAGTACAATATAATCCCCAGCCGATGCCAAAATAGCCTATCACGTGGGGTGTACAAGCGGAATGTAAGGTTGAGAGCCACTATAGTGACAACTCGACTAGAACAATCTCATGGTGGTCTGTATGATGAGTGGAGGAGAAACCACTGAGGAGGTGCATAATGCCATGTAATCTGTCCACCGGTAAGTGTGAAGAAGAGTGGAGAACGGGCCCAACGCCGAAGGAAGTCAAATCGACGGGCCTCGGCTGCTCTAGATGTACCTCAGGAAGAATCCCACTGCCAAATGAGGGTGTGAATGATGTCCAACCAAATGGCAGTGAGGGTATCCGGAAGGAGCTGTGGAGCCTCTCTCTCTCTCTCTCTCTCTCTCTCTCTCTCTCTCTCTCTCTCTCTCTCTCTCTCTCTCTCTCTCTCTCTCTCTCTCTCTCTCTCTCTCTCTCTCTCTCTCTCTCTCTCTCTCTCTCTCTCTCTCTCTCTCTCTCTCTCTCTCTCTCTCTCTCTCTCTCTCTCTCTCTCTCTCTCTCTCTCTCTCTCTCTCTCTCTCTCTCTCTCTCTCTCTCTCTGTGTGTGTGTGTGTGTGTGTGTGTGTGTGTGTGTGCAGACACACTGTCACAGGCTCCACAGCAGCACGCAACTTTAGGTGAAGACGCAGCACTACGCGCAAGCGGGCAGCTTACAAAGTGCAGTGTGGGGGCTTGCGCGTTGTTGAAGGCGGGCGCGCAGCAGTAGCTCAGAAGTACATGGGTGCTACATCTGCTACTACAGCCTGCAAGGCTGCCACCTACGTTTGTGGACAGCATGTGACCTGTGCCAACGACCAACCTTCTTGAATCTTACAGATGATTCAAGACTCAGGATGCAAACTACAACTGATGGACGCTTCGAGGCAGGTCGAGGCACTCTGTATTTTGCAGAGTTTGCACATCTTGAACTTTGAAGTTTGAAGAGAGAAATTGGAATCTACACGGCTTGTGTTAGGATTGTATCCGAGCTCAAGTGTTTATTATTTTCATTGGCCCAGACTTGAAATACATTATACAAGGGTTGTTATGATGGAGGTCATGAGCGCTTCACCAGTCTGCAAGACGCGTACGAAGGCAACCTTCATGCGTACAAACAAGCAGATAACACAGGTGGAAAGGGAGATGAAGGAATGGCAAGCAGAGATAGAAGGATGGTGGAATGAGAAGGCCAACCTTCTTCAATTATTCCTCAACGAAGGCACGCAATGCAAGCAGGAGAAAGAGGACCTGCACGCAGAGATACAAGCACTTGGGGCGGATTCACGAGCACTCAAAGAAGAGGTCTCAGCCCTCGAGCGAGAGCTTGTTGATAGAGCAAGCAGTGGACAAGAGGAAGGTGAATTCAAGCCCTCAGTGATAGAGGTGTACAGTGCAGCGGAAGTGGATATTGATATTCCTCAAGATGAGTGCTCCGAACTGTGCTCAAGGGTTCCTTTTACTTACGGAAGGGAGAGCCTTCCGTTCCTTTAGAGAGAGAATGCAATGATCAAACAAAGTGAATGCTACTGTGAATGAAAGTGTTCAGACTGAGAGAAAGAGAGAGAAGAATACGACACCAGACGGTTCTCAAACCCTCTTCCAAGGGCCCCCCTCTTTATGGCGAGAGAGGTCTATGCTATAGATTGCACAATTCTCGTACAATGATCTAGATGCAATGGACTTGCCGGCGATGTCGACGACAACAATGACGACGACAAGGACAAGCTGAAAACTGAAAACGCTAGGGCTGAAGTGCTAAAATCTGGAAAACGCTGACTTTCCATTGAAAACTGACACTGCGTCGGCGAGGATGGCGATGACAACAACTCGACCACGATGCGCTGAAAACGCAAATGGTGACATCTGAAAACAACGGGCTGAAAATGTAAACGTTGGCTGACTCGACCGTACGGCGAGGATCTGCTGCGGGTGGGTGAGATCTACGAAGCTAGGGGCTAGATCTGCAGAGGCTAAATGCTGAAAACTGAAAACGCTCGGCTATATGGCTGGATGGGGCTGCCGATGACTGAAAATGCTAGAGGGAATCTACTGCTAAAAACTGTTGGCTGATCTGGAACACCAAAATGCTAGCTGATTTGAATGGCTGAAAACGCTAAGGCCTTCTACTGGTCTTGCTGACAAGGTGCACTGTAAGTCGCCTGAGCTTCTTCTGCTGCCTGTTCTGCCTATAATGAGCGCCCCCTCTTCCCCTTATGTCACAAACTGGTGACGTGGCTTCCTTGTACATACACCCGCCCCACTGACATGCTGACATGGCAACAGCGTACGGACAGTTCCTGAAATTACGGTGCTTTCTGCGGAAATCCATACGGACAACTGACGTGGCAGATGCGTACGGAAAAGCAGCTTTTAGGTAGGCTTATTTCTACGCAAGAAGGATAGAAAGCTTTAATTTTTTAAGGTGATTTATTTACTAAGCAAGAGCGCTTGTGGGAAAAATTGCTTTATTTTTGTGGGAAAAACTGCTTTATTTTTGTGAAGGCTTTTTATGGGACAGCTTTTGGGGCTCTGCTTTTGGCATCCCTTGTAAAATCTTTATAGGTGTGGCTTGGCCTCTCACTTCTCAGAGCAACTGGACGCAGAGTCTGCGAGTGAGATCCAACCACTCACTCTACTTTGTGCAACAGATTAATACAAAATGAAATACCGAAAGGGACGCCAGTCTTTGGAGCCAATATCTCTAGGCACGGAACTCCGTCGGGCCGGTGGAATCAATTGTGAATTGTGAACTGTTTTGAAGTGAATTCCCGTCATGTCCCGGTAGAATCTTCACTTGGAGTGTCCAAGTTTGTTACAGTGGTATCAAAGCGCGGTCGATTTTTCTTCTACAGGGAAATCCGATCCTTTTTATGCGGCACTTATGGATTCAGACAGAGATTAGTCGACTTCCTCTACATCTGGAGATGCGGGAAGAGATCACGAAGAAGATTCACGCGAGTACGGCCCGCCTCGGCCTACTCAAGCGGAGCTTGAAGAGATGGAGCGTCGACGATTCATCGACGATGTAACAAAGATGATGCTAAATTTTGCGAACGACCTGAAATTTGCAAAATTTATGACCAAGACCTCCTTCAATGAGGTGCATTCACAGTGGTGGCAAACCACAGAACCACCCCTCAAACCGGCAATCACGAAACCTCCTTCTCCAAGGATGTTTACAGAGCAAGAATTAGGAGAGGTGGTTCATGCACGAATTTCTCAGCTTTTTGACGCGCAGAGCAAAGCCGAAAAGCACGACAAAACGCAGAAGAAAGGCACTGACTTCCGGGTTATTTGGGTCGTCAGTCTACATTTGCCTCGGCTAGAAAGCAGAAATAGCATGTGCGATTTGGAGTACCAAGTTCTTCTTCTTTAGACATTTCTTCTAGCTCCTCTAACTCGAGCGAAGCAAACAGAAAACGGAAAAAAGGAAGCAAAAAGCAAAGCTTCGGAAAGGGCAAGAAAAAGGCAAAGAAGTCTAAATCTCGCCCACTTATTGACAGTTTTACAGAGGACTCATCTTCGGATAGTTCGGACTCTGACGACAGCAGCTTTTATGCAAAGAAGAAGAATTTCTATAAAGCCAACCAGTATGACTTTCTGGAGGATAAAAGCAAGAAATTCCAAGAGTTCAAAGAAGGTGGACAATCGATTAAATTTGACACGTTTTCTGGATATCGAGATGCTTCGAAGGCTTTGGCCTTCATTCAACAGTTTGACATAGCTTTCTTTGGAGGGCGTTACTCAGAGCACTCCAAGATTCAGAGGGCTACCTCTTACTTCAAGGGAAATGCTCGAACTTGGTGGACTACGCTTCTATTAAACAAGATAGTGCCAGTTAAATGGCTGAAATTAACAAGGCTTTTAATTTCTCCTTGGTTGACTCAGGAGTACGAATGCAACATACGAACTACTTGGAATCATCTTCGGATGACCAAGAAGGATACATTGGACGCATATTGTGAGAGATTCTGGAGCTCTTTTCTACCAGCCTCTTCATTTAAGAAGATCTCGTTCAATAAACAGATTGGGCGGTTTACCTTGGAACTTCCTACAGAGATCCGAGATCACTGCTTAGAGCAAAAGTCAGATTCCATTCAGGAACTGATGAGTCATGCGAAACGGGGTTTTGCCAATCATTCAGGCAGTTTGACCTACCCCACATATGAAATCATGACGCAAAGGACTGGCCAGACTTCGAACAATGCAAGAAGAAAGAGCAAGAGCAACCCATAAAAGAATGAAAAGAATGCACGACCCAAGCTCACTCTTCGAGAAAGAGCTCTCTACATCAAAGAGGGGAAGTGTTTTGGATGCGGGGAAACTGGGCATCTCTCCACGAAGTGCCCTAGGAAGGCACTGAAAGAACAGAACGACAAGGATGAAGATAGGCCTGAGGGTTCAAACAGAGCTCTCAACAAAATCACCATTAAGAACAAAAAGGAGTCCCTTTCTCGTGCGGACCCACAGAAGTGACCGTCTTTCAGATATTGAAAGAGAAATTTACTACAAGACCAATTTTGACTTTGTTGGACTTGCAAAAGTCATTTGAAGTATATTGTGATGCTTGTGGTCGTAAACGTAGTGCGGTCTTAATGCAAGAAGGCCATGTCATTGCCTAGAAATGCCGATTGTTTTGAAGGCCAGAATTGACACCACAGATTTATGACAAAGAGCTTTTGGCGGTTATGCATGCTCTTACTCAGTGGCGACATTACCTACTCGGAGCGGATTTTACTGTCTTTACAGACCATCAAAGTTTACACTACTTCTTGTCACACAAGCAGCTATCGGAAAAGCAGATGCGGTCGGCGAACATCTTGTCACAGTTTCACTTCGAGATTGTCCATGTGCAAGGACAGAAGGATTTAGTTGCAAATGCTTTGTCCGGGAAACCGTTGGTTTTCGCTATTTCCGCCATACATCATAGGAGCTTCGAGGATGTGGTTGATCAATATGCCACAGATACAGATTTTGCAGATATTTTCACTCGGATACGGAATGGGGAGATAGTAGCGGGATATTCCATTCGGGATGGCTACTTGATGAAGAAAACCATGTTGTGCGTTACACAATCGTTGGAGGAAAAGGTTATGACCGAATGCCATTGTCTACCTTTTACGGGTCACCACGGCATTCCTACCACCTTGAAAGGGAAAGAGAGATACTTCTTTTGGCCGAGACTCAAGAAGGATGTGGACGATTTTGTGCGCATCTGCTTGGTATGGGTAAAGGCTGTAACAATCCCTATGCTTTATGCCTGTCAAGTATTGCAATGGTCTCTCGAGAACACAGAGTGGTCACGATGGTATCTAGACTGTTATTGACAGATTTAGCAAGCAAGCTCATTTCATTCCAGTAAAGAAAACACTCAAGCCGGATCACTTAGCGAGACTATTTGAGGCCCAGATTTTCAGATTACATGGCATGCCCGAGACGATTGTCTTCGACAAGGACCCCAGATTCACAAGTTTGTTTTGGAAGGCAATTTGGGAGAACATTGGCACGCGGTTGCAGTTCTCATCATCTTTCAAACCTCAGACAGACGGGCAATCTGAGATTGCCAATTCAGTGGTACTAGATTTATTGAAGTTTTACATACTTTCTTTATTGTTGAGAGGGTAAGCAAAGCCATTGACAAGATGAAGATAGGAAGAGCACAGGATCATGATGATCTAGTAGCAGAGCACTTCATTCATGCCAGAGATATGCTTCCAAAGCCTCTTGCTATGATGTTTAATAGAGCCATGTAGCAGGGTTTTCCTGAAACCTGGAGTATGTCCACAATTGTGTCTATCTTCAATTCGAGAGATCCTATGCTCCCGAGAATTACCGCACCATCATGGTTGGTCACACTCTGGCTAGGCTATATGCATCAATTCTTGAGCATGAATTAAGTAGATGGACAGAGGGAGAGGGCATACGGGCAACAGGACAGGCAGGGTTCACAAGAAGTTTCTCCACTCTTGATCAGATTTTGACACTCAGAGCCATTATTGAGGAGGGTAGACACCATGGCAGGAGGATTTATTATAGCTTTCTGGATTTCCGCAAAGCCTTTGATACAGTGCCACAAGCCAGACTCATACATAGATTGCAAGACATGGGGGTGCCCACATAGCTAATTTGGGGGATTTTAGCTTTGTATGGGATAGTGGTAGGGCAAGTGCGCACTACCCGGGGCATGTCCAACATGGTTCACTCCACAATTGAGGTGAAGAAGGGTTGTCGACTCTCTTTGAGATATATATAGATGAGTTTTCACATTATGTACAGACACAGGGTGATAGAGGTGCCCAGCAGGCAGGGACACGGATCCCATTGCTATTATCTACTGATGATATTGTGTTGATCTCAGATTCTCCAGAGAGGTTGCAACATCATTTGGATGCATTGCATGTATTTGCACAAGATTGGATTGCTTGTGAACCTTAGTAAGACCAAGGTAATGGTGTTTAACACTACGGCGCAGTAGGTAAGGAGATCCGCCCCCATCTTTACATATGGTCGAGAGACTGTGGAGTATGCAGATGCATATACTTACCTTGGGATGATTTTCAGTGGTCCAATATTTTCCGTGAGGCGTGTAGCAGATATGAGATTCACCAAAGCCTATGCAGCATTGGGAAGACTTCAGGCTATGTTCGCAGGTTCAGTTCCAGGTACGTCGCACAAAGCTTTGGCTCTCTCACAATTTAGTCACTTCGGCCATGCTGTACGGCGTAGAGATATGGGGCCCCTCAGTTGATCATCATAGCAGAGCTGGAATACTGATGGATGGAGATGAATGGAGAGGCCCTTGGTGTCGATGATTTCTCGGATGATTAGGGCCAAGGCCTCAGTACCACATGACATTGTTAGGGCGGAGCTCGTTGCTCCTCCATTGGTAGTGGAGGCACTCACTCGATTAGATTCATTTATGCATAGCACATGGGCTCTCCCTAGAGATAGATATGCTCGATTAGCACTGGAGTCTTCACGACAACTCGCATTGCAAGGAGATAGATCATGTTGGTATGCCGAGATGGCATCTTAGTTTCAGTTACATGGTTTTGGTATGGATCGGCTACCCCCATTTCAGTACTCTAGATGCACCCCCCATCTCCCTCACTAGGGCAGAGATTATCAGGCTTATCACACATGACTTGATTTAGCTGGATACGAAGAGGACATGAATACAGCCTACACATGAGTTGGGTACGAAGATGGCTTTCTATAGAAAGCATCTTCTCAAGCTTAAGGAGGATGGTTTTGTGATCAGACCATGATACATGGATACTCATCTATCCCACGGGATAGGATGTAGTTAGAGATTGAGACAGGCAGATTTAGAGGAGTACCCACTGAGTCCAAGATTTGTGAGGTGTGCTAGATATAGCCCGAGAGAGAGCTACATTACATATGTCACTGCCCATTATACAATGAGATACAACGCCGCTTTCACTATCTATTCAAAGAGGGTTTTGGACCACTCTCTAGAGTCATGAGACACCAGGATCGAAAATGCCTCGGATTATACTTACTGGAGATTCGCAAACACAAAGAAGACCTCTTGAGGAAGGGCACAATGAGAGAGAACCAGCAACAGTGGCAGATTATAGATTTCTTTCAGTCACAAACAGAGTTCGAGCAGCCCCACAACATAGCAGCACCACAGGAATACTGCTTGATTGGGCGATAGACTTGGGGCGGTCCCGTCACCCACGAATGAGGGGGCCCTCTCGACATCGACGCGGATTGCGACAGAGGATCCATACCATATTGGCGCAACATAGCTCAAGAGTGCTTACCATGGAGGACATTGAACCTCTACGGCCTTTTGGATATTGATGTCTTTGTTGAGAGCTCCATTGTGTCGCCCCCGCCCCCCTCTTTAATCCCCCTTCGTATCAACTTCCACCCCATCCCTACCCACTATTCTCTTTTCACTTCTTTGTTATTTTGTACCCGGACCTGGTATTAGATTAACCACATGTAAGATTTTGGTCTCATAGGTCATTTTGACCTTTTGAAGACGTTCATATTATATTTCATTTCATCTTTCTCTTTTCAAGCCCAAGCTTTACTAGAACCACAAGTTCGAAAACCAGAGGGTGTGATCCTTGTCCCACCTACACCAAGAATCCCACCAAACCAGGAACGAAAAGAGCCAGATTCCAGTCACGAGTACGAACAAAAGCTCAAGGACCCCGCATTAGATCCAAGGATAGCGCTGAATACCACGAATAACTCTTCCGAGGGATTTCATATAGGTATACCTGACAGCTGTAAAGAAATAGATGGTCTTGACGAATTGTGGAAACAAGTCAGAGAGGCCTATGAAACAAGTGAGATAACAAGAGTAAACTAGACGGACGATGGAAGAGGAGTGTCTCTTCAACCAATAGAGGAAATTGACATTGGATCTTAAATGAATCTAGAAGTGGAGTCGTATTGGGGAGACAAAGGATCTGCATAGTCTATGGACAGTCAACCCCATTCACTAAGAATACTACCGTCCTGTACGAGAGAATATGAGGCCAAGTCAGATGTTGTTGCAGTCCCATCACAAAGACTGTCTCCCAACAAGGACATCGATTCAAAAGGATTGATAGCCATTTTGTCGACACTAGTCAATTGTACGAAAACGTTAACCGAATTGCTCAGAATACGATTAAATATACGGGCTACTGTGGGAAAATGCCTGGAGAAATTTAGGATTAAAAAATCAATGACTCAAATCGAGGAAGAGATCAAAGAGCTTAAAATGCCTCAGCTAAACACTAAGCTAGTGCCATTAAACAAGGTCGACGAGTAATATGAGGGAGAAGATGGGAACACTACTCTTCCCGTGGAATTCCAAGGTGTAAAAACCATGGCAATCCTTTACGGTGGAGCTAGTGTTGCCATCGCAACAAAAGAGGTCTGAAAAAAATGGGGAAAATCAGCAATGAGGGCTACTAGAATGAAACTACATCTTGTAGACGGACACATGGAAAGGCCCATAGGACTATTAGAAAAAGCAGTTGTTACTTCCTGTGGTATTGAATATGAGCAAACCTGTGCTATTGTTGACTTTGATAAGAAGATCAACTATGATATCATTCTAAGAAGACCATTCATGAGACAATTGAAAATGGTCCAAGATTGGGAATATGACTATATCTACCTGAGACATATGGAAACCACGACAAGGATAAATATGAAGGACCATAGCTACAAGGATGTGATGAGAACAACTATGGAGGAGTTTGATTCTGCTACTGTAGCAGTATCAGAACTTCCAACATGGTTGGGTAAGCCTAAAGAAATGTGGATGTGTGAAGCTTTGCAATGCGGAAGCTTAAAGCGAGAGGAATACATCCTAGAAAGGGCAATTGAAGATACGGATTACATCTTTGAACCCTTTCCTGAGGAAGCTTTGGAGCCACTTGAATGGAAACACATCTTGGTTACTCTGGATGTGCGCGCTATTCAAGACGATCCAACAACTAAATTTTGTGATGAAAATGGCTATGATGTCGTTCCTTACTCTGAAGTGAGTGTAATCTAGGAAAATGAAGACGAAAAAGAAAATGAGTTCTACGACTTTGTAGAACACTTGGAGCTTCTAGAAGATGTTGACAATGAAAATCCAGATAACCCACCAGGTGACGTGAAAAACAATATAACAAATGCACAGTTTTATGTTTGTCTAAATCAAAGACCTAGGAACCAATGTCATTGCTACAAGAATAAAGTGCATCAGAGATGGATTCCAACATCCTCGATGGAAACGCGACTGCAACAAGCATCCTCACACATGGCTCCTATACATGAAGAAAAAACTCGACCAAGAAGAATACAGCCATGTCAACGAGCTAACAGCGCTCTAATCAAATGGAAACCAAAGTCATCCCAGAAACAACAATCCAAGAGCAAGCAAATAGTAACTTTCCATAAGCAGTCAAACCACACAAGAAAAGTGCTAGAATGCAACCTTGCTGAGGACAGTAGCGACAATGATGATTCTTTTAACATCCCCTACCAAGTACTCACGTCATCACCATCACTAAAAGCTTCCATGACAACCAAAGAGGGCCACAAGCAACAAACAACAAGTCAGAACCAAAAAGTTCAACAAATATGGATACCCAAGAGACAGATTGGCCAGGAGGAGGTATGAACCAAGAAGACAAAGATCTCTGATGAAAAATCACAAGATCCAATGCCAACAGGAAAACAGTCAAAGCTTGCAAGAGCATCTAGGAAAAACACAAAGTCACAAGCTTTCGCAACTCGGATTTGGATTTCAAAGAAGTCGATTCAAGCCAGAGAGATCAGGAGTTATTCCCGAAACGATTAAATATCAACTCCCAAAGTCTGAATCCCATTCTCAACCAAGATTACAAGGGCTGAAGCAAAGACCGCGGAAGACTCACACAAAGACAAGGTGGATCCCAAAGAAGTCTCTTCAAACACAAACAAAGCAGGAACAAGTATGGGTTCCCAAACAAGTAGCATCAACGAAACAGACAGTAATTACGTAGAAGTGGGTCCCAAAGGAAAGCAATAAAACTACTGCCACTGCATCGCCGCTTGAATTTGACCAAAGAAACCGTGGCTAAGGTATAAAAACCAATTTTTTTAAGTTATTATTAAGTTTTGGATAAGAAATAGACAGCGTGAGCTAATGGCGCTTGCTCACTTCTCTCCTTCTCATGCTTCCTTTTTCTTTGTCGATTGTCACATTGCAGTGCAGTCTGTTGCATTGCAACCGTGGGTAAGAGCTCTATGCATTGACGTAAACATATCATGGTAAATCGTAGCTTTTGGCGTCACCAACCCACGGCCTAATTTCATCATAAGTAAGAATTTAAGCTAGAAAATCACAAAGTACTAAGCATTTAAATGCATTCGGGGTCAAAAAAGACTAGGTCAAAATCTCATTGTTGTTAATAATCGTGTTTTTTGCACTTCATCAAAAGTGAGGTTTGAAACCATAAGTATGTACGCTTAGGTCTTATATACTTGTCCTATAAGTCTCGTAACATTTAGATGTCTTTTGATGATATAACAGTCATGTTTTGTTTGTCAGTTAGTGACTAGCTTTTGATTACTTAGGTCATTTGAGTGTAGCTTGAGTTAAATGCGAGTTGTCTGTTGTTTTCCAAGAGATTGACACCCGCTTGTAGCCTCTATGCACTAGTCGAATCAGTTTCGTCCAATGGATTGACAATTATGTTCGTGGTTCTTGCTATGTCTGCAATAAGATAAGAGTGACGTTAGAAAACCCATCCACATTTGACGCCGCTGCCAAGGACAAATAGACCTAAACTAGGGAAAACAAGACCGTCTTGTGTAGTTGTCCTTCAACTTTCTTTGCGATCACCTAAAGTAAAATTTTCTCTTTACAACCGCATAGCTTAAGAGTGTCTTCTTTTGCTGTGTAGAGGTAACCTAGAAGTAGATTGTACTTGCTAAGTACCTTGTAGGATTGTAAGATTAGGTAAGGATTTTGAGAATGATTGATAGACAAGGCAAGTCTTAAGATCACAACTGACAAAACCATAAAAAACAAGAAAACAAGTATTGTGGACACTTTCCACAACCAAATTCCAGAAGAACTTAGCAGTAGAGTAAGTAGATTCCGAGGTGGGATCTCAAATCATTACTCACTTCAAAAGAATTATTGGTGAGTTGTTAATGTGAAGTTGAAGAATTTCATATCTACGGCTTAGAAACAGCACCAAAAGACTGTCAACGGTTGAATCCGGCTCGAGATTATGCTCATAAAAGTTGTATGAACCAATAGGTAAGCTTAAAGATGCATTTGAGTAAGTTTTCAAGAGTTTGCAAAAATTCATATTATTTATATTTTCTTGAGAATTTAGGCCAAATTTAGACTCAAAGGCTTGAAACATATCACAAAAAGATTGACCATTCAAAAAATTGCAAAAAGAGTTCATTTTAAACCAAAAGTAGATAATCGCGATTATTTACTTTTAGCTCAAAATTGCCCAAGGTTGATACCAGAGACTCTATCCATGATTGCAAACATCTTTTGTGAAGACTTATAGAATTTAGTTCACAAAACAGACCAAAAACTTGATAAAAATTAAAATAAGTACTGATTGTCGAGAAAGTGAGTTTAATTTGATAAATCTTGATCAAATTTGATAAAACTTGACTTAGAGGCTTAGTTTGAAGTGTTTAACATGTGTGTATGCTCAGATGATCAACAATATGTTAAAATTTGCCAGAAATAAATAATTACGATTATTTACTTTTATCCAATTTTCAGACCTTTTTAGGAAAACCAAGCATACAAAAACTTCTATCATGTTATATTGAGCACATATATAAAATTTGGTAAGATTTGGATCCATAAAGTGAAAATTGTGACCAGATTTGTAAAGTCAGTCTGTAGACACAAAACTGTTGACAAATTGAGCAGAGTTTATCCCAACTTGGTAAAACTTGGCTAAGAAGCTTAAGTTGAGTTGCTTTACCTGTTTGTATCAACATTTTGACAAAAGTTGTAAAAAATCCCAGAAGTAAATAATCGCGATTAATTACATCTCTCCAAAATTGAGAATTTTGCACAATTGAGTATACGACAAGGTCAAGCATATCAAGTAGACTCCACATATCAAATTTGGTGAAATTTGGATTACAAAAGTGAGACTTAAGCCAGATTCTTAAAAACTGACTCTGCGGACACTAAACAATTGGCAAAGCAATTCAAAAAAGTGAAAAAAGTGTGAAAAGTAAATAATCAGATTATTTACTTTTGAGCCCCAAAAACAAGATTTTGGATTTTCGAGCTTGAACAGGGTTAGAACAACATAATACAGAGCCACTAGTCAAGTTGGATTCCATCGGGTCCAAATTGACGTGTTATGTCGATTTTCGAGTTGTAGATTAGTCCTTTAGCTCTTTGCAACGATAGAAGCCCAAAATCTCATTTGCTGACTCACTTAGCTCAGATTGAAGTGATATACACATGCCAATCACAATAGTTAGCAAAAAATGTACAGTCTTTGAGACAAAATTGCTAACTTGGTTAAAACTGACATAGGAACCAGGTTACAGACAAAGAATTGAGAGTTTGACAGGAGTTGAATTCAAGTCAAGTACAAAAACGGATAACAATTCAATCCGACGGTAAGTACTCTATCCAGGGCTTCACAAGTCTATATGAACCTTAGATCTGATCGTATACTAGCAAATCAAAGCATATTTGGAGAGATCGCTAGTAGGGTATCCACCCAAGAGAGCGTGAATCAAGGTGATCACTAGGGCACTATCTTTGAAGAACTCTCAAACACTTATTCCGACTCAACATCTGAAATGTCTTCGTATTCAACTCTGTCAAACCAAAACAACAGTGCGTTATAACCACATACTCACCTTTTATAAGACTAATAATATCCATGGAGCTTAGGTTTACCTGGATCCTAATGAAGAGTATGCCATTCGCATTGATGACCATGACATAGACTTTAGAGAGGAAATAAGGGCAAACAAAGTGTATATGGATAAAACCGAGACTCAATATGTAACAGTTGAAAATCCTGATGTGATAGACGAATGGGGATTAGAAGTGAATACAATAATTCCGGATCTGGTCCAAAAGCAAAGCCAAAAAGCTGTCAGCGTAAATCATGGAATTTTGTACAACAATCAGCGCAAAACGCCGAAATCTGTACAGCTTGCCACATCATCATGTGAGCCCAATTTTTAGAAATTTGCCACGTCATCAGTTTGTGTGTGTGTGTGTGTGTGTGTGCGGGTCTTGCTTTATTTTATTCCTTTATGTCACTTGGAGCCCCATCGGATGGGGTCCCCATAAGTTGGTAGGACTGCTACTTGTTCTCCTTAGGGTTTAGGCCCCTCGGCCAGCATCTGCAAGTTGGCTCCATTCTTTAGGTCTTTGACACGTCAACAGTTTGTTACACATTTGCTCAGCTTGTCCATTTTCTTATGGATGATATGAAGCGGATTTGTTATGGATGACCATAAATTAATTCAGCAGACACTCAATTAGCTCATTGAGAAAATGAGTTCTATCACTGACAATTTCTATTGGGTCCATATCTTGTGAATACATTCTCATATAAGAATGCGGTTGTGGTTCTAGCATCATCTTTCTGGTTGCCTTCGCCTCTGCCCACTTGGTCAATAATCCGTAGCTATAATGATATATTCAGCTTGAGTTTTATAACCAGGTGGTTGTATTGGTCCAACAAAACCTATGCCCCAATTTGCAAAAGCTCTAGCCCCCATCATTGGTCTTAAAGGCGTGTTATCTACCCTTGTTGGAATTTTTGCTCGTTGGCATGCATCACATCTTCGAACATATTCTATGGCATCTGCAAAAAGTGTTGGCCACCATATGCCTGCCATTAAAATTTTTGCTCTATCGGTGGTTTCACTAGAAAAGTGACATCCCGCTAATCCAGCAAGTGCTTGTTCTAGCGTGGGTATATATTCATCTTCATTTGCACAAAGACGCAAATGTTGATCCTTTCCTCTCCGATACAATTGGTTTCCAATAAGAGCATAGTCTCTTGCTTCAGTTTCAATAGCTCTCTGGCGACGTTTACTCATATCCTCTGATATGAGTTATGCTTGATAAGTAAGTAACTAGATAGTTACTCCACTTAAAAATAAGTGAAATTTGAAATAATGTCACGTGAGGTATGGGTGTTTGTTTCTGGCATTGATGACAATTTTCGCAAATGAATGAACATCACTTCTCATGGTTGGCCAAAATACTCCAAGTCTCAAGATCCGTTGCATAGTTTGGTCTTCTGCAAAGTGAAGTCCTACTATAGTCGTGTGTTTTACTTAGGTATTGGATTTTTTCCTCAGGATTAATACACAAAAGCAATATTTTATCTCAATTCCTTTTGTATAGTCTTCCAGCTAGTAATTCATACATAGCCAATTTCCCAATTAATCCTAGTGTAAAAGGAAGTGGTATTTGAGAACCCACTTGAGCTATGGTCATCAATGAAACCATATTTTCTGACCAATGAGGTATCATTTCCACAGAGAACAAATATACATCTGGTAGATCATCGTCTACCCCTTTTGGTGGTTCTCCAGAAATGATCCTTGACAAATGATCTGCTATTTGGTGTGCGGTGGTCTTTTTTACAACTACAATGAAATCAAATTCCAAAAGATGGATGAATCATCTCACGATTCTTCCTGTGTTGCATGGCTTATTGACCAAATACAATAAAGCTTGGTGGTCCACAAAGAACACAAATTTGTTGACTAATAGGTAGTGTCTATACTTTTTTACGGCATAGATCATCCCTAATCTTTCTCTTTCGATGGTTGTATAATTCTTCTCTGCCACATTCAGTTCTCTACTAGCATAAGAAATGGGAAAATCAATTTTTTTGTCTCTTGGTAGAGCTAATATACACCCAATTGCAAAATTGGAAGCATCAACATGTATATGGAATATCTTGTTCCAACCTGGTGCTTTCAATATTGTGGTTGAAGTCAGAGCTTGTTTAAGCTTCATGAAGGATTCTTCACACTCATTAGTCCATACAAAGAGTGTAATCAGGCCATACATGGGTTTTGCGATGATAGCATACATGTAAATGAATCGTTTGTAAAATCCACAATGTCCCATAAACGCCCAAACCCCTTTGACTGTTGTTGGTTTAGGGAATTCAGCAATAACGTAAATTTTATCTATATCAGTCGCTATGCCGTTTTTAGACACTATATATCCAAGAATTTTTCCTTGTCTGCCCATATAGGAGCACTTTTCAGGATTTGGGCAAATATTATAAAGTCTACATACCTTTTCGAGATGTTCAAAATGATATGCTCGGATTGATGAATGTACACATAACCATCCATATATACTTCCAAGAAATTCCTAAGATATTCCTTGAAGGCATGGCTCATCAATCTTTGAAAGATGGCAGGAGCATTAGTTAACCCAAAAGGCATAACCCTATACGCAAATATACCCCATTCAGTTGCAAAGGCAGTTTTATGCTGATCCTTGGGATCAACCAAAAGTTGATTGTACCCCGAAAAGCCGTCAAAAAAACTGTAAGCTTCTTTTCCTGCAACTCATTCTAAAACATGCTCGGTGATGGGAAGAGAGTAGTTATCTCTAATGGTGGCTAAATTCACTTTTTTGAGATTCACACACTCTTAATTTTTCTTTTTTTCTTGGGTACCACCACAACTGGAAACGCCCAATGTGTGTGTTCTATTTCATAAATGAATTTAGTTTCCTTTAGCTTTTCTCTCTCTTCTTTGATCTTTTTGACAAATATTTCATTATAAGTATATGGCCTTTGTCTACTTGGTTTTGCATCATCTCTCATGGGTATGGTATATTGACGTATTTCTAAATCAACACCCTTGAGATCTTTATAAGACAAAGCAAAGATATCTCAGTATTCTTTTAGTAAGCTTAGCAAAAGCTCTTCTTCTTCTTCAATCAAGTCGCTCGCTCTTATTCTTTGACACGTCTAGGCTCTTCTCCTGGTTCGGCTAGATCTATTTTCTTTGCATTTTCAGGTCCTTCATATGACTCACCCTGTTTTCTTAATTCCCTTACAGATTGTTCTACTATAATCTTTCGGTCTTGGAGAGTATATTTCTGATAATGGGATGGAACACTTATCACATCTTTACTCTCTTCTTCGATTATTTCCATTTCAGTGGTATGCATCTCCTTTAGAGTTTTCTTCAACTCTTGATATTTTCTCTTTCGTTCAACTTGTGTCATGAATGATTCATCACCTTGGTGTTTAAGTTTTGATTAAGTTTCGTTTCTTGTTTTCCTCGATGTTTTTGGTGTTCCTTGTTTGTTGTCTGAAGGATATCTGCTCGTGATTTTGTCTTTGACACAATCATGTGTATCTATCTGCACCAGAAACTGTGTTCTGCTAGAAACTGAAGGCATAGGTCTAGATTTCAAGTTTTTTGTCTCTCTTTTTCTTCTATACCATTTCTGTCTTCTTGTTTTTTGGTTTGGAAAGTCAAAAAACTTTTGCTTTCCTCTTTTTATGAGTAGTTGTGATCTCACATGTTCTTTGTCTGACCCAAAATCATCAAATGTAGCTGAATGTTCTTCAAACTCATCAATAGCATCATAATAGAGGTCTGAAAAGACTCCTTGAGTTCCTGAACTTCATTTGAATGTGAATGTGAATGGTTGAGAACATTTGTATGGGAATTATGTCATAGCCATTCTCATTGCAAAATTGAGTACGCATAAACGTATTCACACATACATCCATTGTTATCAAAATTTGAGTCCATTCAAATAATTCAAACAAATACTCCGGAAAGGGTTCAGGTACATATATTTTATCTGTGCAATCCTTTTCTAACATACATTCTTCTCGTTTATCCCGTTTTCTGAAGCTCCACATATCCAAATAGGTGTGTCTTTGTTTAAACAAGATAAAAGCTTTGATTCAATTGAAGAGACTGAGACAAATTCTTGATTCGGTGTTTTCATTACATCTCTATAAGTGCGATCTTTCAAATTGACCCTTGTGATTGATCCCTCTTGCTTCAAGTACATGTAACTGTTTCCCCAATCTTGAATGAGCTGTACTTACTGCATGAATGGCCTTTCCAAGATGATTTCATAGTTAAGTTTCTTTCCAAAGTCCACTATCGCAAAAGTATGTTGATAATCAATTCCACAGGAATTAACTATCACTTTTTCAAGTAGTCATAAAGGTTTTTCGATGTGTCCATCCGTCAATTGTAATTTCATTCGAGTTTGTCTAATGGCTGGTTTTCCACATGATTGCTATACTCCTTTTGTGGCTATGGCTATGTCAGCCCCACTGTCAAGTATTACCATGGTTTCTTCATCATTATAACTCACCGGAAGGGTTGTATTTCCTTCTTCCCCTTCGTAGTATTCTCTGACTTTGTTCATAGGGACGGATCTAATCTCCTTGTTATCCAATTCATGTTTCAATTTACCCAATTTTTTTGCGATTAGCCCTGTTATCCCCACTTTCTCTAGAGTTTTTTGTAAATCATTCCATAAATATGGTCTAATTTTTTACAGTTCTTCCAAGGTAAGAGTACATTGAATAGGTGTTGACATGATTGAATGGATGTTCTCTACCTCTAGGTCTGTTCCGCTCTTTTTACCTGAGTGGTTTTACATACTATGGACTCATCCTCGTTGTCTCCTAAGTAAGAGGGTAGTGATTTTAGAGTCATTGACTTAAACATTCCTGATGCTTCAGAGCCGCAATCCCCATACAAGGATTGTATATCATTGTCCATATCAGGGGGGGTAAATTGTCTAACCAAACTTCCTCTATAGGAGCTAATTTCAAAGTTATGCTCCCATCATTAATCTCTCTCACTTTTTCCCACAAATGTCTTGGCCAGTCTTCCTCCACAAACGAAATTCCATGTACAGCATCTTCACTGTCAGGCACTATGAGTTTTGGCTCTATAGATTCAAGGGGGGTTCTACCACAAGCTCCTCACGTTTTGCTATACTCTCAAGCTTGGAGTTTTGATTTTCCAACATTTCTTGAGTAATTCTTACCAAATTTTGATACGCTTCAAGCTTAAATGCTTCTATATCTGGAGAAGGATAGCTTTTCCATTTGTTTTCCGTGTTTTTACCTATTTTAAGTCCCGCTTGGAAAGCTTCCAAGGTCGCATTGATTGGCTCAAAAATTTTGTCTACCAAAATGGATCCTCCAAATTTTATTGTGGTTTCCTTAATTTCACTCCCAGTTCCTTTCATTTTTATCTTAAATAGTTTCTTGCTTTTTCCTCAATTCATTCCTTTGTTTCTGTTTTCTCATCTCTTACCTTTGACGACTTCTTTTCTTGGTCTTTTGAGAGGTCTATTTAGTATTCTCTGATACATCAAAGGAGCTATGTTTCTTTTTCTTAACCTCAGCTCTAGTGGTCACCTTGATTGGAACGTTCACTTTCAGAAGAGCTACTAGGCATTCGACTACATTCACCGTTGCTTTTCCCTTGTTTAACAGATTTTTTGAATAGTCTTCAGAGAAGTGCCCACTTTTTTTGCAACATTGTGTGCAAAAAGCGTCAGTTGGCTTAATGTTCTTGTCAGGTTCTGGGCATTCATTTTTCCAACGATCATCTGCACCATAGAAGTTTCCAGTCTTTGGCTTAATCATGGGTCTGATTGGAGGTCTAACACTCTAATTAGCTACAATGTACATCGGTGTAAGCTCTGGTGTAGCATAAGTCACAGGTTCGGTCACAAGACGAGCATCACTTGCCAACAGAAAAGAACAAACTGAACAGACTTTTAGCACTTCAATAACAACTGAATTGAGAGAGAGACGACACGCGACACGGAGTGGCGAAATTCCACCCCAGAGAGTTTTGGCCCCAAACCTTGGTGCCCCTTTCGGTATTTCTTTATATTGCATCAACAAATAAGCAGGTACTCCAGACTCTGCACCTTCTCCAAGAAGCATGCGAGAGAATGAGCCCTAGCCTCATATTTAAAGGCCCTTGGCCTAAAAGCAGTTACACTAAAAAGCCTTTAAAACTCAAAAGCTTCTAGTCCAAAAGCAAAGCCAAAAAGCTGTCAGCGTAAATCACGGAAATCCGTACAGCTTGCCACGTCATCAACCAACGCAATTTTCAGAAATCTCCTTGTTGCTCGTAGGGTTAGGGTTAGGGTTTCTTCAGTTTTAAGGTTAGGGTTTCCAGAATTAGGGTTTGCAAGTTTTTGGGTTAGGGTTTCCAAAATTAGGGTTTGCAAGTTTTTAGGGTTAGGGTTTCCAAAATTAGGGTTTCAACAGTTAGGGTTTCTAGCAGAAATTAGGGTTAATGTTTCTGCTCTCGGGCAGCCACGTCATCACTTTTTGATAGTTTAGGCCCCTCGACCACATCTGTAAGTTGGCTCCATTCTTTAGGCTTTGACACGTCACTAGTTTGTTACATCTCCCCTTCTTGAAAGAGAGTAATCGTCCGCGATTACAACATATCTGCAAAACAACTCAAGTTAGCTCAAAAATTTACGAGGGTCATTCCAAGAGACATTCGGAAGGACAATCACTTTGCTCTTTTTATTAAGGAGTTAGCTTCTCCTTTCTGCTCTTTTGATCAAGGAGTTAGCTTCTCCTTTCGACTGTTTTGATCAAGGAGTTAGCTTCTCCTTTCTGCTCTTTTGATCAAGGAGTTAGCTTCTCCTTTCTACTGTTTCGATCATGGAGTTAGCTTCTCCTTTCGTCCAGATCGGAACTCTTGATATTCCGGCGTAGTAAAATTAGCCATCACACCACCGTACTGATCTTCCACGGGTGTCTTGATGCACTAAAATTACATACCCACGCAATCTCATCCAATTAGGAATATCCAGTAATTGGCACATCACAATGCAACACAAATGCTTACATATGCATGTTACAAGACACGACAAACAGCGCCGTTGAGCACTCCCGCGAGACAAACGGTCTGCGGTATGAAGCTACTCAACGACTACCTCGTCACTCCCCCCGCAAATAACCTCAAAAGGTTCGGGCCATGAGCTCAAAGGACTGTACAACCAAACGCTCCCCACACCGCAGTCTGCGTCGCTTGGAGGTTCAAGCATACAACCAAACGCTCACCAAGCATCGGCCTGCGTCGTTCGAAGGTTTTCTAGCATACAACGAAACACTCCCCAGGCATCGGCCTGCGTCATTCCGAGGTTTTCAAACATACAACAAAACGTTCCCCAGGCATCGGCCTACGTCGTTCCGAGGTTCAAACAAACCACTGTCACAAGACGGGCACCACGTTCCAATAGAAAAGAACAGACTAAACAGACTTTTAGCACTTCAATAACAACTGAATTGAGAGAGAGAGAGAGGGAGAGAGAGAGAGAGAGAGAGACGACACGCGACCCGGAGTGGCAGAACCCCAGAGAGTATTGGCCCGAAACCTTGGCGCCCCTTTCAGTATTTCTTTATATTGCATCAACACAATACAAGCCAGTACTCCAGACTCTGCATCTTCTCCAGGAAGCATGCCAAAGAATAAGCCCTAGCCTCATATTTAAAGGCCCTTGGCCTAAAAAGCAGTTACAATAAAAAGCCTTTAAAACTCAAAAGCTTCTGATCCAAAAGCAAAGTCAAAAAGCTGTCAACGTACATTACGGAACTCCGTACAGCCTGCCACGTCATCAGCCAACGCAATTTTCAAAAATCTCCCTGCTGTCCTTAGGGTTAGGGTTAGGGTTGGGGTTAGGGTTTCTACAATTTTAGGGTAAGAGTTTTCAAAATTAGGGTTTGCAAGTTTTAGGGTTAGGGTTTCCAAAATTAGGGTTTGCAAGTTTTTACGGTTAGGGTTTCCAGAATTAGAGTTTCAACAGTTAGGTTTTCTAGCAAAAATTAGGGTTAGGGTTTCTGCTCTCGGACAGCCATGTCATCACTTTGTGACAGTTTAGGCTCCTCGGCCACATCTGTAAGTTGACTCCATTCTTTAGGCTTTCACACGTCAGCAATTTGTTACAGGTTCTTCCATTGATGGTGGATGTGAATTATACCACTCTCCTTCTACCATTACTGTAGATGGGCTAGGCTTTACATAAGGTGTAACAGACACTACTGCTTGTTCATCTATGAATCCTTCTGAACGCATGTACTTTACAGGCACTGCATTATGTCCAGGATATGGAGGTTGTTGACCCAGCACTGGTTCTGGTCTTACCATACTCATTGGCGGTCTTTGTGTTGGGGCCATATTAGGCTGATATCTGTACATGGGTTGTCCTTATGGTCTCATAGGCACATATTGAACATTTCCATCGTACTTTGGTCGGTAATAGCACTCATTGGTCTCATGGTTGGTCCATTTACTCTCGATAGCACACCATTTTTGCAGCCTCATCGATTGTCTGTTGAGGTATCCTTTGCCATGGTGCTCTCATAGGTGCTTTTTGCATATTATTCATCATCTCGATCATCCTTTTCAGCATGTCTTCTATGGCTGTAAGTGGTGCTGCAGCAGCTGTTCCCACTTGTTTTGGTTTTGTGGATGTTGTTTTCTCACTCTGAGTATCCTTAGGGACATCTTCTTCATTGAAAATATCACAATTGTCTCTCAAGTCAATAGCATCTGATACCCACTCTTCTAAGGTCATGTGCTTCTTGCTATACAATATAGCATGAAGTTCTTTGTTTAACAATCCTTCTAGAAAGAATGACACTAACCTTTCTTCTGCTGGTATTTTTAATTATGGGCATCCCTAGTTGCACAATCCCTAACAGACTCACCTTGTTTCCAATTGAAGCTATCGATTTGAGCTACCATATTATGTTTGATCCCAGTTTTGGAACATGCAGCTACAAATCCCTGAGCTTTTCCTTCTAAAGTCATTCCAAATCCCTGAAATTGAGTGTGGAAATCAAATATGCCTTATGTGCTTAGCACTAGCTCGAAGCTAACTAAGTGGTCATATGGATCCCCAAGATCCACTGTATTTTCTGACCCATTTTTGAAAATCAGCTGGTCTGACTCGTCTGTTCGGCTCAGCTCCAACTCTTCTGACAGTTGGTCCTGTCTCAAGTCCTTCAAACCAATCTGTTAAAAATAGTGACTCATGTAGCCATGCATTGGCTCTAATGTCACTCAGTTTTCTTCGTGACGAAGTAGGTTCGGGTTTTTCATCATAACAAAGTTATTGTTATAACAATCCCTAAATAGGTAAGATGGTATGTAACATTTAATGGTCTAGTAACTTGTGTGCATCGGAAAATAGCATGAACATAGTGAGCATTTCATTACAATAGATTCCTAATGAGAATAACAAGAGTGCTTGGGTGGAGAGAGCAACAAAAAGTATAACACCTAGTTAGATAGCATGAACAATACTTCAAAAGAGAGAAATTAAGCACTTGACAACAGTTGAGGAATGGATTTGCATGGAGCCGGTCCCCCTCCAAAAGGCTTTGTATTATGGTTTCTCCCATCAAGAGAGACATTTTACAATACAATTCTTTGTGTTCCTTCAATACTAGCTAGTGCAATGAAGATGGAAACTTCAAGCACTAAGCAAAACACTTATCAAACACAACATCAATTCCCTCACGGTCTCAGACCCAAGACCTCACACACCTTCGAAGATGGTGAGAGCTAGCGGGGTATGAGAGTAGATTGAGAGGAAGGAGGAGTCGTCTTACGAGAAAGATGTACATCTCCTCACATAATCGCTCATATTAGCATAGCTTAGCATAGTAATTAGCATGGTAGAGGAGATGAGCATGCATTGAAGCTTGGCTCAGCCAAGAGTTGTTGGTGTAGGCCTCCTTCTCACAAGCTTGGAGTAGGTGACAAGCTTTCCATTAAAGCTTGAGAAGAGAGAGAGTCTTCTTACTCCACACATAGACTAGTGTGAGTGTGTAATGCAATAATACCTTAAGAAAATCAGCCCCCTCTCTCTCTTGGTGGATCACTCTTGCTATTTGCTCATGCAGACACCCCATTGGACTCTCTCTCTTCTCAAGCTTTCCATTAAAGCTTGAGAAGAGAGAGAGTCTTCTTACTCCACACATAGACTAGTGTGTGTAATGCAATAATACCTTAAGAAAATCAGCCCCCTCTCTCTCTTGGTGGATCACTCTTGCTATTTGCTCATGCAGACACCCCATTGGACCTCCCCAAGCTTAGCCAATACGATAGCCTTCTGACATGTGTCCCCCTTTCCCCTTTTGTGAGAGCTTTAGGTAATTAATTAATGTCACTAAACTCTCATTGGACCCCTTTGTCTCCTGGCCAATAGGAATCAGGCAAGCCATTGGGCTGTTGAATGCTCATTGGACCCCTTGGGAGACTGTCCAATAGTCTTTTAGAGAGCTTAATTCTTATTTGCTCTTTTACTAAGTGTTTTTAATTAAATTAAACTAGATTTACTCTAGCCTAATTCTCATTAGTCCACCTTCAAGGCCATCCAATAGGATCTGAGTACACCTTGTGGGCATCTGGGCTAGGGAGCTGACATGTGTCCCTCATTCCCTTTGTGTAAAGGGAGCTTGTGTGTGTGTGTGTGTGCGTGTGTGTGTGTGAGTTTCTCTCTCATCTCCTACAACTAGAGCTTGCCCCTCCTATGTAGGGATGCATGAAGACTTTTTGGGACACACATGAAGCATCCAATTTCCCTAATGTTTGACCTTTGGACACAACCTTTGAATTTTGGAACCTTAGCATTTTGGAAGTCTTCATGGGCTGAACCTTAGGGTCTTTTAAGCCCATTGTTGCACATTGCTCTTTTGCAGATGGCCCCCCCCTTTGGATCCCTATTTCCCTCCTTTGGATCCCTACTGTGTGGCTGGTCTGCCAGTTTAACCAATATTCTAGCTTTTTCTCCCCTGGCACTTCCCCATATTAAAGGATCAGTTTAACATAAGAAAATCATGTAGGAAAATTAAATATTAGTTATTATGACATGGTAGATCTGCTGAATCTTTGTCTTTGATTTAGAAGATATAGATGATCTTCATGGATATTAAGTGCCCTGATTTGGCATGAGAGTCCATAAAAGATCCTTGACATTCCTATCCTCCCAACAATAGACTCCAATCCCAGGTCAATTTGATCGTATCCCTTGAATTCTACAGTGGGTGGACCTTCTCTTGCTACCATCTCCGGAATTATTGTATTCACTTCTAATCCCCATTTGTATATCACATCAGGATTTTCAACTTTAACATACTGAATCTCGTTTTTATCCATAAACATTTTTCCTTGATTGTTTGCTCTGATCTCATCTTCAAACTCTATGTGAATGGCATACTCTTCTTCAGGGTCTAGGTAAACCTGAGCTCCATGGACATTAGTCTTATAAAAGGTGAGTCATGGTCATCAATGCGAATGGCATACTCTTCTTCAACGTCCAGGTAAACCTGAGCTCCATAGTTTTATAAAACGTCAGTATGTGCTTATATCGCATTGTCGTTCCGGTTCGTAACTAAGTCGAATAGCAAGACATTTCAGATGTTGAGTCTGAATAAGTGTCTGACACTTCTTCGAAGATAGTGCCCAAGTGATCACCTTTATTCACCCTCTCTTCGGTGGATACCCTACTAGCCGTCTCTCCAAATATGCCTTGATTTGCTAGTATACGATCAGATCTAAGGTTCTTATAGACTTCTAAGGCCCTGGATAGAGTACTTACCGTCGAATTGAATTGTTATCCGTTTTTTCACTTGACTTGAATTCACCTCCTGTCAAACTCTCAATTCTTTGCCTGCAACCTGGTTCATGTGTCAGTTTTAACCAAGTTAGCAATTTTCTCTCAAAGACTGTACCATTTTTGCTAACTATTGTGATTGGTCTATGTATATCACTTCAATCTGAGCTAAGTGAGTCAACAAATGAGATTTCCGGCTTCTACCTTCATAAAGAACTAAAAGAATAATCTGCAACCTGGAAACTGAGTTAACATGTGCTAATTTGGACCCGATGGAATCCAAACTTGACCAGTAGCCTTGTATTATGTTGTTCTAGCACTGTACAAGCTTAAAAGTTCAAAATCTTGTCTCTGGGGCTCAAAAGTAAATAATCTGATTATTTACTTTTTACAATTTTTTCACTTTTTGGAATTGTTTTGCCATATAGACAGCTTGTTGTAGTCTATGGACAAGTTTCACTAAATTTGAACAAAACTTGTCCCAGTTATCAACTGTTTAGTGTCCACAGACTCAGTTTTCAAGAATCTGGCTTAAGTCTCACTTTTGTGATCCAAATTTTCACCAAATTTGATATGTGAAGTCTACTTGATATGCACTCAAATGTGCAAAAATTCTCAATTCTGGTGCAGATGTAATTAATCGCGATTATTTACTTCTGGGATTTTTTTGCAACTTTTTGCCAAAATGTGGATACAAACAGGTAAGCAACTCAACTTAAGCTCTCTAGCCAAGTTTCGCCAAAGTGTGGATAAACTCTGCTCAATTTGTCAACAGTTTTGTGTCTGCAGACTGACTTTACAAATCTGGCCACAATTTTCCCTTTATAGATCCAAATCTTAACAAATTTGATATGTGTGTTCAATACAACATGATAGAACTTGTGATATGCTTGGTTGGCCCAAAAAAAATTTGAAAATTAGACAAAAGTAAATTAATCGCGAGAAAGTGGTAGTTTTATTCAGGGAGGAGTTGCAACCATTGATATATATAGCCCGTAAGGATTAGCAAGCTAGGTACATGTGGGTGAGGCTAAGGGCAGAGACAGGCAGATACCTCTGCATTGCTATTTGTTACTTTCCTCCTAATACGTCAGTATATGCATCACCTAGAGGACAATCACCCTTTGCTATTTTGGATAATGACATATAGGAGTTTTCCAAGGATGGTGACATTGTCATACTAGGGGACTTCAATGCTAGACTGCCCATCACCAGACAATATCTTATGATACTTCCGAGGAGATGCTAAGGAAGCTGGAGGTTACAGAGATGGGTCTATCCAGACTATCACAAGATGAGGAGTACATTGAGTGTGGCACATACATGATACATATGGGAACTGCACATAGATTGGCCATTTTGAATCGCCTACAAAGATTTTCCACAGCTAGAGGTTTTACATGCTTTCAACATCGACATGGTGCTAGTACAGTGGATTATGTTATGGCCCAGCCAGGTCTCACTTCATTCTTTCAAAATTTCATGGTGACACTAGCCCAGTTGGAGTAGTAGTTGATCATGCTATCTTGTCTTTCACTCTTACGTTTCAGTTCAGCACAGCTCCATTAGGAGAGGTCCCCACGCACACTCGGTATACCTGCATGATGGAGACGGATTCAATGTATATGGATGAGATATACAGGCAGCTATGCACTCAGGAGCCGGGACCGCCACTAGATGAACTCACTCAGATATTGACAAGACGCTCCATGATGCAGCATCAGAGGCATACCCCCACAGCCAGCCTACACGGAGACGATTTGGGAGCATGCCCCAGAAGAGTTGGTATGATGAGGAGTGTAGAGAGACGAGGATCAAATTACAGAGGGAAGTGCTCATGGGTATTACCACACATAGAAAGTCACGGATTATCTTTCGCCGCCTAGTGCACCGAAAGAAAAGAGCTTATCTATCTCAGCTACAGCGGGATCTGTATCAACTATTTATGAGTCAAGACTCGGGCGAAGCATAGAGACGATTCCATGAGCATTCACCACCACCAACGATCACCTCTACAGAGACATGGGGGGAATATGCCACAACTCTCTACACAGTATCAGGGCAACCACCTTTGCCGGACCCACTAGAGACATGTACTTTCTTTACTGCCGACAGGGTAAAGAAAGCCATTGACAGGATAAAGACAAGGAGAGCACATGATCATGATGATCTAGTAGAAGAGCACTTCATCCATGCTAAAGATATGCTTGCAGAGCCTCTTGCTATGATAATTTAATCGAGCCATGTATGAAGGCTTTCCTGAGACTTGGAGTATGTCTACAATTGTGCCTATTTTCAAGTCAGGAAATCCCATGATTCCTGAAAATTATCGCACCATCATGGTTGGTCACACATTGGCCAGGCTGTATGCACCAATTCTTGAGGAGGAGCTGAGTAGATGGGCAGAGCGAGAAGGCATACGAGCACCAAGGCAAGCAGGATTCAAAAGAGGTTTCTTCACTCTTGACCAAATTCTGACACTCGCAGCTATTATTAAGGAGGGTAGACACCATGGCAAGAGAATCTATTGTAGCTTTGTGGATTTCCGCAAAGCTTTTCACACAGTGCCGAGAGCCAGACTTGTAAGCAGACTACAAGACATGGGTGTGCCTATAGAGCTGATATGGGGTATTCGGGCTTTATACAGGACAGTGATGGGGCGGATACGCACTACAGAGGGAATGTTTGACATGGTCCACTCCACTATTGGAGTAAAGCAGGGATGCCTCCTATCTCCGACTCTTTTTGGGATGATGTAAATGAGTTTTTAGACTATGTAGAACGTCAGGGAGACAGAGGGGCTGAGCTAGCAGGAACATGGATTCCATTGTTACTATATGCTGATGGCATTGTGTTGATTTCTCACTCTCCATAGGGAATGCAACGTCATTTAGATGCTTTGCATACATGTACTAGCGATAGTGGATTGTTGGTCAACCTTGGGAAAACCAAGGTTAAGGTGTTCAACACCACACCACAGTGGGTAAGGAGGGCAGAACCCACATTTACGTATGGTTAGGAGAATGTGGAGTACACAGATGCATATACTTATCTTTGGGTTGTTTTCGGTTGAGTGGTGCTTTCAATGAGAAGAGCGTCAGAAACTAGACTGACGAGAGCATATGCAGCCTTGAGAGGACTAGAGAGGATCTGTTCGCAGGTTCAGTTCCAAGAACCGCGAACAAAGCTCTGGCTTTTTGACACTCTAGTGACTTCAGCTATGCTCTACGGAGTTCAAGTATGGAGACCCTCAATAGACCATCACGGGAGATCTGGCAACAGAGATGCATGGAGATATATGGAGAGGCCTTTGGTCTCTATGATCGCTCGGATGACTTTTTACACACTTTATGGGACCTCCCCAGGGACATGAAAAATCTCCTAAGATATAACGGTTACAACAAACCGAAGGGGAAAAACCACTCATGATATAGTACAAAAGATGGGTGCTACATCAAAGGCTATGGACAAAGGAGGGAAGTACGACTGTAGCAAAGAGTTGAAGGAGAGTATAGGCGACCTAGACTTGTGACAAAGAGGTTGAAGAGTCCACCAAAGAATCTCCAATACCGCACTCCAAATCTCCAACGCCAAAAGGCGCACACTAGCAGAATTGGCATCACCACTGCACATCCACTCTACATCAAAACTCCGAGGACCCGGGGGAGGGGAAGGGAGACAGACACACACAGAGAGAGAGAGAGAGAGAGAGAGAGAGAGAGAGAGAGAGAGAGAGAGAGAGAGAGACTCAAGCCATCCTTGGCACAATCAACACGGCTACAACACTCTTCAACCATCAAACTTGCAAGCTTCAGCATGGAAAGGACAAAGTTGAAGAGGAGGCTAGTGACCCCTCCCACCAAAACCTCCACCTCCACCCACCACATCCACCTTATAATCTTAACCCAACACTTCAAATACAAAGGATTACATAGAAAAACATGCAAAAACAAGCAAGAAAAAGCATGCACAAATGTATACCACTCACATGCAACCACGCAACCTCATGCAAACAAGCAGCAGGAAACAAGCATCACAGACAAAAAGAAAAAGCCGCAAGCAAACTAAACGAACACACAAGCAGACAAACCAAAAATTCAACGATCAAATCAGTGTTAGGAAAGGAAACCAAAACAAGGAACAAAATATCACCGCTGGTAAAGAGAAAGGCACGGCATAATTGGGCGGGGGAGGGGGTGCCCAGCAAGGCTCACAAACGCATAGAGCAAAAAGCACACATCTCCTCATAGCCATAGACCTCTAGCAGAGGATTGTGCGAAGAAGGCAAAAGTGTGACACCCATCATGTAAGAGTAGGTCGTTGCCGCCAGACATGCACAAGAGACCAGATCCGTCCCAAAATCTCTCTCTCTCTCTCTCTCTCTCTCTCTCTCTCTCTCTCTCTCTCTCTCTCTCTCTCTCTCTCTCTCTCTCTCTCTCTCTCTCTCTACATATATATATATATATATATGTATTATTATTGATTTATCTATCTATCTAAATATTTATATTTATATTTATTTATTTTACAAAGCTCTTAATAAGATTACCATCAAAATAGGTTTCCAATACCCACAACCGATGATATACTTGATAGATCGCAGGGTTCTACTTTGTTTTAGCAAAAGGTCGATCTTAGAAATAATTATCATCAGATCAAGATCCCTCCTCAAGATGTTTACAAGACTGCATTCATTAACAACCTTCGGACTGTACGAGGTTTTGGTAATCCTCACAAATGCTCTTGCAACGTTCAATAGGATGATGTAACAGGGAACGGGCGGAACGTAGCCTAATGTTCCAAAATGATGTTCGGGATGGGTCCGGCTCTTGGAATGGAGTTGGGAATGAAACGCCGTTCTAGAACGGAGTGTAACAGGAACGGTGACCTGAAACAAGGCGAAACGACATCCGCAATGGCAGAATGAATATCCGGAACGGTCAACTTGAAAGGCAATGTTTTTTTAACTAGCCATTTGAGGGCATATTTGGGGCTGTTTGGGGGTAGGTTTGGGGCTATTTGGAGGGCAGATTTGGGGCTGTTTGGGGGCTTGTCTTAAGCTCCCCTTCTTCCTCAAGCTCTCAACGCCTCTCTGTACTGAGCTACTCTCCTTGTTAAAGCTTTAAGCTTCGGTATGGAGCTCTAGCTTCCACCTCTTCTTTTTTTGCCAAAAGCACAGCACCTTCAAGGAACAACTGTGCCTTTTACCTCTCTTTCTCAAGCTCCATTCCCCTCTCTCTCACTCAAGAGTCAAACTCCATCCCTCTCTCTGTCAAGCTCCGTCATCGTAAAACATAGCTAAATATGGTTCTTATTAGAGTAGTCAAATTCAAAAGCTTAGCTAATAATTTTCCACAAACATATGAGGGACGCAGTGCACAAGGAGGCCTGGTGTCCCTTGGCACTATGGCCCCCCACAGTGGGTCATTTTCCATTCCTCCCGACATGCCACCATGATGTGCACCAAGCCTTCAGGCTCCATTCTTTTGTATTGTCTTGTACTTCCTATTGGAGACCGGCTCTGTGGAGCATGCCAAAGAATAATCGACAATACTGCCCTGTCTCCACTGCAAAAAAAGAGAGAAAGCGCACCGCAAGGACGACCCTTGCTCTAAATTAAAGTTTGGCATTCCAGGTCAAACAGACGCAATGGCCAACTGCATCTTTCACCTAGATACTTAAGTAGGAACCCCCAAAACCCATACCCAGTCTTCATGTTGGTGGCATCTAGTTAATATCAAAGGTACATTGAATGCACTTCCATCGATTGCCACAGCAGAGATTCGACCACCTCTATTGCAGCCAGTGTTACAGCCTGGTCCCTTCAAAAGGCTCATCACCTGCCTGTTCCTAGCACTTCCTGTCCTGCAGAGCAGAGATTCGGTCTTCTTTTTTGTAGCCAGTATAGCAGCCATGCGCATTAGATGGTTCATTGTCTCAGCACAGAGCCTTCTGTTGCTGCTCACACACTAGCTAGGATTTGGGGCTCAAGCCAATTTATAACGTTCGTAGTATAGCGTAGCCGCAATGCTGTAGTTTTCTTCAGCACGGAAAATCTTCACACTCTGCAGAGAAGGGTTGGCATTGCACTAACTACCACCTAATTCGGGTCCATAGCTTTCTCTTCATATGCATCTCTTAGCTTTGTCCTGTGCGACCCAATTCAAGCTCCATCATGCATATTAACAACCAGAATATAATATGACATGACCATCAACAGCATCATTGCCTTATAATGGTGTGAAAATCTAAACAGACGACAATATATGCTCTCACACAGTGTACACAAACATAAATATAAAAGGTCAGTATAAGGATTTTTTGTCACAGATTTGGAGCAATGTACACTATAATTGAAGACTTGGTTCCATTGCTATGGGAATTACACAAATCCTAAGAGCTTGAAATATAAGTGTATAACACCAAATGTGACTTAAGTGTATAAGTGTGTGTGTATGCATGTATGTATATGTATGTGTGTGTGTGTGTGTATCTACATATGTATGCATATATGTATACACAATACACACAACATAGAAGTGTAAACATTCGATCATAACAGCTGCTAACCTAGCAGTCAAATTACTGGAACCACTCTTGCTAAAACTTAAAATTGGCACACAAATTCTTCACTTCCCTTAAGATGCTTAGCATAACGTACTTGAGACCCAAGAGTAACAGGATGGTTCACAAGATACATTGCTGGCGATGTGTACACGGAAGGAACCCACACCAGACAGCCCCAACAGATATAGAATCCAGCTGCAAACGCAATAGCTACACGTTTCAAACAATCGCACAAGGTTTGCCTCATCAAAAAATACAACAACAAACTAAAGAAAAACTCCAAACCAGAACTCACTCTAGGATCCCCCTCTTTGTGCCCTCTTCCCCCCTCTTAACCCCCTTCTAATGACGATTTTCCAGCCCCACAGCACCAACAAGTAGAAGTCAAAAGCATAAACCTCGATCATGAGCAATATCCATGGTATTCCAGTAACCTGACTCCCACCAGAAGAACTTCGTGATATATATTAACATCAAGGCAGTGCTGACCAGCATTGAGTCAGCAACCTTTCCTTGAACCTCATACTGCCAGAAAACACAAAGTTGTCAGGACTCAGCACCCCAATAGCAAAGAAAATCTTTCAACAAAAGTTGATTTTCAATCAGCTTCACTGACAAGACCTTACCAACAGTAGTTACAAACCAGTAGGAATAACAATACTACACAATGGTAAACCTCAAGTTCATGAGGTAAATAGGTTACAGAGTGTCTAGGAGATTATCCTCCATACCTGTACACTCACCTGAAACAACTTTAGTCAGCCATAACGTGGTGCTTACCAGAGCCGAGAACTGCATGTATATATGTCACGTGCACATTAAACCCTAGGTGCCTGTGGACAAGCTAACCCCTACTTCTTAGGATTTAGGACAGCCTAGAACATGTTGAGGCACCCTTCTGATCCTGTGCACATGTCCAAAAAGCACTTAAGAGTACCTCTGATTGCACATGAGCACAGCCAATGTCTGCTAGGTGTAGGCACTGGGGAGTGTTCCGATACACTCACATTCGTACCTAGCCTACCTGCATGTGAAGCACCCCTATAAGTGAGTTTATTAACTCATTAATAAGTGACAATTTAGCCATATTTTAATAAGACGTGGGGTATTTTGCAAGCCCTGCACGACCCAGAATTAAATACCTATATAAGTGACCGTAAGGGTCACCCATTGCATCCTAAGCTCTCAAGGGCAGCCATGCCCCGCAGTACCCAGTTTTGCTCCAGCAAACCCTTGCGTTTTTGCCCAACATCAGCCTACAGCACCAGATCAGCCCCACAGTTTCAGATCAGCCCTAGCGTTAGCAAATTCCAGCCCTCAAACAGCAGATCAACCAGCATTTTCTATAGTTGCCGACTTCAGCCGAGATCAGCCAGTTTTTTCAAATTTCAGCCCATTCCCATCGTCATCATCAGCACCCTTGACATCGGCAATAGTAGATCACCCATAGCCTCGTCAGTTGCACATCCCGTATCAAAACCACTAGCGTTTTGCATTTTCAGCCTTTAGCCTCGCACATCCCATCAGCATCTCAGCATCTAGGACCATTGTATCAGCATTTGTGCAATGTGGCAACCCTTCGAGGGTAGTCTTCTTTCTCTCTCTATCACTGACAAAACCTTCACTCAGTATCATTCGCTTCTCTCTCTAGTCTATTTCACATCTCTCTCATGAAGTAAAAGGAACCTTGACTACACACTGATCACTCATCCTGAGTTATCACCATAAATCACTTCCGCTATACATTACAATATCAAACTCCTGGAAAAGCAGCAACCAGTACCAAACCCTTCTTGCTTCTTGAGGTTTGTTCAAAAGGTAACGAAGAGCATGCTGATCAGTGATCATAGTGAACTTTCAAGTTCAAACCCAGAAGGTAGTGACCAAAATTTATGCAGTGCATAGACTATGACAAGGCCTTTTTTGGGCCACGCTTCCCTACACTTGTCAAAGATTGCGGGTCCTTGTTGAAAAAGGTGCTCTTCAAAGCTCTCTATAGCGGTAGAGCATTGTACACCTGAAAAGTTAGAAAAGTCATTCATGAAGATCCTCAGAAATTGAGTGAGCACTGAAATGCAGATTAGACGGACGATTCTATTGAAGAATAGTGGAGCATTTTGAAACCAAGGTCATCTCCGTGTCAATGAGAATGCCCAAAAATGTTGTTTTAGCTGGTCAACACGATGGTTGTAGCCACTCTGCATAGGGCATGGCCCGCGACATCTTCGTGTAGCCCTTGGTGAATGGTGTAGGAAATAGTTGCCTTGTTGACTTGTTGAAGAGCTTTTGGGGGCTATCTCCCGACACCGCTTTGACTGGTTGCCTAGAACTATGATACCTGCTTCTTAAATCTTCTCTAGTTCTTATTTCACTCCCGCTACATACTTGGGCTTGCACTTGTATGCTCATCCGCGGACTGGTCTAGCAGCACTGACTGAAGGAATGGTGTGGATGCCAAACTACGGTGGGATACCTTCTAGGTCATGGTAAGTCGAGAGAAACACAAATTTCAAAGAATGCATAAATGAAAGTACTTGATCCGGATGGTCAAAAGCTAAGTATGCAATACTATAGACCTTCCTACGACCTAGATCTTGCAAAAGATCAACGATGTATTGTTCGAACTGACTTGACAAATCTTCTGCGGCCTTTCAAGGAACAAGTGCCAGAAGATAAGGTGGCTAAGTTCTGAGGAGAGGCCAAAGCTAGAAGAGACAGTGGAAACCCTTCAATCTGAGCATATTTTGGCACATGAGGAAAGGAAAGTGAAGGGGAAGCTGGTCCAAAAAAATTTGGTCAAGTTTACAAATCATCTGGCCTTGGATGCATCATGCCAAGTGGATGGAGGAGAACTTGACAGATACTCCTCACTCGTTAGAGCTTTACCTTGAAGCTTTTGGCTTGACAGAAGTAAAAAAAGAAGCAGTTACTAGGGGCCTATCCACTCTTGTGCCATTGGAGAGCCACACTCTGTGATGCTCACAAACAAGTGAATGGATAACCATCACATTTTCAATGAGTTGTGAGAGTGTCAGAGTAGGTGATTAAGTGCATAAACTAATGTTCTCTACCATCTGTCTCAATTATTCACATATCTTGACCGGTCGAACTTCCTCCACATAAGTTCAAAAACTGGTGGACCTCCCAAAACTCAAACAAACAGTTACCTCTTAACATGGCTGGGTTGCAGAATTAAGAATCCTACCACAAATTGTTAAAAACCTTGCAAAATTGATGATAATCTTTTGAGCAAGTGTATAGGTCTCAACCTCTAAGTATTCTACAGTAAAACATTGATTTGTGTAATATCAGTGCTCAAATGCTAGAAAAAACAGACCCTCGATACATTCTGCAAGTGAAGGCAGCTCTTGCCCACACCATCCCAGACTTAATTTCATCCAAAATAACAGAAGGGCATGCTCCATGAGGGCAAGCATGATTATTGAGTCAACAATTAAGTGACAAAAAAGCTGTGTGAGTACAAGGCCAATTGCCAACCATCTGTGAAAGCTCTTCTTAAGAAAAACTTTGAGCTTGAAGAAAAATAATAATGAATCAAACTTGTCATATAAGCCAGGCAGGCCTTTTGAACTCCTTACCTGCTTTATACAGTATGTGATCGCCAGAACTGCCCAACCCATCATCCCAAATCTGCAGTTGGTGAAGACTTTAATATCAAAGTACTTTCCTATGCGTGGATAGAGTTCCATGCCCTGCAATAGGCAACAGCCTCAATTACACATGTACGATGCCACACATAGGTAGCACCATTGAAAACATGCATAAACATAAGTCACATGAGCACAATTATGCACAAAGAATCTAGTCCTGAAAATGGGATTTACCCAATAGAAATCAATAATAGGATCACCAGAAGAGCCAGAGTCAGCTGAAGATGGAGCAACATGGCCCTGGATATATATTAGAAGCAATAATTAATCAAATTGAAGATGATGTTGGAGAGAAAATCAGTTCCGTACAGGACAATTATTGACCCAGCAAACTGCACCTTGATGTAGAGGAGCATGCAAAAGACAAGGCTCCCTACTATCAATGCCGAAAACACCTCCCCCAAATGATCATAGACAGTTGCTGGATTGAACCAGCCCAGCCTGACAAGAAACGTTGATTCAGAAGCTAGCCATGTAAGAACAGTAGAAACTTTTGGATAGAATTACTGATACCTCCAAACCAGTAAATAAACCAAAATTGTGCATAGGTAAGCAGCAACTCCATTCTCCTGCATTCAATCAACTAGTATTTATGATACAATTAAAGGCAAAACAACCATTCGCCAGGAAGACTACCCTTACATACTCTGTACACTGGGCGATTGCCCATTGGAGAAATGGGACCCAAAACTTCTTTTCCCGGTAATAGAACCTGTAAAGCAGCTTCAAAGGCCGCATAACCTGCTATTAATTTCCATGCAATGAGAGAGGGTGAAGGCCAAATCTTGATGAGACCTTGAAGACCCTCATCTCTCAAAAACTCCCATGTTTTCAAAGCTGATCCATCCATATGCACCAAGGAATACCACCTGGGAGTGAAACAGTCAACAATCAAAGCACAGCTATATATCTTATACATAAGTCACAATCACCCTGCTTAATTTATAACCAGATGTTTGACTTTCTGCAGCACAACTTTTAATCTACTACATTTGTCACTGTCATTATCACGACACTCCCTAAATTAGAGAAATGTGCAAAAAATGTTTTTCAGTACGACGAATCATAGCCGAGTAAAAATACCCAATTTTCTCTTTGACAAGGTGCATAAATTTCAGCACCTTTCCCTGTGTTAAGACTCAAAAGTCCTATTAGCATTATGCATGGCTGACTAATTTACTGGTTAGCATCCGTTGCAACAAACGGCAAACCCTCAGAAGTCTCATAGTGTGCTAGCTATTGGTCAACTAAAAAATTGCTTACTGTGAGGTGCATCCATACTGAAAGACATGTGCATGAACATGTGCAAAAATAATATTTCGGACTGCAATACCATGTGTTCATGTGTTAGTGCCCCAAATTAAATCGGTGCAAATCTAGGACAGCAAGAAATGTGCATAACATGCCTGAAATCATGCGTTGGAGCTACAATGGAGTTGTAATCATGACCGGGATCAACACGAGTAGATGAAGCTATAAATGATTTGAAGGACTACCCAGTTCTTCTTCTCCTTCTTCTTCTAACAGTTCTTCTAGCTCTCCTGACTCAAGCGAAGAAGACAAAAAAGGCAAAAAGCGAAGCAAAAAGCAAAGCTCCGAAAAGGGCAAGAAAAAGGCAAAGAAGCCTAAATTTTGCCCAGTTTCTGACAATTCTATAGAGGACTCATCCTCAGACAGTTCGGACTCCAACAATCACATGTTTTATGCCAAGAAGAAGCATTTTTATAAAGCCAACCAATATGACTTTCTCGAAGATAAAAGCAAGAAAATAAGAGAATTCAAAGAAGATGGACAATCAATTAAGTTTGACTCTTTTTCTGGATTTCGAGATGCTCCGAGGGCTTTTGGCCTTCATACAGCAGTTTGACATAGCTTTCTCGGGAGGGCATTACTCAGAGCACTCCAAGATTCGGAGGGCTACATCTTTCTTGAAGGGAAATGCTCAACCATGATGGTCCACCGTTCTATTGAGAAAGAAAGCTCCAATTAAATGGTTGAAATTCAAAAGGCTTTTTATTTCTTGTTGACTCACTCAAGAGTACGAACGAGATATACGAACTGCTTGGAATCATCTTCGGATGACCAAGGGAGATTCTCTGGACGCTTATTGCGAGAGATTTTGGAGCTCTTTTCTACCAACCTCTTCATTTAAGAAGGTCTTGTTTAAAGAACAGATTGAGCGGTTTTGCTGCAGACTTCCTATAGAGATCCGAGACTACTGCTTGGAACAAAAGTCAAATTCTATTCAAGAATTGATGGGTCATGCAAAATAGGGTTTTGCATTACATTCGGGCAATCTGACTTACCCCACTAATGAGATCTTAACTCAGAGAACCCAACAGACTTCTAATAATGAAAGTAAAAAGAGAGAGAGTTCCCAAGAAAAGAAAGGCAAGAATTCACGACCCCGGCTCACTCTTCGAGAGAGGGCCAACTACATCAAAGAGGGAAAGTGTTTTGGATGTGGGGAACATGGGCACGTCTCCGCGAAGTGCCCTAAAAAGGCACAGCAAGAACAGAATGAAGACAAGCCAGAGAGTTCGAGAGCAGCTGAGGAACGTGGCAAAAAAGGCGAGATGAAAGCACGACTGGTTCCAGATTGCATGGGTACTGACCCAAGCACGATTGATGAAAGTATAGAACTTTGCCGAGCTTGGGGCAAAGTGAAAGATCAAGAAGCCCTCATTTTCTTTGATGGAGGAGCCAAGGCAAACTTCATTTCACCTGAATTGGCGGCGCCGCTCAAGATTACACCCGATCGGATGGGACCACAAGCAGAGGCAATTCTAGCGACACCCGGACGGGACGTAGCCATTACACCTGTCATTGGCAAACTTCGGTTGCATTCTCAAGGGTATTTGGGGCACGAGGACTTTTACATAATGCCCTTGGAAGGTTGTGATGTCCTCCTTGGAGTCCCTTGGTACCATAAGAACAACGTCGTGTCAATTATCGGGCGAAGAAAGCGACATTGACAAATGAAAAGGGCCGACCAATTGTACTTGATGTGAAATTAAAGGGCGAGTTCGTCCCTATTGTATCAGCTTCGGCCGTTTCAAAATTAATGAAATCCAGTCTGTTTGTTTACTCGATCTATTTGAAAGAGTTAAATCATGAACACAGGACAAATATCTCTGAACTTGATAAAGAACGCCAAGATTTTCTCCACACTCATGCCGATTGCTTTTCTGAGGGCCTGCCAGATGAGTTGCCACCATCTTGTCCTGAGGATCATACTATTGATCTGATACCTGGAAGCACACCACCGAACCGGCCACCTTACCATGTGAGCCGAGCTCAGAATGAAGAGATTATGAACCAAGTGAAAGACCTCTTGGAAAAGGGTCTTATCCAGCCGAGTACTTCACCCTACTACTCTCCGGTGTTGTTGGTTTTAAAGATAGACGAATCTTGGAGAATGTGCATTGATTATAGAGCTCTCAATAAAATCACCATCAAGAACAGATTTCCGATTCCAAGGATCAATGATATTCTTGACAGCCTACAGGGATCCTCTTGTTTCAGCAGGATCGATTTGAAAAGCGGATATCATCCAATCCGAATCGCGCCGGGAGATGTGTATAAGACGGCCTTTCGGACGAGCTTCGGTTTATATGAATTTTTAGTGACGCCTTTTAGCCTTGCCAATGCTCCAGCAACTTTTAACCGAATGATGGTTAGGATTTTCAGAGAGTACAGATCTTTTGTTGGCACTTTCTTTGATGACATTACAGTCTTCTCCAAGGATGAGGTAGAACATAGACAACATCTCCTACGGGTCTTTCAGGCATTGCGAGATCACAAGTTGGTGATCAATGCCAAGAAGAGTGAATTTTTCTTAACAGAGATACACTTTCTAGGACACATCGTCTTAGCAACAAGTGTACACATGGACGCGGCCAAGATTGAGACTATACGTGATTGGCCAGATTTGAAGAATGTCCATGAAGTTAGAAGCTTCTTGGGCTTATGTTCTTACTACCGGCGGTTCATTCGAAAGTTTGCAGAGGTAGCTTCCCCTTTGCATATCTTGACACAGAAAGGAGTCCCTTTCTCGTGGGGACCCACAAAGGTGACTGCCTTTCACACTTCGAAAGAGAAATTGACTACAGGACCATTTTTGACTTTGTCGGATTTGCAAAAGTCATTCGAAGTATATTGTGATGCTTGTGGTTGTAGTCTGGGTGCGGTCTTAATGCAAGAAGGCCATGTCATTGCCTACGAGAGCCGATTGTTTTCAAGGCCGAAATTGACAGCACAGATTTATGAGAAAGAGTTTTTGGCGGTTATCCATGCTCTTACTCAGTGGCGCCATTACCTACTTGGAGCCGATTTTACGGTCTTCACTGATCATCAGAGTTTACGCTACTTCTTGTCACAGAAGCAGCTATCGGAAAAGCAAATGCGCTGGACTGACATCTTGTCACAGTTTCACTTCCAGATTGTCCATGTGCAAGGACAAAGAAACTCGGTGGCAGATGCTTTGTCCCGGAAGCCATTAGTCTTGGCTATTTCCGCGATTCATCATAGAAGCTTCGAGGACATGGTCGATCAGTACGCCACAGATCCAGATTTTCCAGATGTATTCAGTCGAATACAGAATGGGGAGGTAGTAGCAGGATATTCCATTCGAGACGGCTACTTGATGAAGAAAACAATGTTGTGCGTTACACAGCCGTTGAGGGAAAAGGTTCTAACCCAATGCTACTGTCCACCATTTACGGGTCACCGCGGCATTCATACCACCTTGAAAGGTGTGGAGCGTTACTTCTTTTCGCCGAGACTCAAGCGTGGTTTCATTCACATGGTTTCAACATGGATGACTCCCTGGATGCACCCTCCTTGTCTCTCACACAGACACAGATCACCAAACTCATACGCCAAGATCTGATTCAGCTAGATACCAAGAGCACATGGATATAGCCGACACAGGAGTTGGGCACAAAGATGGCCTTCTATAGAGAGCATCTTCTCCAACTCACGGAGGACGGTTTTGTGACTATGCCTGCATACATGGATACGTACTTATCTCATGGGATATGATGCGCTATTAGGCAGATACACACATCCTCACATCACCTCCAGATCGAGACTGGCCGATTCCGAGGGGTGCCAGCAGGGGCCAGGATATGTCACCTATGTAACTTAGAGCCAAAGACAGAGTTGCACTATACATGTCATTGCCCGGCGTACTATGAGATACGCGGCCGCTTCCACTGCCTGTTTAGAGAAGGTTTCGGGCCATTTTCTAGAGTCATGAGATACAAGGATCAGAGATGTCTCGAATTGTTCCTGCTAGAGCTGCGCAGACTTCAGAGGAAAGACAGTCTCAGAGACGAATCACAAATTTCTTTACACCAGTCAAGGGAGAGCAAGAGGAGCAGTCATCGCAGCAGATCTCAGAGCCCACCCACACTAGAGGTACGTTGCTTGACCGAGCCACTGACCTAGGCAGATTCACACGCCCGCGACCTCGGGGGATCTCCCACCATCCACGAAGGTTGCAGCAAACGATACAGCTCGACATGCAAGACGGCTAAGCAAAGTACTGACCATGGAGGAGGTTGATGAGATTCGCAGCGACCGATGAGAGATTTCATTTGAACCCACCACCCTCCCCTCCTCCCCTCCCCTATATCTCGTCTCAATTCCGAATCAGCTTCAAATTCATTTCCTTTTTCCTTAGTGTTTTTTAGTGTTAGTTCTTTGTAATTTCCATACTTAGACATGATATCAGATTCACCAATTATAACTTTTTGGTCTCATAGCTCCTTTTGGCCTTTCGAAGACGTTAATATAACATTTCATTTCATTTCATCTCTCTCTCTCTCTCTCTCTCTCTCTCTCTCTCTCTCTCTCTCTCTCTCTCTCTCTCTCTCTCTCTCTCTCTCTCTCTCTCTTAAAGAGAGACCACAGACGGGTTGCCCTCTCTTGTCGCTTCAGTATGTTGTTTGTTTCAGCTCCAGCTTGACTAATGCTGGCAAAGCAAGAGTATATTGCCGATGGTCTTACCCATGGCAGGTTAACCTTCCACTATTAATTTTATGCAGCCCTGCAAACTTTAGCTAGATTCCCTCATACTAACAAAACCTCAACATTCCTTTGGGACAATAATGGTTATTACCAGCACAAACCAATATAATAATTACAACTCTGCCACAACTGAGAATCTCCTCAGATTTCAACAAGAAATCAGACTCTACTAGCTTCGATGTACATAACAATCCTTATACATGAGATGGATACATGCAATGTAGACATTCTTTTCTCTCATTTAAGAGCAATGAAGCTTACCTCTTTCAAAGCTTGTGTTGAGATATATAAGCAATGGAAAGACATCACCTAGACGTGTGCGTGTGGACACACGTGTGGATCCCTACTCAAAGGCAAAGATTACCACCCGCTCTGATACCAGTATAACATAGGCATAGTACATCTTTCATGTGAGCTCTAACTTAGGAGCATTGTATAAGCTGAAGCAATGGAAAGACATCACCTACATGTGTATGTGTGGGCACACGTGTGGATCCCTATTCAAAGGCAAAGATTACCACCCGCTCTGATACCAGTATAACAGAGGCATAGTACGTCTTTCATGTGAGCTCTAACATAGGAGCATTGCATAAGATTGTCCACCAGCCATAGAAGTCCCGACTCCCTTTATATAGAGCTTGCCGGACACTACCCAAGTATGCCACGCCTACGTCTTTCATGAGATTGTCCACGAGCCATAGAAGTCCCTTTATATAGACCTTGCCGGACACTGCCCAAGTATGCCACGTCTACGGTGTGTCGGGCTACACATCCATATGGCCATCTGACCTCCTCAAACCCCGCGTGGACGTGGACGCCACCCCTGAACTATGCATACACAATGTGGTCTACGCACCTATCCATGCATGCCATGCGTGCTCCATGGTCCGGATGCTATAGATGACATTGTTACTTCTTCCTTATCAATGTATTGAATAAATGCGAAAAAAAATTAGAATGCATGTGTGTTCCATCAAGAGGACAGAAAATACAACAAACCTCAGGAGTAACTTGAATAATCACAAAAATGCATTATCAACTTAGACAATAGTTGAACCGATGTCTTTCGGGAAACCTTAAATAATGGGGAAGTCCATATGTGCATGTGTGCGCTCAATGTACTGTGAATGAGATTACATTTCACAATATTCTTTTTGCTTTTAGCATGTAGACTGTTGAACAATGCTCAAGAATGTAGGAATTTAAATCCATAAGCAGATCCAGAGAGAAGGAGACAACTTACAGGAGGATGACGAAGGGAGGGCATGAGAGGAGAAGGCCCAGCATAGAGGCGTAAGCAAGAACGGGGGAGTGAGCAGCATCCTCCGCTGTCGTCTGCATAGAAGGCTGTTTCGAGACACCATTGCCAGCGTTGCTACTGCGCTTACGTTCCACTGCGGCACCCATCTCCCGACTCTCTCGTCCTCGCGAGTCACGACTCGCGACAACGACGTTAAGAGCTCTAAACTCTGTGTGTCTCAGTTGTGTCAGCCGCAACAACTCTTTATCTTTATCGAAGGGTGGCTTCACAAACGTCCGCGGACATTTGTTGTCCAGCTACAAAAGGGACTTTTATAAGGAAGTTTGTTGTGCGTTTTCACACAATTGCTTCCGAGGTTGGGCGAAGGGGGGAGTGCCGCAGCTTCGTTTGGGCACTTTGTCAGAGGCATCTCACCCACAGCGCTATTGCTAATGTTTGTCGATGTGATGGTTGATCATTGGCAAGCAAGTATTGCTTCACGACGTCCGTAACATTTGTGAAGCCACCTTAAGGGTCGGGTCCCCTATGCCTTGAGGTATTAGTGGCATTATGTTGTTGAATTAACTCAAAAGTAGTCCCACTAAAAATAGAAAGCTAACGCATTAAACTAAATTTACTAAGAGTAAGAGGGCCTCCACACAATGAGTTTCACAATTTGGTGAAACTATCCCTCTTAGCATTCTCACGCATGAAAAGAAATGCTTAAACTTCACATGGAAAGAAAAATGGGCTTTTAAAGATAGTGATGAACTTGCCTTTCTTACCAAACATAGACTTAGGATCTAGAAAACTGCTCCAAGTCTTTGAAACTTTTGCATATTTGCAAAGTCTCTCAAACGTTTCCCCTTTTTTCAAGGAAACAACCTTAGTTTAGTGTGTGCGAGTTATGAAACTCACTGTGAGAAGACTCTCTAAGTACAAAATGGAATCAGGACGTGCACTTTATCTTCAAAGGGGGAGTCAATTCTCACTGATTAGTTTTTTTTACAAGCTCCTAGTACTACAAAAAAAGTGTGTATTAGGAGGACTACTAGGTGTTCCCTTCATATTACTAAAATCAAAGAAGTAATATAAGACTACTTTCAACAATTTTAACTTAATCTTGTAAGACTTACTAATCCATAGGGGGGCTCAACTCTAAGATCGATTGGGAGAAATGAGCAAGAAGAGAAGTGCCACTTGGCAAAATATGATTGGATTGTCAAGGTGTTCTGAAGCTTGAATGTTGAAAGGAAGTAAAAAAAGTGTCCCCGAAAAGCACCAAGTCTTGAGCTAAAAGTAGAATTATTGCTCATCATAGCTCATACAGCAGCCCAACGGTGTAGAAGAGCATGCCCAAGGTATGAAAAAGAGAGAGCCTTCATTCATTTCTCTCGCATGTGTGTGTGTGTGTGTGTGTGTGTGTGTGTGTGTGTGTAGTTATTTTACTTAAATACATAAGCACAAAGAAGAACCATAAAGTTCAAAAGACAATTGGCTTTAGATAAGTGATTAGGGGTAGCACAAAAACAACTCAGTATTATAATTATTTTTGTACATTGCAATAAGAATGAGGTCTCATCCTAGTAACATAGTAAAAAGGAACAATTGTACTGTCTGCTTCAAAAAGTGGGATTAGCTTGATATATAAAGGATGGACGACAATAAAGCCAAAGAGATTCCAAGAAAGGATAGAGTCCTCACCTACATCCATTCAAACAAAACAAAAATTATGTTAGCCTTGAATGTGTATTACAAGTGTCAATGGACTATATCAGTTGTTATCCATATCCAACTTACAACCTTTTAAACCTAGACTATCATCCATAGTAATCAGTTGTGGTCAAAAAGGTATGTTTTTGTTCTTTTTAAGTTAATTTAATGGCAAGTCATCCAAAGGTCATCACTCCTTTGGGATAACAACTAATTAATGTAGTTTTAACAGATATGATTTGTATATACCCTAATTTTATCAAGACCTTATATAACATATTAACATACATATCATTATGATCAGAAGGCCACTACCCCTTCCGATCCAGTTGTTTTAATCCCAAAATTAGGCCCAAAATTTTAAGTCCTTCCCTACTGCAGGATCCTTTAAACAAATAGGCCAAATGATTGTGATTCCTTTATAACCTCCATTTTTGAAAAAAATCTTCAATAAGTTTCATTTATTCATGTAAAAAATACAATATACATCGCATTCGGTACCACTCAATAGCTAGTAGATGTTTTAAAATAAACCTCATGGCCTCAAAGCCCCATCTTTTTATGTGATTTCTTTATAACCTCCATTCTTGAAGAAATCTTCAATAAGTTTCATTTATTCATGTAAAAAATACAATATCCATCGCATTCCGTACCACTCAATAGCCAGTCGATGTTTTAAAATAAACCTCGTGGCCTCAAAGCCCCATCTTTTTATGTGTTTTTTATTTAGAAATTGACAGCACTTAGTAAGAGGTAAAACATCGTGACACTACAGCGTAGCGAAATCACCGTGCAAAGTTTTCTTTGCTTGTCAATATATGGGATAACCCTCCTATTTTTATCCATAAACATAAGCCAAATCCTTTCTAGACAAGACCAATACCAATATAACTGTTGTGTGCACGTGTGTGTGTTAGGAGTGTGTGCAAGAGAGGGGAAGAAGAGAAATGGGGAAGGGGGAGATGCACAGGAAGCCTGTGATGGGTTAGTGAAGAAGAAAGAGAAGAGGTCAACCCTTCCTCTTTTTCTCCCTATATTGATTAGGAGAAATCAAGTGTACAAGGGTGGTTTCTCACGACCACCTGGCCTACACCCCAACAACCTCCCACTTGAAGGTCATGGTGGCCAATAGTGGCATTAGTATAGTTAGTCTATACAAAATTGATGAAGCATTGCCGAGGCTTCATCCTACACCCATAAGTTCTATACAATGTGTAAATCGCTCCGAGGCTAGGCTCTTTGTGAGAGCATCTGCGGGGTTGTCGTCAGTGTGAACCTTGACAAGCTCGATACGCTTGCCAGCCAATGCATCTCGTATGACATGGTATCTGACCTCTATGTGTTTCGACTTTGAGTGAAACATTGGATTCTTTGCCAAAGCAATGGCACTTTGACTATCACAATGTAGTATTGGAACCTTGTGAATGCCCAAATCTCCCACTAGACGAGCCAACCATATGGCTTCCTTGCTGGCGTCAAACGCAGCAACATATTCTGCCTCAGTGGTAGATGAAGACGTGCAATCTTGGAGACACGATCTCCAAGAGATAGCTGCTTTAGCAAACATGAATACATAGCCAGATGTGGATCTTCTACGATCCACGCAACCCGCATAATCTGCATCCGTGTAACCTACAATAGATGCATCACTGTTTCCGAAGCGTAAACACTTGCTAGTTGTACCTTTCAAATATCTGAGGATTTTCTTCACTGCTTCCCAATGCTTCTTGCCAGGGTTTGCCATGTACCTACTAACCACTCCCACTGCATGTGCAATGTCTGGTCTTGTGGCTACCATAGCGTACATAAAACTGCCAACTGCTGAAGAATATGGTACTTTCGCCATTCCTCTTTCTCAACCACTGTCTTGGGAGAGTCTTCCTTGCTAAGTTTGGAGTATGCTTGCATTGGGGTACTCAATGACTTCCCCCCCTGCATACTAAAACGTTGCAAGACTTTGTGAATGTACTTTTCTTGAGATAATTCAAGAATTCCACGTTGTCTGTCTCTCTTGATGTGCATACCAAGAAAGTGATTGGCATCTCCCAAATCCTTCATGGAAAACTGAGTGCTTAGCATCTTTTTCAACTGATTGATTTCATCAATTGATCTGCCTGCGATAAGCATATCATCTATATACAAGATCAAGATTATTAAAGAACCATCGTTCAACCTTTTTGTGTATAAGCAGTGATCCTCTTGACTTCTAATGTAACCCTGAGACTGTATGAATTTGTCGAATTTTTGATACCATTGCCTTGAACCTTGCTCGAGGCCATAGAGTGCCTTTTTCAGTCTACAAACCAATTCTGTCCTCATTGGTTTTTGGGTTTCACATACGAATCCCTTGGGTTGTTTCATGTAGACATCTTCATCTAGATCCCTGTGAAGAAATGCTGTGTTCACATCCATTTGGACAAGTTCCATGTCCTGGATAGCAACCAAGCCAAGCACGGTGAGAAGTGTAGTCATTTTGACTACTGGAGAGAAAATCTCATCAAAATCCACACCTTTTTGTTGCTTGAAACCCTTGGCAACCAGACGAGCCTTGTATCTAGGCTCGGGATCTTCCGTTGTATACTTCTTCTTGTATACACACTTGCAAGGTAAAGCATTTTTGCTTCTTGGTAATTCAACCAAATCCCATGTCTCATTAGCCACAATCGAATTGTATTCTGGTTGCATAGCATGCTCCCACTTAACACTATGCTCCATTTGTATAGCTTCTTTGTAGCAAGTTGGCTCCACTGTCAGTGACCAAAATGTGGTGTATACCCGGCTTAAACCGCTCGGGCGCACGTGATACTCTCTCAGAGCGTCTCAGTGCCTGACTCCTGGACTCTGCTCTCTCCGGAGCAATAGTAGTATATTGCACTTGAGGAGTAGGTGCAACACTACTAAATTGAGTTGGTTCGGAGGCTACATCCTCAAAACGAACACGTCTGTACTCAACATCTTTGATGGGCTTCTTGTGCATTTTTGATTCATTGAAAATCACACGTGAGCTACGAATGACTTTGTTTGATTCTGGGTGCCAGAGACGATATCCCATCTCTCCGTTTGCACCATAGCCAATAAAGATGCATTTGTGTGATCTGGGATCTAACTTCCGACGAAGTTCTTTGGGCACATGTGCATATGCCTCGCATCCAAATACACGTAGATGCGCATAGCTTGGCCTTTTGCCAGTCCATAATTCTTCTGGAATTTTGAAATTCAAAGGAGAACTAGGTGACTTGTTGATGATGTGCACTGCTGTCAGAACAGCTTCCCCCCAAAACTCTGGAGTAAGCTTCGCCATAGACATCATAGAGACAACTTGCTCTTGAATCGTACGATTCATTCTTTCAGCTATCCCGTTTTGTGCAGGTGTGTATGGAGCAGTAAACTGCCGCCGAATGCCTCTTCTATTGCAAAAATCCTTGAACTCTGTGGAGACATATTCTCCACCATTGTCCGTGCGAAAAGCTTTGAGCTTTGTTCCTAATTGGTTCTCAACCATGGCGATGAATTTTTGGAATGTCGAAAAGACTTCTTCCTTACGCTTAAGGAGATACACCCACACCTTTCTGGTGGAATCATCTATGAATGTGAGAAAGTAGTTTGCCCCCCCTAGAGTTTTATGTGGCATTAGACCACACAAGTCATTGTGCACCAAGTCTAGAGGTTCGCCTAGTTTCTTATTCAATGGCGAAGATGTCAATCTAGTGTGTTTGCCATACAGACAATGCTCACGCAATGGAAAGTCCGTGTAATCTAACACAGGTAAGTAGCCAAAACACTGAAGTGTTTCATTCCCATTTGGCTAATATGCCCTAGTCGGCTATGCCACAACTCAGGAGAAGGCAGCTCGGCAACATAGATAGAGTGTTCGTCAACACTCGAAACAAACAAAGAGTACAGGGATCCGTTTTTATTGCCTTTCATCATGATAAGGTTGTTCTTGCGGATCATCCAAGAACGATTACCAAAAATTGTAGTGTAACCAAGTTCATCCAATTGCCCTATAGAAAACAAGCTTTTTGTAAGCTTGGGCACATGTTTGACACTCTGTAGCACAAAAGTAGTGCCATTATGCATATGAAGTTTCACATCACCAATGCCAATAATGTCAAGCTCATAGGAATCACCAAGCTTGACTATTCCATGCATGGATGCATAAGAGGAAAACCACTCTTTATGCGGTGTGACATGAAAACTTGCACAAGAATCAAGGATCCAATTCTGTGCATAACCCTCATCCTGTGCAACCAAAGCATCTGGAGTGAGATCTGAAGTGAAAATGAGAACATCTGAGGCATCTGTTGTCACCTCGGCATGAATCTCTGTGGGCATAATGAGCACCACGGGAGGAGGAGCATCCTCTACTGCAGTGATAGGTATGGGAGACTCAACAATATTGAGCTCCTCAATCTTTACTGTACTTTTGCCTTTGCCAGAATTATCCTTTTGCATGTTTTTCTGATCTCTTAGGAAACTGCGACAATTCTTTTTGTAATGACCCTTCTTGTGGCAATAGTAACACTCGACATTTTTGACATTGCGGTCTCTACTTTGGTTCCTGTGTCTGCTAGGACTACGAGGATTTCGCTCTCTACTTTTGCTTTTGTATTTGTTCCTGTCACGGCCTCTTGGCTTTGTTGAACTGCCAGCCATATATGCATCTCCATGACTAGCATTATCGAGAGATTTACGACAAATCTCTTCAGTGAGCAACGCATCTGTGACAGCATTGAATTCTAACTTGCCATTCGGAGCCGAATTGCTAATGGTTGTGCAAAAGATATCCCATGAACTGGGTAGAGAGCATAATAAGAAGATAGACTTGAGTTCATCGTCAAACTCCTTAAATCCCTGAGATGTCAGCTGACTGAATAAGGAGTTGAACTCATTTAAATGACTGAAAATTGTGCTACCTTCTTTCATGTTGAGCTTCATAAGATTTTTCATGAGAAAAACTTTGTTGGATGCACTTTTGCTCTCCCATGCTGAACATAAGCTATCCCAAAGTTCCTTGGTTGTTTTTTTCCTTATGATAGTGAAGAAGACTGACTCGGCTAGATGTAGACGTATCGTAGCCATGGCTTTTGCATCCAAAAGCTCCCATTGAGCTTGTGTATAATCATCATCCTCTGCACGCTCTTTCAACGGTTCTGAGAGGCCTTTGTTTATCAAAACATCTTTCATGCGCTCTTTCCACATGGTGAAGTTGCTACCATTGAACTTCCGAATGAAATACTTCTCCTTTTCTGAAGAAGAAGCCATCACTGAGAAGAGGGTTTGAGAGGTACCAAACTATGGCGAGACGCTGTAGAAATTTGGGCAGAGTAACCTTTGTATCGGGAGTAAAATCTCAACCGAAATAGACTCAAAAGTGCCAACTATGGAAGGCACGAATCGCGGGAAGTAAATCCGGCAGAGTCTCCTTTGTACAAGGAGTCAAAACTCAACTCAAAATGCATATGAATGTGCCAACTGCACTAACTGGGCATCTGCTGCACAAAACAATTGCTATGTGAGTGCCAACTCGGCGTCAAAAGCATAAATAACCGTCCAGATACATATCCTATGGCGAGGGTACCAAAAAAGGGGAACTCCAGCTACCTGTATCACCGAGGTGTCTCAACATTCGAGCACACCCCAGCTCAAAGAAAACCTCACGCTATCGACCCTCCAAAAGCTAATGCAGACACAAATGACTAGCCACAGTCTCAGAAAGGGCTCTTCCGGTCCGAGTTTCAAAAACGACCCGGAAAAACTGCCAAAATAGCCAAAAAATGGCTCCACACGTAGTACAGTGGGCAGTGTCCGCAACTCAACGTACATGAGTAAAATCGCGCTCAAACAGGCGCCAAGAACTGCTGCATGCAGTGAAAGCGATCCCTGCGGGGATATCTGCTCTCAAAAGAGCTCAGTAGCACTATGTGTGCTCACAACAAAATGCATCTACCAATGCATGTGTCCGCAGAGAATCTGTTGTCGAAATGACTGCCAAATCGCCTGTGAAAGCGCTGTGTCTGGTAACCTGGAGAATCTGTGAGTGAATGGGCTGAAAAACCCCCTTGTAGCCTGTAACCTGCATGTCGGTGTCGCTATGTGCCGATTTCTGCCACTGGGCAGAAATATGCTAGTCGAATAGCCGCCAAAGGTGTCGTATCCGTAAACTGTGTCGTACATGGCGATCGGTGCGCTCGGTGTCGATGCCGGCTGTCACTCCTCTATGACAGAGGTACCTCACCCGCGCATGTCGCAAGCACGGTCGTCGATCGTCTGGGGAACACGCTCGTCTGGGAAAAACGCCCGGTGTCTGGGTCGGATGTTGGAGATCCGCCGCAATGAGCAGTGTCAAGCCAGTGCGCATGAGCGGTGTCGATGTCGATGTCGCCTTCCGCCGCCGGGCGAAAGTGGCTAGCCCAGTAGCCGTAAAACGCCAATGCTCGAGCGGTCAATACCGAGTCGGATTGGTATCGATAGCAAATCTTGCTCGATCGGTGAAGATTGCTCCCAACGTGTCGGACTCGGTTGCTTGTGCTCGCTCGCAAGCATGGTGTCAAGCTCTCTCTCTCTCACTCTCTCTTTTTAAACCTCGTAGCTCTGCTGAATCCTCAGTCCAAGCCGGGTCAAGGCTGTAGTCGGGAATGATCGGGGTGTCGAGGGCCTTGGGCGGGAATAGCCCCCTTGCACACAAAGAAGTTTTATGGCTTTAAAAAAAAAAACCGATTTCTCAGTCAAATCTAACGAGCTACAGGGGGTTATGTGTGTGTATGTGTGTGCCACCACCATCACAAGCTCATAGCCCGGTATGACCCGAATTCTCCCCTCTGCTCGCTGCACTCTACCAGCGCTGCCTGAATGCACTGAGTGTGTGTGTTTAGCTCGGCTCCAATTGCTGCTACAACTGGATCACAGCCCGGTTTGCTGCTCGGTTTGCTACAACTTGATCACAGCCCGGTTTGCTGCTTCAATTGCTGCTCGGTTTGTTGACTAGCGTTGCCCGTCGGATGCAAATCCCCCAAGCCTGTGATCGATTCTGCCCGATTTGTTACCCGCCAAATAATCAATGCCTTCGATTGTATTGCAGGCTCACGAGCAAGTCGGGCTCATGGTCGGTGTCGATACCTGGCTGCTTCGGCTTGCACATACTCTCTCTCCTATGAGCTTCCAACTCACTGCAGTGCTGTCCGATTTGTTCTAGTATTTGGATCTACTAAATTCTCCCCCTATCACTATTTGCTAATTCCCTCCAAGCTCCTATGGAGCCTCGATTCAACTTCCCCCAATTGCTCCTTGCTTGTCACATTGCTGCCCTCGATGCTGAGTGTGTGTGTGTACACACACTCGTAAGCTTTACAATGCTCACACCAAAATCCACTCTGTGTGTCGACCTTGGTCTTGATTTGACCTGGAGCTTCTGCTTGGACTACCCCTTCTGAGAACCTGAGAACCTGATTCTCTCAATTCCTTGAAGCGCTTGATGCTCAAGCTTGCAAGGCTCTCTTCCAAGCCAAGCTTTGCAAACATAGATTTGCCAAATTTCCTGCAGAGCTTCAAAAAACCCAAGACTCCCTCTCCAATGGAGTCGTTGCACACGTCATGAAGCCGGGAACCGTCGACCTTGCTCGATCTCTCTTATCCGTGCCGGATTCGCTGTCACCACCAAGCTCAAGCACAAGCTCCGAGCTCCGCCATAGCCGGTGAGCTCTATCGCTTTCGAGTCGATCGTCGAAGAGCGGTCGCGCGTGCGGTTCGTCGCCGCAGCTATGATACCAGTTGTTGTGCGCACATGTGTGTGTGTACGGAGTGTGTGCAAGAGAGGAGAAGAAGAGAAATGGGGAAGGGGGAGATGCACAGGCAGCCTGTGATGGGTTAGTGGAGAAGAAAGAGAAGAGGTCAACCCTTCCTCTTTTTCTCCCTATATTGATTAGGAGAAATCAAGTGTACAAGGGTGGTTTCCCACGGCCACCTGGCCTACACCCCAACAATAACCAAGCCATAAAGTAATACAACCAAATGTGTGGTTATTTATACAAATTCGTAAGCAGTCAATACTACGCAAGGGAAAGCACGAGAAATCGGTATTAACATAAGCCATTTATTAGTGCTAGTATACCATATGCGAGATCAAATGAACAGTCTGTGCGCATGCCACTTTTTACTTGCTATGCAGGGCAATCAAAACAAAAAATGTCAAAGTGTGTTATCACAAGGCTTGTGAGCCTTACAAACATCATAAAATTATGCAGAGCTCTTTTACCCATTAGACTCAAATCAAAATAGAGTATGATAAGGTTGCTTGGCTTGGAAAACAAATAACCAGCGCTAACAAAATATAACAGTTTTTCTTGCAACAAAACTGTCAGCATGACATCATGTTACATCTAAATTTTATGGAGTAAAACCAAAGTCATTTCATGACCTGCGCCCAATGGGCAAGTAAATGTCTTTGCAAAAAAACCTTTTTAGTGCAGAGTGTATGGAATGATAAGGGCGGTTATGCAGAGTACGGACCTGTGCAGTTTCCTTCTGTTCCACTAACTCCATAGTTATGCAATGAGAGATCGACTAGAGAAAAGCCCTCAAATTCTCTATTTTCACATAAACTGACACACATGATCAAGGCTAAGTGAGGCAAAGAACCCCTTCAAGTGTAGTGTCATACGTGGGATGGGGGACTCTATACTATTGTAGTGTTTTATAATCTTAAAAAACCCTTCCCAACTAGGTAGGTGTTTTTTGCCATAAAGGTGCCAACCTTGAGTGAAAGAACTAAGTAACAAACTGTGTGTGTGTGTGTGTGTGTGTGTGTTTATTAGCAGACAAGGTTTTTGCTTCTGCACCTTTGAGGAAACATTCCCACGAGGAGTAGATGACAACCATATAGTGCTAGCAAAAAGCCATCTCGGGTAAAAAAGTTATTCACACTAGGAAATATCTCAAGAAATCACAACAAAACCTTTTAGTAGAGGTGGGTGTCCATATTGCCCCCCAAGCAATGGTGCCAACATTGGGTGAAACAAAAACCATCTCCCCCCCTTAAAATAAAAAAACTAAGTAGAAAAACTTGTGTGTGTGTTTGTGTGTGTGTGTGTGTGTGAGATAGGGGCCCTACACTATTGTAGAGTTTATAGTAGAAGAAAAATTCCTAATTGACTAGGAATTGCTACTAGACCCATTAAAAACGAATTTTTTATGTTAATTTGGTGTCTATGTTAAGCCTAGTGCCTTATTGGCCTTTGGCAGGTGAGGGGAACCTCCTTGACTCACTTGGTCAAGGCCCTAAACCGATGTCGTGGGCTGATAGGGGTTAGCCGTCACCTTGGTTGGCTAGTAGGTTTGGAACACCTCCTTGAGGGCTCAAGGAGGTGAGTCTCATAGCTCCTTGGCATAGTAGAGATATTGGAGGGTAGTACTAGCTATAGAAAAGCTTTAGGGCTTACAAAATAATAGGTTTTAGGCCTCATAGAAGAACACGTTAGTGGGTGATCTGATTATTGACACATCCAAACAAATGGTCGTATCATACAATGTCCCAATTATCATATATGAGAGGGAGATAATCGATGTCAATACAATCACGTTGTGTTGCCACCATTCAAACTGGATGGAACACTATTGTCAATACTCTGGGACAAATGATGGCGGCCCAAACATCCATCCAACATTCTAATGTCGTTCGCCTAGAGCAACAATTAGAGCAAGAAGCTGTCAAGGTTAACAACTACATGAAGGATGTGCTGAAGTTTAAGGAGATTCTAATATAAGAAGAATATGAAAGGGATCAACACATCAAAATAATCAAAGAGCTACAACAAAAAATAATAAATTAAAGCTATTAAATCCAATTTAAATGTTGAAAAATGGAGGCTTACAAAGAAGCCAAATGAACAAAAGTCGTTGTTACATCAAAAGCACATAGCTCATGAGAGTTTGAAGGAATTCCACAGTGTACTAAAGCAATTGATCATGGATAAATACATCAATCAATCTTTGGTAGACATCACAGATTTAGAGGGCAATCTCACCCTCACTTTAGAAGACTTACAAAAACTCGTGGTCACAATCAAACAAAATCTAGAGGATAAGAGCTCAATCTACATTAGCACATTGGTAAATCAAGTGAACCACTTGTTGTGGTCAACTTTGCTCCCACATTGACAGGCATATAGTTATTTTGGACATAGACAAGTGTTCACGTATCCACACTTGCAAGATTGCATATGAGATGTATGCTTGTGTGGCTTTGAGTTACAGGTAGGGGATTAGAGATTTGGCAGTGGCTGAGTCATTCTCCCACTCGCCCTATAGGTTCCAGGTACATTTGGCAGTTGAGATTTGCATCAATGTGCCGATTGCAGAGCATGGTGTGGTTACACTACTGCAAGAGATTTTATGCGTTGATGCGCTTGAGCACTGTGAGTGCTGGTGAGCTCTTTTTGAGAGCACTTTCTTCTCCACACAAAGATCCTTTTGGTCCAGGTTTTGTGCACTTCTCTTTGGCATCGGTTCATGCATATTGCCCTTGTACATCTTGTAGAGCCTTTTGATCCAAGTTTGGTGCACTTTTCTTTGGCATTGGTTTATGCACATTGCCCTTGTACATCTTGTAGAGCCATACCTCTTGTTTACTCCATTTTAATGGTCATGGTTTTGGTGATAGTGGTCGATTTATACAGTATGCTCATTGTGGCTATAAATTATGTGTTATACACTCTTTTCTATCAATGTATATTCCAATCATGAGTCTAATGCTTACATGTTACAGGTAGTCATAGGTTATTGGTTCTATAGGTTTCTGTGGTAGAGCTATATTGAGCTATAGGTTGCATATGCATTGATCATAGTTATAATTGCGTAGTGGTTGAGTTGAGCTTCCACTTTGACATTCACTAATGTAAGTTGATATGTGTGACAATTTTGAGTCCACAAATGACGACGCATGTGAGACAACGGTCTCGTTCGTGTCAACACTTGAGATGTTGGCATTGTGGTCACACTAGACACATTAGACATCGTTGTGTCAGATGTATGAGACATCGATGGAGATGCGTGCATGATGCATGGATGGTTTTGACACAGACTAGATAGATAGCTTCGTATGCCAATGACGGTGATGTCATATTTACCTCTATTGTTTCTCTTGCTTTTATGTTTGTTAGAGATACCACTTGCTCTCAATGGTTGCTAGATGAATATGCAACGTGCCACGTCACATCATGTCATGAGTGTTTTAGCACGCCTTAGCCATGTGCATCTAGCTAACGGATCAACATATGACATGACTTGTGTAGGAGATGTATACTTGTCATTGCCCAGTGATGCATCTTATATGCTATAACATGTGTGTTATGTTCCTGAGATTGTATGGATCTTGATCTCAGTCAGATGCTTGAGATATAGTGGATGTTAGGTAGAGAGAAATCTTTCTAGATGCATTGCGGTTCGCTAGTCATTGTGCGGGGAGCCTAGAGTGGCTTCGTCTACTCTATACATGTATCTAAGGTACGAGACGACATAGTCTTGATTGTGTTGCAAGCATGTCAGTGAGAGTGGGACAAGTATTTTGCGGATCTCCAAATGGTTGTGCTCATGTCTATATATGCGGAGTTAGAGCGGCCATGCTCTAGCAAGACATAACAGATTGATCCTCTTAGGACAGAAATGCCATTTACCATGGAGATGAGAGATATGGAGTTTTTGACATGCTCATGTTAGAGGTTGATATGGTGATGCCAAGACATGTGGATACAGTCCCTATGGATGATGAGGGAGTGACGACTACCTCGGAGTCATTATTGATGTATCCATACGTGAGGTGGTTATGCAGTGAGCGTTGAGATACCTACTACGGATAGATTGATAGAGGTCACTACACATGGCGTAGATGCAATTGCCATGGATATGCTGGCAGAGATTACACATTTTTCATCAACCTTCGAGACTCTCATGTACAACGTCTTAGAATCAAGACCAGATATAGCAGTTGCAATGGGAGAATTTGCAGTTCAATCGTCAGTCCAGCAATGGTTGACACAAGCATGATGCATCATGGAGTAGTGAAGGTCATTACAGGATACCTGCAGGGTATGCACATTGATTCTAGCAGGGACATACGCTTTTGCACACAGTTAGAGCCTATATGATGGCATGCATCAACTTTGAGAGAGCGAGAGGCATAGGTTGAGATGAGATTCCTCCCTATACCTCATGTACATATTGTTAGCTCATGTAGTAGTACCACTTATCGGCACATTCACCTTTAAGTGGGAAATTGTTGGGGTAAAGGGAGCGTGTCTCTTACCCTGATTGGATACAACGGAGACATCCAATCACCCATCATTTGTACACACACCTTATTCTTTACTAGATAGAAGGAAATAAGGGGCTCTCTCACACATATTGTGACGAGTTGCTCCTCCCACATTTTATGTTCTCTTTCCCTCTCCTTCTCCCTCTCCGCACATGCATCGCATTTGCACACTCACAAAAGCAGGTTAGATACGGGTGGGCATTTTTATAGGCGACACAATGTTGCAAAAATCTTGGTTGTATAATTGGTTCAGTGCTTGGGTAAAGCAATACATGACCAATGGATTGTAATACAAGTTGCCATTTGTTCGACCGAGGAGGTGGGGGTGGTTGCTTGCAAAATGCGGAAGGAGGTTGGCCATTTGATCTAGGATGCAACCATTTTGCGATCAAGGGGGTGGGAAACCAACCTAATGAAGGTAGGGAGGGATATGAATAAGACGTGTAGTAGGTTTCAAGTTCAATAACCATGTTTTTGGTTGAACATAAATGTTTAAAAAAAGGGTTGGCAATGATGGTATAGCCAAATCGAGTCGATGCCAAAAAAGGTGGAAAGCAAGGTCTAAGCTACTTATAGGCGCATGCTAGAATGTTAGAGTAGGTTTGAAGAGCAAGTGCACAAAAAGGCATCCATATAAGTATGATTTATGTGGTTATGTAGGCCCAAGTGTGGAGATTTAATGCTTGCAAAAAATGTTTTTTATGTGACAAGCCGATTAAACCATGCAAGGCAAGTGGGAAGCTAGAGGTCATGTGGCCAATGATAGAGAGGAGAATGGGTGAAAGATTAGCTCTACTGCATGGGGGAGGTCGAACAAGTTATAATCAATGATTTTTTTGAAAAAAACATTTTCTATACAAAACGATGGTCTCACGGGGAGGAAAAGGCCATTTTGGACATTTTTGCGTCTCAGACACATATGCATATTCTGTACCAATTGGAAGATAGTTTTCACACTTTGCTATTTTTTGGAGTTTGCGGGTAGAATAGAGAAGGAGAGAGAGCTCTAAGAGAGCCTGATTTTTGTATGCTCCATAGTCCATCACTTTGGAAAGAAGCAAGCTTTGATTGCATCTTCTCTGGTATCACCTCTCCCTATTCTCGATGCATTGACGTTCTCTTATGCAACGGCATCAATGTGTGTGTGTGTGTGTGTGTGGGTGAAGCCCTGAGCCGATTGATGCACGTGCACACACACACAGACACACACACGCACACAAAGGTGTTATGTGTGGATTTAGAATTGGGAAGTAGTTAAGCCAATTGGAATACAATAAGTTGTGCTTTTGTGCGTGATTGTGTGTTGGGGAGTGTGCAATCAAAGTTTTATTGTTTGATGTGTTTTTTCTGCTTTTGTGATTCCACCTAGGCTATATAGATGTGTGTGTGCGTGTGTGTGTTGTTGGGTTTGTTTTTCTTTTCGCTTTTCCATCTTTTGGTGGCCCCATGGAGGAGCATCTAATTTCTCCTTGATTAAAGAAAAAAACAGGGTTTGAAGATGGATGGTTTGCGGATTGCTTCATAAAATGTTTAATGGTCAAATCAAGAGTTGATGTTGATGATGATATCAAGTGTTTGCCTTATTTTCTTAGGTGTTTGAGATCCTAAAGATTGGGTAGCATATTTTGAGCTGTGGATGTTGTTGATGTGCATAATGATAAACGAGGAGAAGTTGTAGACGATGCTCTATTGGTGTGCGGACGATGACTTGATGGTGGTCGGAACGGTGGCAATTGAAGTACATGGTAGAATTATGAACTCAATTTTTGGGAAAGTTTCAAAAGACGGTTTCTCTTAAGTAAGTGGGTGCGAAGCTGAAGACACTGAAACAAGATGTAAGTAAAGATTTTTTAGTTTTTTTGGAGCAATTTGAAGGTTGTTGGAGATGGCTGGAAGTTGTTACTAGGTTTGTACGATCTCAATATTCCAAAGCGTTGAAATTCTTGGATTGCCTGCACGTGGTTCTTTTCTCTTCTTTGTGCAATGGCATCGGTGGGTGTATGAGTGTGTGTGTGTGAGCACCTCGAGCCAATTAGTGTGTGTGGAGAGAGAGAGAGAGAGAGAGAGAGAGAGAGAGAGAGAGAGAGAGAGAGAGAGAGAGAGAGAGAGGTGTTATGTGTGCAATCGAGAATCAAGAAGCAATTAACCCAATTGAAATGCGATAAGTTGTGCGTTTGTGGGTGATTGTGTGATGGGGAGTGTGCAATTGAAGTTTTGTTGGTGGATTTTTTTTTGGGAGAGGATCGGGGTGTTGTGATTCCACCTAGTCTATAGAGAGCCATGTGTGTGTTGTCGAGTGTGTTTTCCCTTCCCCCTTCCATCGTCTTCTAGTGTGGATATTGGAGAATGTGGATATCACCTGTTCGAGGAGAATATGTTTGAGCTAGTGATCCGTGACATGTTGAGCATAGAGGGGCTTGCATATTATGACATGAAACATGAGGAAAACACCCATTGTATGAGGGAGAGAGGGTGTCTAGATTGAAGATGCTTCTGGTCCTTTTAAACATGCTATCTAAAGTTTGGGTAGAGTGACACTAACATAACGAAACTTTTTAGGTAACTCTGTAACCTTCTTTACTCCATTTATGCAATGAAAATTCTTGAAAGGTATGTGATTGCTTTTCTTTATACATGTTGCTTAAGGATCATACCTTGCTAGCAAACAAAGCAATGCCATAATTATGGATTGATGCAAGAAAGGTTCTACAACATTTGGGAATGGGTTACAAATCCATTTATGCTTTGCCCTAATGATTGCATTTGGTTTTAAGGAGACTATGCAAACATGGAGATATGTACAAACTATGGAGAATAGGTATCAAAAAAACTATCAATTACAAAAAGTGCCACAATGGTGCTAACATGTTTGCTATCTCTACCTTGCATTAAACAATTTCAATGTAAATCAATGGTGGCTCAGGCATCGTGGCAACGTAATCACATCAATGATATGTGGCTAGATTTGCGCAAGATTCCTAAAATTTGATGCTCAACTTGGTTGTGGATGGTGTCAATCTATTCAAACAAATATCCACATCATCCTAGAGTGCAGGGCCAATTTTCATTGTCAACTACAATATTCCACCATGGCTAGCAACAAAGAAGGGACACTTGTCCCTAAGCCTAACTGTACCAACTCAAGACAAAGTGAAAAACATGGATGTATATTCTTATCCTTTCCTCAAAGAGCTACAACGATTGTGGATTGGCGTAGAAATGGTGGACATGAGCAAACATACAAGTCGGCATAACACTCTCATTGGAGTAATTATAATTTAGACAATGTATAACTATCTAGGCTATGGAGAATGCTCGAGTATATTGTGGATAGCTGTAGCAATGGTGGAAATGAACAAACATATAAGTCAACATAGAACCCTCATTGGAGGAATTATAATTAGATAATGTATAACTATCTAGGCTATGGAGAACGCTCAAGTATATTGCTAGCACACCCTTAACTTTGTCCAAGCAATGTATGCATCTTATGCTAGTATTGTTTGTGCAGGTGCAGGACTTTAAGACTAGTGACTACAATGCATGCCTTGTATGTGGGCGAAGATTGTGTGCTTGTCAAGTACCAACACTAAGGAAATGACCTTTCTTCCAGAGCCGAATGATCTACAAGAGGTAGAGATGAGCCACTTTGGGGGACAATGGATAATGAGTGCTTGACTCGAGTTGTGCCTAGGCAATAAAAGAGAACCAGTGCACACACACACACACACACACACACACACACACACACACACACACACACACACAAATGCCGTGGAATATTGACTTAAAAGGGTTAATAAAACATTTCCCTTAGCCAAAAATTTTGCCTGCTTCGTATGTAACTAATCTTGAAAATCTTTAAAAGTTTTTTTCACTCGGTAGGCATTACTAAAGCTGGGTAATAAGGGATAACTCAGATCGAGTGGAAGTGGAAATGGGTAATACTCTGCAGCACGCTAACTCTGGGCGGCGAAGTCGAGATTCATCACATGTATTGATGGAGTCTCCTAGCAATGCACATGGGCCATTTATGGCAAGCCACCTCCACCGAATGCATGGGTGAGGGTGAACGGTAGGACTATAGTTGGGGCTTTGAAATCTCAACCTAATCCGCAGGAACACTATAAAGGTGAGGGTCTCCCTCACTTAGTTGGCTCTTATATGCTTTTGTATTCTCTATGAGTAACTAAGGGTTAGTGCCTGAGTGATTGAACTTGGAGTGTATTAAACAATGGCGAAAGGGAAGCAGGTCCTAGAAGTCCACCCTTTGGCTTCTTCTTCTTCTCAGGTCGAGTTCCTTTGCTTGATAAGTAAAAATTGGGAATGATACTTGGTATGGTGAAATCATTTCAAATTGCTATGTATGGTAATATGCATAAGGACATGGGTCTGCCTGCGGTATTGATATAAATTGGTATGGTAATAAGAGGACTGCTTTAACCGCTAGAGACTATATCTGGTTGACATTATTCAGTAAGATTGGAATGGTGACAGCATAAGTAAAAGTTATAAAAGGCATGTTGAATAAGCATGTATATTCAGGAAAACCTGGTCATTATGCAGCTCCTACCCATTAGTGTACTGAATTTTGTTTTTTAGGGTACCATGATAAACTGTCTCGGTTTTTAGGTGTTGGATGCTGGTCATTCTTCTTATGCTAGTAGTGATATGCTTTCAAAACTTTAGAACATCTGACCTTACACATTTGTGGACATTGCCTGAGGCGGTAGAAAGTCTCGACCAAAGTACAGGGTCTCGACCTTGGGTAGATTGGCTGGGTTACTCCCTTCGAATGAAGGTATGCTAAAGAAGTTATGCCTTTTCTACTGTTGACATTAGTTTGCACTAAACTCATTGAAAACTAAAGTCTCTACCTAATACTAACCTTACCTTAATTCAAGCAGGGTAACCATGTAGGTACAGATATTGAGATAAGTTTGGTGAGGATTGAGAATGCGGTAAGTTTTCGTCTGAAACTAACAATATGCAATCTTGAAAGTTGCGGTATACATGCCGTTGTTTGATAGCAGTCCGGGCTGATACGGTATACTTGTCGGTTATGCTTTTTACTGACCTATTGCTGGATTCTTAGTGATGAAATAAATTTCAGGAAAAGCGGTCCTACCACTTGTGTCTTGAATTGAGTTACTTAGGAGGCTATGGTAAGCTTACTCAAGGATAAGTGTCGGAAGCTGGTATACAAAAATGATCATGCTTTTAGCCTGGCATGATAGTGATGTCAAAGACTTAAACACTTTTGTGGACCCGGACTAAGACAGTATAAGGTCTCGACCTAAGAATAAGGTCTCGACCTTGGGTATGGTTTGCTGGGTAATTTTCTTCAATTACTGGTTTACTTTGGAAGCTATTCCCTTCCAACTACTGACATTGGTTTACTCTAAACTCAATAACTACTAATGTCTTGACATAATACTAACCTTACCTGGCTTAAAGTAGTGTAACCAGGTATGTGCTGGTATAGAGATTGGGAATGAGGTGAAGTTTACTTGATGGATATGGTTTGTGCAGGCTTATTACTGAATTTCAAGCTTGATTGTAGATATAAAACTCTTGGGATTTTCATATATATGGCATGGATAATGTATATATCCTTGTTTGCTTCGTACCAAACAAGCTGGTTTTAGTAGACTCCCTACTCTAGATCTAAAAGCTTACTTTACCGAACCAAAACTGGTTACGGTCTACTAACTCTTTGCTAGAATATTATGGTCACTTAGCTGGACTTTTTTCAATTTCCTGTTTTCGAATGCTAGAAACTCATGATGCTTTCAATTTTTAGAGATTCTCGAAATAACGATATGTCTAAGGACATAGATGGTGGATTGACCTGCTAATGGCAAATAGAAATTTCATAAACTAGTGTTTCCTTTAAACTTTTTGACTATGCATGTTACTATAGCTAGTGAGGATTACTTCAAGTAAAAATCATGTTGTGGGACGCTCAGTTTTTTGAAAAATTTGATTCTATATGAAGACGAAGGTTGCTCAAGATTATGCATAATTTGTCGAGGTTGCATATATAAGAAAATTGTATAAGAGAGTTTACTTCTAATATGCCAAAAAATGACTTGTCTATTGTTATCAGGGTATACGAAGGTATAGGATGACAACTCGAATGAGTACTATAGTTGATCCGATCAAGAGAGCACATATCTCAAAAAAGCTCAAGGCAGCTAGGGCAGAATATATAGCCTCATTTGTGGCAAAGAACAAGGCATGGTCGAGGCACAGGGCATACCTTAATCGAACTTGCAAGAATAAGGGTGCTTAAAATCATTGGCAATTGTGGTAGACTGTTGAAGCTTTGTATGAAATTGTAACTGAGAAACAAGGTTGATTTTTTAAAAATCCATTGTTTAATGATAAGTTTATTTGCAAAGAAAAAATTGAACCTTTGTGACGTGGATAACAACTAGGATGCCCATACATCACCTGCATACAGAGCCAATGCTAATAGAATGTTATGTTGTTCTATGGGTGCATGTGAGGGCTACTCTCTTTGGTTCAGCTTTTTGGTTGATTTATGGTTTGGAGGATTAACTACTGGTTTGAAATTTGTAAAGGAAGTTTTACCTTTTGGATGGTGACTTGTACCAACGTGATGATATTCATTTAGACAAAATCGTGCTATCTAAATTTTGTTTTGTATGTTAAACCTTGTATTTATCTGGGTACCTTGGTCTTTGAACATATGTATGTTCGTATGTGGGTAATATATGTAGATAACTAAAACACACACACACACATAGGCTATACATGCTTTTCAATGGGGAAAATGACCATCGATGCACTACCCAAGGGATCTTGAGATTTCTTTCATGAGTCTAAGAGGGCTACACAATGGTTTTGATGAGGACCCAACAAGAAGTCATACATGTAACAATGATTAAGAAGCGGCTTTACTTATACACAAATGCAAAGTAAGAGATGGAAACTACATGACATGGCTTTCCAAGGGGCAAACAACCACTGGTGCACTGTTGAAGTGAGCTCAAGGCATTGTTGTCTTTCATGAGTCTAAGATGGCTACATAATGCTCTAGTGAGGTTCCAACAAGAAGGTGTACAAATGACAATGAGGAGCAGGGATTTTCTAAAGTTGTAGTCCTAAAGTAAATCTCTAATCTTTGACCCTTCAAAGGGTTTGGCTTGGCTACCTTGCATATTATCTTGTAACTATCTTAACATAGTACAAGTCACACACAACAACTTGGTTTAAATGCCAACACTTCAGGGTAGAGCCGGTTGACACAAAGCAATGCATGTTTGATTGTGGATCCATGGCTATATTTGAGTAGGCTAGTTGATGCCAACCGTCAGATGCCAGTTGTGGTGGAAATTTGGTATTTTTGAATGCTACACAAAATATTGAGGGTGTATTCCAAAGGCTTTGACATGGGGATATTTGATGTTCTATATAGTTTAAGGTGAACATGGAGGGCCGTGCTACAACAATCCGAAGAGGAGAGTCAAGGTGTCTTATGGTGGAATCAATGGAAAAATGAAGCAATCTTTGAGACACACTCTTCCTTCCTTAGCATTGCCAACAAATGCATCCATGCTGTTTACAACAAGCAATTGTGAAAAATTTACTACAAATAATCTCATACGTGCCCATTACTTTTTGCAAGTGATCTTCAATCCGAAGTCTTTGGACCCGAGTGAGAGACTATAGCCCTTAAAGTGCACAAGTCTATGATGGCGACAATCTCCCACTCATCGAGTTAGAGGAAAATGCACACATTCAAGAAGATCCCTTGGAAAGGGTGCTCAAAGCAAAAGTTATGAACAATGCCACATATATAGTTGTGATTTGCCACAGTTGATTGCTCTAGATCATAAGAGAAAGATTCGATCTCATTGTTTGCATGTGTTTGATGAACGGATTGTCACTCCGTCTCTATGTTCATCTACATTGCATACATGGTCTTTAGCGAAGACAAGATTTTTTCCACTCACTTTACATGGAATAGGTATGTTCATGGTTTTGTGTTGGAGATGGTTTCAGGAATTTTTAGCCATGGAGATTCTTGAAGATGGAAGAAGCACGACTCTCGACGAAGTTGAAGCATCGAAGGAGCCACAAAAGACTGTCACTTTCGGCGTGGCCCATAGAAGCAAGGTTGCAGACCTTTATGAAGTTCAAGTACCGCACGACCCACACAGCAAAGTGGGCCAACGAAGAGTCCCTTCCAGGATTCCGGATGTTATTGGCGATCTCCCTCGACGCCATACAGTTCAGTACCAGTACCTCACTTTGAAAACGAGGGGATGTCACGTGACACATCCAACCCTATGTGTCCGTGGACAAGCTACAGCATCTTTGAAAAATTTCCACTTGCATTCTAATGTTGGGCTCTCTTGATGCTCTATCATGCTTAACATTTGGTCCACCATATCAGCATATATAAGTGCTCGTTTGAAGTTTAGACGTAGGTACAAATGATTCACATCATGATTGGAGGCGACATGCTCGGGACGTTTACCACACTTGAGGTCAATACATAACATCCTATGATCTGATTCTAGATTCCATTCACCAAGTGTAAATCTTTGTATGCATTCTAGAGTGGCTTTCAAAAACAACATATTGTCAATCACGCTATCACCATTGTGCTTTCTACATGTAAAGTCATTGGTGCCTTGCCATAGAGATACACCATTTTCAATGAGCATTCTGGTACTATTGCACATATGTAGAAGTGAATTTCCATAGTGATCCACTTCTTTTGCATCATTAGAACTTCGATTATACATGTATGAGTCATCCATTCTTCTTGAGACATGCGGCATGTTGACTTGTTGTGTGTCGTGTTGTAACATATTTGTGCGAGCATTCATGTCTCCAAAAACAATGACTTTACCTTGATCCTTGTAATGAGCAATGTCTTCCTCTAGTTCAACAAAGGGCTGATCTCTATCCATATTCAAGAGATATCATAAAAGTTGGAGTCATAGTGAGGAATGTAGCAACCAGCCACAAACATGACTTGACCATTTGGTGGGCTGATTTTCAGCCATAAGTAACGTTTATACTCATCTTCTTTGACAATGGAAACATCTTTCAAACCCTTTTTGGTCATACATGCTACGCCTCCTTGGCCTCTTCGTTGATTTTCATTTTTGGCCCACATCAAAGAATGCACCTCGTATTTGTCAAATCCAAGAATTCATTGCGCATCATGCTCCCATGTTTCGACAAGAAGTATCACATAGGAGTCATTGGTAAGCTCACCAATGCCAATTCCCGCATTCCATGGATACCCGTTACAATTCCAAAAGCTTATTCGCAAGCGTGAGTTGGTCTCATAGATCATGTGTCCCTATTTTTTGGGTGGACTTGCATCCTCCTCAAGTGGCTTTTCTTCTTGAGATGATACCTTAATCTTCTTGCTTCTTTCCTCATATGATTTGCGACGTACATTTTGTTGCACAAAAGTGCAATCCTCATATACATTACAACCCGTTTCTTTGAGGTAGATCCAACCATTTTCAAGAATTATCTTTCTCTTTACCTCATCATCCATGGTACATACAATAGGTCTTTCTCCCGAGTGAGGGACTCCTTGTTTTCCAACTCAATGTGCACCATAAGCCATGATTCCTGACATGCCAAAGTGTGTAGCAAAAAACTCTTCAATAGCAACCGCAAGAGATTGGGGTGTTTCCATGCTTTCCTCCTTGATTCCACAAATGACAATGTTCTTTGAGCGTTTTTGTCGTTCTTGCAATTCTTGAGTGTCCACATTCTCTACATTCTTTGCTTGGACAACGGCTTGCGTGATAGGAGATGTAGAAACCACATTATCCTTACATATATCAGCACATGATTTGGATGCATTTATCATCTCACATACATCATGTCGTATTGTATCTATCGTTTCCTTTTTCAATACATGATCACTCTCAACTTTGCTCAAGCGTTCTTTCAACACATTCATGTCAACAAGAGAGCGTTTACATTCTTGAACTTCATTCTCAAGATGCATCAAATGTGTTGTTTGCATTTCAAGAACCTTCTTGAGGTGCTCATTCTCCACAACGAGAACTCTTAAAGTGCCATTCTCCATTGCAAGTGTGCGCAACTCTTCACCTTGCTTGTTGACGGTTTCTTGTAAGGAGATCAAGTAAGCCATGATCATTGCTTCCGTTGTTGTAGACGATGTGGTTGGATTAGCATCCAAATTCCTTGGAGATTTTGCATCATTCTCCATGGCGAGTGTGGCTTTTCCATCCTTGCGAGTTTTGTCTGACATTGCCTTCAAGTCGGCAACAAAAACAAAAAGTTTTGACAGTTTTTCAGTTCTGAGATGCTGTTATAGCAAAGCCTTCCATTACATAGAAAATTTTTGTCTTTACATCAATGCGTAGAGGGCTTCGTGCTCTTCGATTGAGGCTATAGATCACCTAAATCGGAGTTCGGATGAGCAAGTTATGGTCAAAAGAGTGAATTGTTGTCTACTAGGTCAAAAAATGGCTGTGAGAGAGAGATACAGAAAGAGAAATGTGGGGGAGAGAGAGAGAGAGAGAGAGAGAGAGAGAGAGAGAGAGAGAGAGAGAGAGAGAGAGAGAGAGAGAGAGAGAGAGAAATGGAGGGATAGAAAGAGAAAGAGGAGAAAAGAGGAAGAGAGGTAGAGAGACAGGCAGGGAGAAATGGAGAGAGAAAAGCAAAAGAGAGAGAGAGAGAGAGAGAGAGAGAGAGAGAGAGAGAGAGAGAGAGAGAGAGAGAGAGAGACGGATACAAACAGGGGAGAGAGACAATTGGGCATATAGACATTGTCTATAAATATAAGCTCTTAAAGATACTCCCAGGGATGGCTTTAGTCTCATCAAGCAAGTTGAGTTTGTTCTTGGATACTATTAGCAGTGAACCTTTGTTACTTGATTTCCCTACAATATTTTCTATGTTCAATCCTAGAAATTATGGGGGTAGTAGTAACAGCGAGATGTTTGCCATCAATTTTCCTCCAGATGGCGACATTGAGACTCAGGTGAAAGATGGTGTAAAATTAGGTGATCAATTTCAATTTGAATTGGATTCAACCTTGTCCACAAAGTTTATGTTGGTCACCAATATGGGTGTGGGAATGTCCTAACGATCAAATGTGTCAATGGTGGAGTTTTTTGACAGCTCCACTAATGAAAGGGGTTTTGTGGATGGTAGGGGCTTTATAATCAACACATATTCTCCATTTACCATTCTTTTTGGGAGCTACAACAATTGGAGAGACCCATTCTACATTTGTGATAGGATAAATAAACGAAACTTTTAGAACTTGTTTACCTCCACAAAAAGTGCTTCTTGTTGCATCGCCCCAAGCCTCCTTAGCTTTTGTGCTACGGACTTGGCATCAGGTTTTAGGTGAATATGGTGTAATATCACATTCACTCCCTTGATCATTGAGTAGTCCATGATGAAAAGATGTGGGTACCTTTTGAACATGTTGATATAATCCTCCTCCTCTTCTTTGGTGAGGTCCTTGGATAGCATTTTCCTTACTCGGTCCTCCAACAAAACTTCTTCTTCCTTTGTCACCTTGGCCTCCTTTGATGTTGTAGACTCCTTTGTATGTGGTTGGAAGAAAATTCCCATTACTTCAATTGATGAGTCCTCACTTGTGTAAGACTCTTCTTCATCATAAAAGCTCTCATCACTATTTGGATCCTCATCTGTACTTGTCTCATAGCAAAGGTTAGATGGTTTACCAAGCTTCGTGTCATAAACAATCTTTTTACCCTTTTGGAGGACACGTTTACTGCTGCCCCACTTTTAATCTGCATTCACCTCCATTAACCAAGGCCTTCCAAGGATAAGAGGATAGCCCTCCCCCTTGGATGGCATTTAACATAAAAGTCCACCCTTGCAGAAATATTTAAGACAATAATTTGAACATCCTTTATGATTCCAAGACATTTAAGTTTGGAGTTGTTAGCCAACTTTGCATGACAGTTCGATGATTCTATAATATCCAAACCCAGTCTACGCATTGTCCGTTCAGTGATTACACGCACTTTTGCATGCCCATCTACATAAAAATTTGACACCCTCTTTCCCTTTACATATGCTTCTACTACATGCTCTATATCTTTGGGGGTACTTGACTTTATGGACTTAATAGCTTTCTCTCCTCTCTTTTTGGGAATCCTTGTGCTAGCCAATTTGGGCCATTGATGACCTATTGAGGAAGAAAGATGCATGAGTTGTGGCCAAGTGATGTTAGGTCGTTGGGTTTTCAGGTCTTCCATTATAGGGTTCAAGATCCTTAACAAGAGGAAAGTCATCCATGGTGATGACTCGGTTGCCTTGACTTCTTCTTCTTACTGCTACTCTCTTCTTCATCCTCTTTGACCTTCTTCTTTCCTTTCTTTGGATCCACAAAGTTGTCAATTGCCATCTCTTTGTCCTTTCCTTGAGCTCTTGTTCTCTTAATTTTCGGCATGACATTGAATTCCTTTAGCTATTCAAGCTTGATTATGTTGACCTCTCACTCTTCCACCCTCTTTGGCACTGGTGGAACTGTTGCTATGTGTTGAGGAGGTGGAGGGGCTCTTCTAAGTATGGTTGGATCTTGTTGAGCAACATCAAATTGGATTGTTTGTGGAGGTCTTTGAGGAGGGTACATGTCTCCAAGAATCCTTCTTGGATATGGATAATGGTACATACCATGACCCATTTGATTATAATTCTAGCACCTTAGATCTTGAGTATTCCTCCTTGGTGGTCGTGCATCATCCCTAGCTTGTCCTCCTCTTATTGGTGCCTACACTAAGTTTAGAGTAAGAGTTTCCAATTGTTGAGTGAGCTTGTGTAGAAGATCCTCTTGAGAGTCACCACTTGTGGATGCTACTCTAGCTTGTACATCCTCTACATGTTTAGGGCTCACTCCCTCTTCTCTATCTTTTACACATTTTGACTTGTGCTCATGGTAGGCTAGATTTTGAAACTTAAGTGTGGCTATTTTTTGTGCTTCTTCAAAAGTTTGTGGAAACTTTGCCTCTACCTTCTCTTTTAAGGCTGGAAACATACATCCCACAAATTTGTCCTTCTTGAGAACGTTTGGGGCTCCACCTTGGCCTTGTAAAGATGCATCCCACCTCTCCCACAAATTTGTAAATTTAGATTCATAGAGAGCGTAGTCACCTAATGAGACTTGACGACGTTGAAGAAGTTGCTTCCATAAGCTCTCTAGAGTGTCTCCTTGACCAAATTTGCTAATGAAAGTAGCACAAAGGTCATCCCAGGTTTCTTTAAATGGAGATGCAAGAGTATCATACCACACTCGAGCATCACCTTTGAGCACCAAGGGAAAAGATGTTAGCTTCACCTCTTCTTGATCACGCCCAACCATGAGATAAGCTATCCATAAAATCATGAGCATTCTCATCATGACGTCCATACAAAGTGGGAAAGTAATTTGCCATCGTGATAGTGAGAGCTTGTGATAGGGAAAGCACAATAAAGCTTTACAATTGAGAGAGATCAAAATAGCACAAAAATGTAGATGTCAAGACTCAAGTCATATCTTATGATGGAAAAAAGAAAAGGGTTCACGGAGGCATTGATTGCAGCCAATCTGTCAGGCTCGAGTAAGTTCCTAATTATGCATTGGAACCTTATCTTTGTGCTTACAATAATGTGGATAGCTTGCCTTGTGATGGGAATTAGTGGTCCACTAATTTCTTGATGACTCATATGTGTGTGAGATTAGTATAAAGACCTTAAAGAAAGATCAAGATAGAAGAATACGTCTTGAAGATTCAATCCCAAAGAGAGACGCAACACGCCATTGAGAATGTATTTTGTGACTAATACACACATTCACCTTGAAAGATTGTAGAAAGAAAAACCCATGCATAGGTGGCCCATTGGTATTGTTATTCTTCATCAACACACACGAAAGGTAACTTGTAAGTATCTCCTCAGTGGGGACACCAAACTAATGAGGCAGAAAATCTTGAGTGGAGTGGCCTCTATCACCACCCTAAAGCTCCTCTCTCTAGGCAACAAAGGCCAATACAAAGGGCACCACTTAGTCAATACAGTGGACGAAGACACATTACACAAGTAAGCATTAACAAACCAGGCCTTCACAAACACACACATCAACGCATAGATAGCATACATGTTTCCCCGAAAGCAATCTTTTCCTCAATGCCACTCTCTTGCTGCACACACACAATCTCCAATCTTAGGAGAATTCTTCTCCACTAAGATTGAGATCAATTAACACAAAAAAAATCACATGAAATCAAGGAGAAAAAAGGCAACACAATAGAAAAGAAACACTTCAATTGAGAGGGAGAAGATGCACACAAAGTAGTGTAATGGGGTGGTGTAGGTTAGGCGGGTTATGGCAGCCTTTTGAAGTGATCTAGCCATCTATCTCCAATAGGTGGAAAGGAGGGCTATTTATACAAATTTGGAGAGGTTTGGGGTTGCTCTTAATGATGGTTGGGTTAGCATTTTCCATTATTCAAAATATGTACAGTTCCAGCTTCTACACTTTTCCTCTTGACCAAAATGACTAAGAGAGAAGGTGAGAGCGGGGAGAAGGTGAGGTAAACATTGGAGGTGATTAAAAGCTAAATTATCCACTTCTATATTGCGCATGTTGAACGGGTTAGTATTGGAGTGACTTTAATTCTTGGAGGTAACTCACAGAGTAGAGTTTGCACCTCCTCTTACCATGTCGTCGGTGTAGGTGAGAGTAAATTGTTGTATGTTTGTGATGGAGGGGATGACCGCTTTGAACCATGATTTTTTGAGTTGAATATCCGATATTCTTTTGTAATCTCCTCCAAATCTCCACTTGAGCTCATTATTATTTGTGATTATGAGAATAGATGATGGTAAATGGTAGGTAGTATAGGAGGAGTAGCCAACAAGATACATAAGAGAGGGAGAGAGAGAGATGGAGAGAGCAATGGAGAAGGAGATGGTACAGGTGGGTGGGAGAGTAGAGAGAGTTTCTACTGAGGTGAAGAGTGATTAATAATGGAGAATTTTCAATATATGGTGCAAAGGGGAAAAAGTGGGTGGCTCCACAGAAAAAAGAGCTTTACTTGAAACCACTGTTTTGGCCATAACTTTCGCTCCGTAACTCCATTTGGTGCATTCTTTATATGTACAAAGATGGCCAAGCATGCCCCATATGACTTGAGGGAGTACTTGAACCAAATTGTAGTGGAAAGGCTCCAAAAGAGGCGTTGAGAAAGTGGGTGTCTTCATACATAGGTGGAAAGTGTAGGGTGAGAAAGAGCCAAACTAAAAAGTCTTTTCTTTGGGTCCCAATGATTTCAGCCCCATCCCCCACTTTTTAATAGGTGGAATTAAGTGCCAAGGAGGTGATGCAAGAGAATCAAATTTCCTATGGTTTTGCATGCATCCTCTTTTCAATCCTCCCTGGACTATAGTGTGAAAACAGGGAGTCTCTGAGGTCCAGGTCACATGGCATTGTCGGAAGATTTTTCATGTGTGACTAAAAAGGTGGAAAAAGGATAAAACCATGGATAAAAATGAGTGTTTTGACTTGGTGAATTATTACAAAATATTATTTAGACAAATATTTATGTAAATAGAGTATAAAAGTGAATGATATGTGAGGCATACTAGGTTTTCACTTGCATAAGAGTGTTTTTTCTTTTCTACAAGAGTGTGAGAATGAAAGTATGAAGATAAAAAGGGAGGATAATACAAAAGATAAAGTAAAAAATAGATTAAAATATGAGCGATAAAAGTGAAATGTGAAAATGACAAGTGAAATTATTTTATATACAAGTTGGGGTAGAATATGCAATTGTTAAGTATCTAAAGTGTGTAAATATATACAAACGGTATTATGGTTTTTGAAGGAGGTTTCAAAAATTTCACCTTCACCAGAGCTGAAGGAATTGGGGCGGAGATATAGTTGTTAGACACATCAATTTGAACCTGAAAGGAGCAATTGGTGGCCTCCTTTAAGCTTGATATAGGAGAGGTCATGATCTCCTATGGTTCTAAGATGCATCTGATAAAGAGGCCTTTCCTTAACGTCTACTAAAAAAAAAAATCAAAGCTTTTTCTCTAGATATGTGAGATAACTCATCTACTAACAAAAATAAATCAAAGCTTTTTCTCTAGAAATAGAAGCGTGCAAGCTGCCACAAGAGAGAGAGAGATATGAAACATGGATTCTTAAAATAGGCAGAGAAAGATAAGAGAGCTCTTTCAATATATTGCTAATAGGTTGTTGGATTCTTTTTGGGGGTCTGTTAAAAAGAATTTTCCCGGTTGGGTTAAACGACAAAAAAGGAGATGATTGTAGGACAAAGGGAAATGAGGACTCCTGCACCATTGGCAACCAAGCAGAGAGAAATATTTCATTTTTGTTCTATGATATATGAGACAAAGTTGTAGCGATAGAGGGAGATTGCCCATGATTGTTTAACAGAGCATGATAATGAGGACCGAGCGTGAGTGAAAAAAGGGGAGGATTGTGATGTGTAAAATTGCATGCATGAGGGGAGTTTCTCTTTCTCTCTCTCTCTCTAATTTTTTTGCAGCCTATGGATTATCTTCGTCCGTCTCTCTCTCTATTAAGCGCACAATTTTTCTCTTGTTTGTGTGCAGGAGCACAATCTCTCTTAGATGGTCACCGATTGGACCAAGGGTGCAAAGATGTGGTCATTGCCAGCCCTGTGTGCATGTGTGTTCACACGCACGATGTTGCCACATGCCTTTATTCTTCTCTACAATGATCTATATTATGTTTTCCTGTCAGGATCATGCTACATTATGCAAGTATCAACATGTGCGTCTCGTGCTAACCACCATTGCAGCCCAGATTATAGAGGAGGGCAATGACCTAAGATCACAAGCGCCTAGGCTACAAGCTGCCAGAAGAAAATTTCATGTAGGCTACTGTGCATCAAGAAGGCAGCTTGTGAATGAGAAGTTTACATTGAGGCACTAGCGAGTGAGGCTTTGACAATTGTGCAACTAGGGAAGGGAAACAGGGAATCGGTCGTGCATATGCAAGAGGCATGGCGAGGAGGGATGTTGTGTAGAGATATTAGGCGATGGCCACGGTGCATCCAATTTTACTGTGGAATTGCTAGTATACCTAGATTCATGGCTAATTAAAAGAGATTTTCCAGTGTAGATTCAGTAGAGTCTTCTCTCTCTCTCTCTCTCTCTCTCCTGGGAATCTTTCTCTCTATTTTTTATATCTCTCTCTACTTTCTATTTTCTTTCTCTACTTTTTATTTTCTAAAATTGCTTTTTAGTTCTCTCTACTTTTTTTATACCCTAAACTTACTTTTTATTTCTCTCTTCTTTTGATTCTCTATTTCTATTTTCAATTTCTCTACTCTATCTCTCTCTAGTAGATAGCTCTATCTATACCTATTTGTTTCTCTCTCTCTTTTTTAATTCTCCCCCCCTCTCTCTCATTTCTCTCTCATTCTCTCCCTTAATTTTTTTCTTTCTTTACTTGCATTTTTCTATTCTATTCTTTATTTTTTCTATTTACATTTTTAATTTCTACTCTTTTATTTTTTACTTATCACTTCATTAGTTTTTTAAATATTTTTTTCCATAACACTCCATTAGTTTTTTTAATATTTTTTAACACAATCCCTTTCTTTAATCTCTTTTCAAGTTTTAATCTAGGTGATCAAGAAAGTTTCAAACAAGCTTAATCTATAAGCATGTCGATTTACAAACAATGTGCATCTTCTACAAATTGTCCTAAGCTTAATCTACTCTACCAATCGATTTACAAGGAAAAACCCTACTTTACTCTTATAAGCAAATGAAAGAGGTATGTGCATCTCTACTTTTCCTTTTGGTATGTGTATTGTGTGTGTGTATGTACGTGCATGCAGGTGTGTGTGCATGCGTACGTTGTGTGTGTGTCTGTGGGGTATAATCCAATAGGGGAAGGGGGGGGGGGGTATGTGCCTACCTTGACTTAAATGTTAAGTTGCCATTTAGGTTGAGCATCCTATCTCCCTCCCTCTCTACTCTACTCTATCTCCCTCTCCTTCTCTACTCCATCTCTATCTCTCCCTCTTTCTCTACTGTCTATTCTCTCCCTCCCTCTCTTTCTCTATTTTCTCCCTCTCTCTCTGTTAACCGGCAAGGTTAACAGTGGCCAACAAATCACTTAAATAGGGTAGTTACTATTTTCAGTAAATGCTGATGATGCCAGATGATGCGGATGTGAAGTACAGATGATGATGAAGCAAACACGAGCAAGAGATGTAGAGAAGACATGGAATTGATGACTATTTATGAAGTTATGGTCACTTAAGTTCTTATGATTTTTCGTCAAATGATCGGAAGTGCGGGTTGTAATTATGTTTGGGCTCACACGAGCTCCAAGTTGTAAACATTGTGCTATATTTAGAGCCTAGGTAGTGCATATATTATATTAAGTGACTCTGGCCATTTGGGCACCCGACCACTCCTAAAAAAGCCTAGTGGCGCCGCTGCTGGGGATCGATTGCCTAAGCTAGAGGTGCCATTGGAGTGATTAGAAGAAACTAATTTCGCTAATTTTTTAGTAATTTTCATTGGTTTTTGGTTATGTGTGTAGACAGATTGAGTGGTGATTAGTGTGATTGGTTCTTGGATTAGCATTGGTTATGCTTTGTACTTCACAAAACACCCCACACACATCATTAGATTCATGATTTTCATCACTAATTTTGACCTGCTAATTCACTAATTTTTACTAATTTTGCCTAACTTTGATGCTAATTTTCTGTTGATTGATAAGTGTTTTTTGTGCTAACACACAAGTAGAAAGTCAGTTAGAAGTATGGACAACATGACTATGTGATCCGCACACTCATATCCTACTCCATTTTTGCGCAAATCATAGCCGAAATCACTCATTAATCACTAATTTTCACTAATTTCATTTACCAATTACTCACTAGTTATTTGGGCACTTTGCAAAGTGGTGATTTGAATCGCTATTTGATGCATGTCCATTGCAATTGTGTGTTTATTTTCATGCTAATCATTGCTACACATTGATTTTTGTGTTGATTGCATGTAGGTGAATTTATGGGAAACGGTACACACACACACACACACACACACACACACACACACACACACACACACACACACACACACACACACACACACACACACACACACACTAAGGTACTATATGCATTTTGAATACAATTTATTTCCACACCCAACCACCGACCACAACCCCCCCCCCCCCCCCCCCCCACATTGATGTAATAAGACATTATTTTACTGTTTAAAAGCATGCCTTATAATGGGACCTGGCCCTAGCATAAATAAACGTGTACACTTCATCTGGAGTATCGAGCGTGAATAACTCCCTGTTCTCATTACACTGAGGAGGGTTTAGGGATCTCCCCTGGAGAGGGTATCTGCCTGCCGCTTGATGATTTCATACAATGGAGGGCGGCTTGGCCCACTCATTACGCAAGCTCAGAACACGTGCAGTTCATCCTATTTAAACAAGGTGAGGATGCACCTTTCCCCTCACTTAGCCTTTGATTGGTTTTGTTGCGTGTTGTTACTGCCTGCTTCACGAACTGAGCTATGGAGCTCACTACTCAAACTTCTCAGGTGCTTTTTCTGGCCTTTACTTGCCTTACTGCCGGTTTTGGTTTAAAAAAAAAAAATTAGCAGCACCCTGGCATTATGGGTTTTTTACTTGCAGACATGATTGGTTTTTTTGACAGTTGATACACCAAGGCTCTTGTACATTATATTGTTTGCCCTTAACACTTTAAATGTATGATGATTTGTTGCTTAAAGAAGTTGAATGTTGGGGTTTCCTGTCGACTGGTTTTCTGAGTTAAAACTGCGCGCAAACTGGCATCTCTCGACTATGTATTTTTGGCTTTGTTCAAGCCGCTGCATGTCTTTGCGACTGCTGACTAAACTGGTTTTGTTGCCTTTAACTGGTTTGCTCATGGAAAAAGGGGGTTATTCTTTGACTTCGTTGCATTCAAATCGTATGGTACCTTGAGTTACTATGCAGTATGGGAAAATATTGATATCTTACACATTTAACAAACATGGCCGAGCATAACCTTTCTTTTTTAAGGGGAATGCTAATGGCTGGTGTAATATGATCATTGTTCTTCTACTTCTGAAGGTAAGTATATGGCAGCTACTCTTGGGTTTGGCATATGGAAAGGTACCAAACTATGGCTCCTTTTATGATGTACCTCATTAAAAAGATGGATTCTTACTATTCTTGCCGCTGGTAGTACTATATTGCATGCTATCTACCACCCTTTTGGTACTTTGAGAAACCTGTCGAATGGAGATATTGCTAATCTGTTGCATTTTCTCGGACCTAAGTACTGGGGTTAGAAAATGTTATGGGGCTTACTTTGAATGACCTGATCAATATGGCATTTACAATCTTTTTTGGACGAGCTAGGCCTCTACTTTTTGGCTAGCCATTAGTGGATGTCTAATTTGATTAAAATTACATTGGGCTTCATTACAACATCAGTTCTATAATTAGAAGGAAATTTCCTTGCTCTAAATAACAATTAAACCTCATTATTATAATTTCTTTTAAAAAAACTCATGATGTGTGGATTCTTGGTGGACTATACCACTCTGATTAGAAGATGGAATTTACCACTCAGATTAGAAGTTATAAGAAAAGACTGCAAACGTAAACGTTCTACTAATGACCTAGCTTGTTTAAAGAAAATAAATTCTTTAATATGGACATGGATAACAACTGATATGGTCCATTGATACTTGTAAAACACATCCAAGGCTAACTGAATTGTTGTCTTGTTTGGATGGATGCAGGTAAGGACTCTATCTTATCCTGGATGGTTTCTTTTCTTTGGCAAGCTAGCCTACGTTGGATGGAACACACACTGATGACTTGGCAAGTTCTTTTAATATGTGCATACTGAAAGGGGATCTCTTTCCTACAAACATTGTACTTAAATAATTCTAATACTGTTTTGTTTTTGTACATATCTATTCCTTGATTCCATGGCCAGCTGTCTTTTGAATGTAAAAATTCAATTATGTCTTATTAATTAAGATTTAACAGCTACACACACACACACACTTGTGTGTTAAGCACTAATCAAGTGCTTAACTACTGATTTGGTGGCTAGTTTTGGTGCTGAATTTGATGCTAATTTTCTGATTTTATGTGCAATTTTAAGTCATAAATTATGTGCACACAATATGTGCAAATCTATGTGCCGACTATGCTTGCTTGTGTGTAGGCGAAAGTGCCTAAATTGGTGCAATTTGGGGATGTTTTGGTCTTGAAGTTTTTTATGTGAAGCATCTAGTGCTTATGATTGTTGATTGGTATATGGTTATGGTTTTTAATTCCACTGTGATGCCAAAATGATGTCGAAATTTGGTCAAATTTGGTTATGTATGCGTATTTGCATGATTTGGTGCTTAAAGCGTGCTTGGTGTTGATTAATCTTGAGATTTGTATGCTTGACTCCATGTTTATTTGATAAGAAATTTTGTTTTGATAGTACTTATTCAACATCCAAGAGTTGGTAATTTGTACTAATTTTAGGCATAATTTCAAATTGATTTGTGTGCAAAAGGATGTAATTTGGTGCTTAAAGAATATTTCTTTTGCAATTGTGGCCATTGATTGATTAATTTTTGTGTTTCAATTGTGTGATGGTGTGCCTAAAGGATGGTAGAATGATCAAGAATGTTTTTGAGATTTTTGGCTAATTTTTAGCAATTATTTGCTAAAATGTAGTTGATGCTACTAATTTTTGCCAAGAAAATCTATAAATTTCCTAATCTAGGAAATTTGGGGAGTGTCAAGAGGTGCCATACAAAATCAAGAGCACGTTTGTGATTATTGATGAATTTTGGCAAGTTTTTGGGGTTCGTTCCGTGCTAGGGTAATTTTTTTAGTATTTTTATTTTATTTCTTTTTTTTTTTTGTCTTTTGAATGTTTTTTAGTGTATATAGTTTCTAAAAGTGGTTGTTTTTAAATTTATTATTGTCTTTTAAGCTTTTTTTGCGTATATTTTTTGTGTGTTTTTGTGCATTTTATGTGTTTTAATATGCTTTTATGTATTTTTTGTGGGTATTTTTGTTAGTTTTAATTAGTTTAGCTTAGTTTCATTCTAATTTTATTTTAGTTCATTTTCTTATTTTTTATTAGGTTATCAATTAGTTAGTTTTTTTTTAGCTTACAGGCCCTCTTGCCTTCAAGGCGATGCTATTCATACCCGGAGCCAACACCTCCCACCGCTAAGTCACCGACCTACCACAACCCCCCTGAGCACTACACACCAAAGTTCTTCATACGAGGACAGAGGCTGCAGCTTGGGCGTACACTTTATACGTCGTGGCAAGAAGCCCATTCTATCTGTGTGTGTGTGTGTGTGTGTGTGTGTGTGTGTGTGTGTGTGTGTGTGTGTCTCCACCCCTACCTCATCATACGTGGATGCCCCCCACTCTTCATAGGGGCGTGCTACAGTGCCCTCTACCACTCTCTCCCTCTCACATCATTATACGCTTCCCTACCTCAACTCTCCCTATCTCTCTCTACGGAGCCACATTCACCAGACTCTCTCACATTCTCTTCCTACATTCCACTACCCTCGAGGCTCGAAATCCCTACCCAACTCTAAGCTCTCCATCTCTCTCTTCGCCAACCCTCATACTCTTTCTCTCTTCAATCTTATGACTCATCCTAGCCCTTGACTGATCTCTTCTTCTTCCTACGACGTTAAAGATTCTCTTCTTCTTCTTCTTCCTACGGACAACTCCTATGCCTCTCTCTATACCCAAAATTCATACATTGCATAGCACGAGCCATTATACCCAAGGTGAGCGTCATGCATAGCAAAAAAAAAACCAGCTCTTCATGAGACTTCATCTTCCTGAACTCGAAACTCACATTAATCCCCCATATGCGGATAGATTATATTGTGTAAATCAGTGCATCAAGCACAATTCCTAGCTAGATTACATCAATTGTATACACAATAACTGAATTTGAGTGAGTGCCAGGTATTTTGGTACCAATTGGACTTTGAAAAAACATCTAAATTTTGGAGAGATACACATCTTGAAATTGGGATGACCTATGGTCACTCATGTGGCAATTTTAATTTAAATTAAATGCCATAATTGTGCATTCAACAAGCAGTTTGATGCTAGAATTGTAAATTAGTGCACAATTTACATTGCGACCACCAAAGGGCAAAACAAATTAGTTTAAATTCTAGTAAATATTGTGTATTTTGACAATCGAGAGTTTTGCAAATTAATTGCACAATTGATTACACAATTGATTAAAACCAAGGGATTACACAGACCAGGAGTCATTGTAGTACAGTGGTAAGTGACTTACCAACTAGTGCTACAGCCACAAGAAATCATGCCATTGCAAGTGACAATCAGAGCAGGGATCACATCTAAATTTTAGTAGTGAATCTTGAAATTGATAAGACAAGGTCATCCATGGGAGAGGCTAATAATAAAAAGAATAAAGTGCTTAACAGGCCAAGAAGAAGAATGGAGCAGCAGAGGATGCAGACACAGTCAATGGAGACAATGGCTAGTCAAAGCAACTATAATGGGGCTTCATGCTCACTAATGACAATCAAACCAGCTAGCGTCATGCTAGAGCTGATCGGTCATTTCAAAGATTTTCCATGCTATATGGATGATGGAGAAAATTACTATCTAAAGTCCAAGCAAGATGCCCTAAAAAGTCCAACAATACAGGTTGTGGAATCAGAAGAAGCTACAAGCACGACCAATCCATAAAAAAGCCTAATGGAAGATTGTATAGGATCCGTGTACATGAAGCTAAAACTAGGTTTTGAGTTAGACATATATATGTTGTCTAAGCAAGATCTTCTAGAAGTTAACAATTCTCGAGGCACCGTGCACTTGATAAAAAACAATCTGATGGACAAAAACTTTGGCAGTCTCCACAGATATGTGAAAGGTAGATGGTACAAATCCAAATCAGCTACATAAGCAACGGAAGGAATAGATCAGTACTTTATAGCTCATGAAGATGGTTTAAAGTTAGGTCAAAGATACATATCGACAAGTGGTAATTTTTACCGCTTAGTAATGAGCTCACCATTAGCTTCAAATACAGATCCAGTGGTGTCTTAGACCACGGAATCAACTCAAATGATGGGGCCTACCACAAGCCATTTGCCAAAAAATAAAGCCGTTGTGAGCAGAAAAGAATTATTTGAAGCTGTTTAAGGATAGATCGAACGGGCACCGAACTGGTCGGAGACGTAGCCGAACACCACATTTAGTTTTTCGAGCTAGTGTAGTAAGACTATGTGTAAATCTTGATTCCAAAGTAGCAGGTCAATTCCCTGAGTTGTAATGCTGTCATGATAGTGTAAAAGTCCATGTGGACTTGCCACTAGCCATTTAGAAAGCCCTAGGTATAAAGGTCAATAACTTTAATGTGAAAAGAGGCTTACTTTTAGAAGAAGAAGGGAGATCTGAAACGTACGCTCAAGCTACGAACTGCTCCAACTTGTAATCATCGCAGTTAATGAATGGGTAATTAGTTTTCAATTCCGAAACTTGCATTTTTTTCCTCTTTGTTTGCTCTTTCATTTTAGTGTAAGCATTGCCAGTTTTGCTATGGTTTGTGACTACGTGTTAGTAAGCCTTATTTGCAGATTTGAGTGCTTAAATCACTATTTTTAGTCGTTTTGACCATAGGAGAGTGTTCTTAGACCATAGGACGACATTTTTGGCATATTTTGTTGCAATTTTTAGGACCTTTTCATGATGGATCGTGATTTTGGTACCTTGTCGGATTGCAACCAGACTTGGTAGGATAGTACCCCTAGGTGTCCTAGACCTCCTCCTAAAGTTTCGTTGCATTTCGAGTCCATTTCGAGTGTCGAAATGGCGTGATTACCTAGAGCTATGAGAAAGGACATAGGCAGATTTTCCTGATTATTGAGTGTTGGTTTTCTTGTTGAGTAGGCATGTTTGCTTGTTAAGGTTCACTTCTTGAGATTGACGATCTCAAAGAGTCTCTGTGCCCCATCCGAGTCACTTCCCTGAGTATTGACATTACGTTAGTACCAAAAAGATATGTTGTAGATGTCCGTCGCGGTGACCCGCTAACATTGGCGCCGTTGTCGGGGATATGATCCTTAGATGGTGAGTGACCTAGTTCGTATTTAGAGCGTTATTTTTTGAAGATTTGTCTCTCCATTCCATTTACACTTTAGCAGTGAAGCAGCTAGACAGGGGGTTTAGTGCTTGATAGAGTTTAGAAGTCGAGGACTTGCTAGATCTATTCTTGAGAAGTAAAGAGGGTTGTGAGTGAGATAGCCAAAAGCATTTCATTCTTCAATTTTCTCTATGCTTTTAGAGCGCTATTTCGTTTTTCGTTTTGACTTTATTTTGTGACGTTCAGTTTGTTTTTATTTTATGTTTCATTTGAGTACTTAGGAGTAGAGTAAGTAGAAACTACCATCATCAAAGTTGGGCTAAAATATTGAGGAAAAAACGGGTGAAAACTATATTTCGGCCGAAACAACCATAACTCTGAAATTCTAAAAATTTGATGGTAGAGATCTCAAAAGTGATCCAAATTCAAAAATTTGTGGATCAAGGACATCAACAAACTCTCTAGAAGTAATCTAGGAAGTTTGGCTAGAATCTGTGGAGGAACATGGATCGCGATCCATGTATCCTAGAGACCATTTTTGGTAAAAAGTGATCAGTGATGCTGTGCATCAGTGGGAAATTTCTCTGATCAAGTTTACTTGAAAGAAAAACTCAAAAATCACATCAAAATTGATTGTTGGGGCAAAAACAGCAAAAACAGGGATTCAGACACAAAATTGGACAAATCTTGAGATTTTGGGATCCAAATTCAAAAAGGGGTGAGATTTGGCTTCTACAAGGCATAGAGAACCAACATAACAAAATTCATGAAAAAATGTTGTCAATCATAAATCGCGATCCATGTACCTTTTTGACATTTGGGACTGACATTTGACAAGTACATCCCTGATAGCATCTAGAACAACTTTTCCAAAAGGCACAATGTCAAAAAATTGAAAAAAGTGGGTCAAAATAGCCAAATACAGAAACTAGCCAAAAACCGTAGGGCAGACAAAAAAACTCACTTTTGACTAGAAAAAAATTGTCCAGATTCAAAAAGATTTGGGAAAGAGTATCACCATAACATGGACTATGTCAAAATGAGGTCAAATATGGATCATGATCCATGTACCTCATGAAATTTTTTGAAAATTTTTTGACTGAGATTTAAGCAGTAGATAGCTGGTACTATTTGGAACAACTTTCCCAAAAGAACCATATGCAAAAAAGTTGTAAAAAGTGGTCAAAAGAGCCAAAAATAGTTCATTGTCAAAACTGCCACAACAAACTGTAGAAGTCACTTTTGGTTGGGCAAAACTAATCCAAATTCAAAAAGATTTGTGGAGCAAGCTACAAACATCATAAGCTATCAACACACCAAAAATTCAGATCCAAATGCGCTAGAACATGGATCGCGATCCATGTACCCTTGAGAAATTTTGGACATAAACTTTTCCAGCTTGTAGCAGAGATCATTGTGAACAAAAGTCCTCGAAGGATTTTTGTCAAAAAAGTCCAAAAAACTCATGAAAAGTGCCAAAAAAAATTCAAGGTAAAAACCCTAAAACAGACCTAGGGATTGACTTTTGCATCACCCAAACAAGTCCAAATCACACAAAAACCATATAGTAGGGATTAGGAGACCAAGGGGCAAGCCGTGTGTCAAGTATCATTACTATCTGACACGTAGGTATATGGATCGCAATCCATGTTCCTTTGTCACAGACTAAGACCAAACTTGTACCATAGCTAGAGGACATCACAAGGAGTCTACTGGTCTTTAGTGAATTTGGATATCAAAAACCAAACGAAAAGCCCTAAATTGCCAAGTACTCTGACAAAGTGCCAGAACTAACGTAGCTTTCAATCCAGAGGTCCATTTTCAAAAATTTTGATACTATAGGACCTCCTAATCATGCTAATTCTGATGGTACCAAGAGAAGTCAATTTGGGCTCCAAACATGGATTGCGATGTTACCATATACATGTGGTAGTGATGTATGTGAACACACTAGGACTGCCGGGGCATTTTTTTCCCTCTTTAGGAGGTTTTTTCCCCCGAGCATTGTATATACCCCCATCACTGTAGGGCTATCTATCTTTTCCATTGCACACTAAGTAACACACTCTTTATTGTGTGCCTTGAGCTTCCTTCATCTTCTCCAAGCTGTGTGCGTTTCTCTGCAACCCTAATTCCAACAATTGGTATCAGAGCAGGTTGCATCCTCCTGGGCTTAGTCGCCAGCTGCTCCAACACATGCCTGCTCACTTTCTTCGATTTCAATGAGCTTTGGCAAGCATTCGTAGGTTGAAAAAAGTTTCAGGAATGCTCGTAGAGCTCAGTCTACTCAGATTTTTGATTCGGGCTCGTTTCGGCACAGGAAATTTTGTCATTTTGTGTAGAATTTCTATCAGTGCCATTTTCTGCATAACAGGTGCCTTATAGTCTTCTTTGGTTTGTGCTATATAGCACGTGTTGTTCTCGATCCGTTTCTCCTATTTTAGGGCAGTTTTCACATCAAGTGCAATATTTACCATGGCTGACAACAACAACACAGATGTGTTCAAGATGTTTGCTGCTGAGGATAGGCTGGATGGGGACAACTACCCTATGTGGGCTTATATGATGCAACATGTTCTTGTGTCAAAAGGCATCTGGAACATTGTGCAGGGCACCCGGGGCAGTCACTTATCAAAAGATCCCTATATCACGTGCGTTCAGGAGGTAATTAATAATACCCCAATATACATACTATACTTACACTGTGAGCCTATTTAAAAAAACCCCACCCCCCTCTAATGTATACATAAAAGTATACATTTTTATACATTTTGGTCTTTTAATAATCCTCTCCGGTTAACTCACGTGATATCATACACATTCTAAAAAGTGACCGCCCCGGGGCAGGGCACTAATGTACGTCCTGGTTCTGAGAATGTAGGCGATGTTGAGGATGTTGCAGGTCTTGCTGCAAGGATTTCTACTATTAGAGTTGTTTTGCCTACGATAGAACAAGCTCGTTGGGATATAAAGGATGCACAGGCTCATGCATTGATTGCGTTGTCTATGAAGCGCACCATTGTTCCTCACATCCGTTCAACAAAATCAGGAAAACGGGCTTGGGATATATTGGCTAGTCTTTATGCAAGTCGCAATGAGGCTAAAATTGCTTTGCTGCATAAAGAGCTAGAGTCGAAGATTATGCATGAGGAAGATTATATGGACACTTTCCTTGCTAGTGTCAAGAATATCAATGAGCAACTTATTTTTGCAGGTGAAGTTATTTCAAACAATTCCCTTGTGCAGACTGTTCTTGATGCCTTACCAGATTCTTACTAGACTTTTGCTAGTACTTGGAGACTTATGACCCAAGGAAATCCAGAAGTTGTCAAGTTTGATGCATTATGCACATTGCTGTTGAAAGAGTCACTTTCCAGAAAAAATAGGACTAGACAGCGTGCAGTTGAATAGGCTTTTATTGCTTCTCAAAGAAAGGGTGGTAACAGCAATGTAGCCACTTCTTATGGTTCTACTGCGAGTGGCAAAACTTCTGTTCCAAATGCTTCTGCTGGCAGCACTTCTTTTGGAAATTCTCGTGATAAGGAAAAAAAGAAGATGCGTTGCCATTATTGTAAAGCTAATGATCACTTGATCAAGCAGTGTCCTAAGTTGAAGTCCAAAGAGGCTAAGAATAAAGAGGGTGGTTCCACTGCAAATGCTGGTTCCACTACAAATGCAGCCTTTGTTGAGTCTTTTGTAAAAGGAGACTGTAATGCTGATGTTGATGCAGAATGGGCTTTTAGTGCAGAGGGCACTTACAATCCTGATGTCCATGATGCATGCTTGTCAGTTGTTGCTGCAGATTCACATGTGTGGTATTTTGATAGTGGTGCTACAAAGCACATAACCTCACATCGTGAATTGTTCACCTCTCTCGAGTCTGTCCCTCATCGGAATTTAGTCACTTGTGCCAACAATGCCTCTTATCCTGTTTAGGGAGTTAGAAAGATTGTGCTTACTGCTGCAAATGGCAGTTCCTTCACACTTGTTGATGCACTTTATGTACCTGGGATCAAGAAGAATCTCTTGTCTATATCCGCACTTGCTAGACTTGGACTTGTAGTCAAGTTTGTGGATGAAAAATATACAGTTCATGATCTCAGTTTTGGTGATGAAATTGTTGCATTTGGCCTTTTGTGCCATGGACTGTATAAGCTTACTTTGTATGACAAGTGTGGACAAAATTTTGCAAATGCCGTTGCAAATTCAAGGGCTATTTCAGATGCAAAACTTTGGCATGCACGTTTTGGTCATCTGAATTTTGCCAGTTTGCTGCGTTTGCAGAAATATGATATAGTTGCTTCTTTGCCGCCTCTTGAAGCACCTGTCAAACATGTTTGTGAAGGTTGTATTTTGGGTAAGATGCAACGTTCTAAGTTTCCAAAGGATGGTTCAGTTCGGGCCATATGCAGGTTGCAGCTTGTGCATAGTGATGTTTGTGGGCCCATGCAAACTCTGTCCTTGGGCAATTACCTTTACTTCGTGACTTTCATTGATGGTTACTCTAGGAATGCATGGGTATTTCTGCTTCAAGTGAAGTACGAAGTTTTTATGTGCTTGAAACAATTACTCGCTATGGCTGAAAATGTCTCAAAATGTACTATGGGCACCCTCCGTTCCGATCGAGGGGGGGAGTGTATGTCTCATGAATTTAATGCATTTTTGGCTAGTCGTGGGATAAAACAGCAATGTACAGTGCCTTATATACCTCAGCAAAATGGTGTTGCTGAGAGGAAAAATAGGTCACTGACGAAAATGGCACGATGTATGGTCAAACGTCAAGCTTTGTCGCATTCTTTTTGGCTTGAGGCCATCATGTGTGCCACTTATGTACTTAACAGGTGTCCTACGAAAGCTTTGTAGTCTATTACTCCATATGAAGCATGGCATGATAAAAAGCCTTCTATTGAGCACATGCGTATTTTTGGCTGTTTGGCATATGCTTTGATGCCACAAAACACAACGCAGAAAATTGGATGATAAGGCTGTCAAATGTATTTTTGTTGGTTATAGTGCTTAAAGCAAAGGTTACAGGTTATATCATCCACAAACAAAGTGTATTCTGGTTTCACGGGATGTAGTGTTTGTGGAAGATTCTGTTCAGCCCTTGCTGTCATGTACTAGAGACAGTAATGTAAGCTCATAGGACATTTATGACACTTTGTTGCCTCTTTTTAGTGGTGGAAATACGAATGTAATTTCCAATGAGGCAAATGTACAGCCTATGGGGGTTTTTGAAAATGTTACAGATCAGCCTATTGTTGATGCAGATGTACATGATGTACTTGATGAGGAAAGGGCTGAAAATGAGTAGGCCAGAGGTATGCCAAAATGGCTGGTGCACTTTGCGTGACAGTAAATTGGCTGCACCTTTGTCTAGTCATACTCGTTTAGGATCTCACCATGCATCTTATGCATCAGATTGTTATGCTTTGGCTATGTCTAGCTTACATGATTTTGAGGAGCTCTGTCTTTCGATGAAGCACAGAATTCAGAAAATTGGATGGCTGCCACACAATCAGAATATGATGCACTTATAGAAAATGACACATGTACTTTATGTGATTTGCCTCCTGGCAAAAAGGCCATTGGTACGAAGTGGGTTTACAAGTTGAAACGCAAGCCGGATGGTGAGAACGATTGCCATAAGGCTCGTCTTGTTGCAAAGGGTTATGCACAACAAAAAGGCATAGATTATGAAGAGACTTTTGCTCCCACTTGTCGTATGACTACTGTGCATTTTCTATGTGCATTGGCAACTCATTTTGGTTGGGATGTACATCAATCAGACATTGTTATTGCTTTCTTGAATGGTGACATATTTGAGGAAGTTTATGTAACGCAACCTCGCGGTTTTGTCATAAAAGGACAAGAGGACAAAGTGTGCAGATGTAAGAAGGATTTGTATGGGTTGAAGCAATCTCCTTGTGCTTGGTATGAGAAAGCTGACACTCATTTGGTTAAGCGAGGCTTTCGTAACAGTCCAACAGAAAGCACATTGTACGTAAAGCGTGAGGGTGATGTACTTCTCATTGTGGTTCTTTATGTCGATGATTTGTTGTTCACTGGACCAAATGAGAGACATATTGCTGAATTTAAGGCTGATTTGAATGCTACTTTCAAGAATTGCCTTGTGACAGAAAAGTTACATAGAGACATTGCTATGTAAGTTTGGACTTGAGGATTGCAAACCTATTGCCACTCCCATGGAAACAAATTTGAAATTGAGTCTACATGATGCTGGCAATCCTGCTGATGTCACTCTTTACCAAACTCCTGTTGGCTGTCTCATTTATGTATGCAACACGAGGCCAGATATTCAGTTTGCAGTCTCACAGGTCAGCAGATTTATACATAGCCCAGGGTCTAAGCATTGGCAGGCTATCAAGAGGATTTTCCGCTACCTTAATGGCACTTTGAAGGAGTACGAGCGAAAGTGCGACACGAGAGAGAGTGCGAGAAGAAGAGCACGACGATATGGTGAACTCGCTCTACTGTAATGTGTAGAGCATAGTGAGTTCTTATTAGGTTTTTACAAAAGAATATGTGTAAATACCTGGCGGCCCGCCCACTTACCTGGGCGACCACATTGGGCTTTATACCCCAACAACCTCCCACTTAAAGTCCAATGTGGTACTTTAAGTGTGAGAGAAGCTACTATACAAGCTAATATACAAGAGATGTAGAGAAGTGATGTACTACCCTACACCTAACTGCTTGCGAAAATGCGCAAAGCTCTCTGAGGGAAGTCCTTTTGTAAGTAGATCAGCAGGATTTTCTGTGGTGTGAACTTTGACAAGCTGAAGTTGCTTATCCTCGAGCATTTCCCTGATGAAATGATACTTCACATCCACATGCTTTGTCTTTGAGTGATAAACTGGATTGCGAGCCAATTGTATAGCACTTTGACTATCACAATATAACACAGGCATCTCTTCTTTGATTCCCAAATCTGTTACTAGTCGATTAAGCCAAATTGATTCTTTGCATGCCTCTGATGCTGCAACATATTCAGCCTCTATAGTAGACTGAGTAACACAATCTTGTAATCTAGAACGCCATGATACTGCTCCACCAGCCAATGTAAAGACATACCCTGACGTAGACCTTCGGTTGTCTAAGTCACCTGCATAATCTGAGTCTGTAAAACCCTTTACACTTAGCTCCTGACTCCCATAGCATATACGCATACTCTTTGTAGCTTTCAGGTAACTCAATATTCCTTTCACTGCCTCCCAATGTTTCTTGCCTGGGTTTGACATGTATCGACTTACTACTCCCATTGCAAATGCAATGTCTGGGCGAGTAGCAATCATTGCATACATCAAACTACCCACTGCAGACGCATATGGAATCTTATCCATTTCAGCCTGTTCTTCCTCAGACACAGGACAATCTTGTTTGCTAAGTTTCACATATGGTGGCAATGGAACACTCAGTGCCTTTCCCTTCTCCATATTGAAACGTTGCAAAACCTTGTCAATATACTCTGTTTGAGATAACCAAATCAACTTCTTTGATCTGTCTCTCTCAATGCGCATACCAAGTATATGACTTGCCTCACCCATGTCTTTCATGTCAAACGATTTTGCCATCTTTGACTTCAAAGCTAAAATTTCTTCCAAGTGCTTGCCAGCAATCAACATGTCATCCACATACAAAATAAGGATCAGCCAACTGCCATCCTTAGCCTTCTTTGTATATAGACAGTGATCGAACTCACTACGTTTGTAGCCTTGAGAAAGCATAAACTTGTGGAATTTATGGTACCATGCCCTCGATGATTGTTTTAAGCCATAAAGACTCTTTAACAATTGGCATACCCAATCTTCCTTGCCTTTCTCAACAAACCCTTCTGGCTGCTGCATGTAAATTTCCACATCTAAATCACCATGCAAGAACGCTGTCTTGACATCCATTTGGTGCAACACCAAATCTAATATGGCAACCAATGCAAGAAAGCATCTCAATGTAGTCATCTTGACCACCGGAGAGAAGACTTCATCAAAGTCAATGCCTTGTTCTTGCTTAAAGCCCTTGGCAACAAGCCTTGCTTTGTACTTTGGCTGACTATCATGAGTGGTGATCTTATACCTGTAAACCCATTTACAAGGTAGACCCTTTTTTTGCCCTGTGGTAATTTAACTAGCTTCCATGTCTTGTTTTTATGCAGAGCTGTCATCTCTGACTGCATGGCCAATTGCCAATTCCCGGAGTCCTTCATTTGCACTGCTTCCTTGTAACATGAAGGCTCATTGCAATCAGTCAACATGACATAGTTCATAGATGGAACAAAGCTATCAGGAGGTCGCGTGACACGTCCAGATCTATGCACAATAGGTGGCTCAGGCTCAGCCACAACCTGTGGTTCCACTCTATCCTGTCCTTGCTCCTCTTGAGCCCTGACATTTTGTTTTGCACGTGCAGGTCCATCTTCTTGGAAGACAACTCTTCTAATCTCCTCAACCCTCTCTGGTTTAGAATGATATTTGGATTCATTAAAGTGAACATCATTGCTACGGACAACCTTTCTAGATTCGGGATCCCAAAGTCTGTACCCCATCTCACCAGAATTACCATAGCCTAGAAAGATGCACTTTCTACTCTTTGGCTCAAGTTTGTTCCTAAATTCCTTTGGAACGTGAGTATATGCCTCACAGCCAAAGACTCTGAGATGTTTGTATGAGGGCATTTTGCCTGACCATACCATCTCTGGCACTGAATCCTTCTGCAAAACCTTGCTAGGAGATCTATTTACAAGATGAACAGCTGTTGATACAGCTTCAGCCCAAAACCCATTTGGCAGTTGTGCATTAGACAACATACTTCTGACCTTCTCTTGTATGGTCCTATTCATCCTCTCAGCAACACCATTTTGAGGAGGATTGTAAGGAGCAGTAAGTTCATGTTTTATACCGTTTGACTCACAAAAGTCCTGAAAGGCCTTTGAAACATACTCTCCACCATTGTCAGTGCGTAAGCTTTTAAGCTTCTTGCCACTCTGATTCTCCACAAGTGTCACAAACGTTTTGAAAACACTAAACTTTCATCCTTGTGCTTGAGAAAGTAAACCCATACTTTCCTCGAGTAATCATCTATAAATGTCATAAAGTAAGAAGCTCCCCCTAGAGATAGGTTAGGCATAGGTCCACACAAATCACTATGAACAAGTGCCAACTGTGTATCTCTTCTACTGCTTCTATGCTTATGTGGCTGCTGTGTTTGCTTACCATACAGACAATGTTCACAGAATTCAAAATCAATAAATGAAAAGCCAGGCAAATAACCAGAACGAGACAAGATTTCCATTCCCTTCTTGGACATATGTCCTAACCGGCTATGCCACAAAGAAACGTTCGGCTGCTCGGTTACATTTATTACATTTTTAGAGACATTTGATACATAAATCATGTAAAGTCCTCCAGACTTTACTCCATGTGCTACTGTCATAGAACCCTTGGATATCTTCCACATGTTCTGTCCAAAAGTGGTGACGTAGCCAGCATCATCAAGTAAACCTGTGTTGATCAAGCTCTTTGTAATTGCGGGAACATGTCTCACATTCTTCAGCGTGAAAGAAGAGCCATTCTGAAACTTCAATTGAACATCTCCAACACCTAAGATCTCACATGTCTGCCCATTGCCTAGCCGAACATGATCTTTAGTGGTCACATAAGAGGTAAACCACTCCTTGTTTGGAGACACATGAAGTGATGCCCCTGAGTCTATAATCCAGTCACTCAGTGCATTTCCATCAGATGCTGTAAGAAGAGCTGAGTCCATTGTATTCTTCAAGAAGTAGATGTCTCCTGACACTAGACTGTCATCCTCTGCAACAGTGTTTGTCACATTTATTTCTTGAATCTTCACTGAGGACTTGTTCTTCTCACCATGGTCTTCAGATTTCTCTTTGCCTTTTTCTGCTTTCCATTCTCTGCAGTCTCTTTTCATGTGACCCTTCTTGCCACAATGGTAGCATTCTATGTCACTCTTGCCTTTAGCACTGCAGGACTTGCTACGAGACTGATTCCTCTTTCCACCTTTGTACTTTTCTTTGGTCCTTCCCCTGACTACTAAGGCTGTTCCTTTGCCTTTGTCCATTGTATTTCTATTGGTTTCTTTAGTAAGCAGACTTCCTTCTACACCTGCTATGTTCAAACCATCTGGAGGTGCAGAATTACTCAAAGCTGTGCGAAAAGTGTCCCAAATTTCCGGCAATGTGATCAACAGGAACATAGCTCTAACAGGTTCATCAAACTTGACACCTTGAGCTGACAACTGACTATAGATTGTGTTGAATTCATTCAGATGATTGGACACAGGTGTCCCTTCTTTCATCTTCAAGTTAACAAGCTTCTTAAGCCAGTATACCTGTGAAGCTGCACTCTGCTTCTCATAACGATCACTCAGCTTTAACCATGCTTGATAAGCTGACATCTCGTCTGCTACATTGAAGTAAACGCTTTCTGCCAAAGTCAGCATAATGGTAGAAAGTGCCAATTCATCCATTTCGCTCCATTCATCTTCGTCCATATCTTCTGGTTTTATCCCCTTGAGCTTTTTAGGTTTTATCTGCTTCTTTTGTACCAACACGTGCCAAATCTGCTTCTTCCACAATGGGAAATTGGTTCCATCCAGCTTCTTGATATTGTAAAGAGCAGTGTCCTGTGATCCAGCCATAGCTACGCTTCACAGTAGTTTACTTTCCTGGGAAAAATTCGGCAGAGTTTCCCCTGTAAACTGACCTTTGAACCAATATCAACCTGTCAAATGAACTAAGAAAGATTCAGATTCTGCAGAAATTTTGGCAGAGTCTCCTTTGTAAAATGGCTATGGTGTACTAAAAACAGACCAAAAAACAGCTCAAAAAACACTGTCTCTCTGACACTGTAAGCTGCGGGTAAACCTGTCCTGCACCTGTACTGTCTCTCACTGTCCTGTCACTGTCCTATAAGCATAGACTGCGACAATGCCTCAACGGCAGTAAAGCAAAGATGCAATCCCAACTGTCTAACTCACAGTCAATACATCCTAGCTGCCTATCTAAGGGTGCTCGAGGGATCGCTCCAAGACCTGTATCACCGAAAGGATCTCAACATTCGAGAATCCCCCAGGTCAATAAAACCTCACTCGACCCTCAACAAAGGCTGCAATAAATCTGACAGTACATAGACTTCCCACAAAGTCATACATCCAACAAATTTCCCACTGTATGCTGTAACCGCTGCGGCGGTTGTTTGCTGCGTGACTCACAGCCAGCAAACCCTCAACAGACATACATCATCTCTGACAATATATCCCATGTGGAAGTACCTGCAATGTCAGGATGAAATTTGGAATATCAAGCAGCAAACACAAGCTACCTGATGAACTAGTGGATGTCGCCTACACTCTGTGTGTAGATGCGCCCGTGTCGTATGTGACACGCCTCCAAGAACTGTGAGCCGTCCTTCGATGTGTAGACAGCCACAAATCAACACTTTGGGAGTGTCGATATCCACAACACCTGCAGTCGTAGGCCGAAAACCCCAAATTTGCAGAGTCGGATCTGCACCCGTCGAGACCACGTAGTCGAAAATGGCCTGCGCAGACCTTTGTCGAAGCCGAACGGTTGCCGAGATGACCTCATAATGAAATTCTGACAACACCTAGCCCTTTGGGCTTACCCACGAGATTTGAGTCCGTGTCTTTGCCTGTCGAATTTCACTCCAATCTCAGTTGGTGACTCTAGCCTCCTGCAGTGCTGCCCCGAGCCTCGATCTGAGCTCTGATACCAGTTGAAGGAGTACGAGCGGAAGTGCGACGCGAGAGAGAGTGCGAGAAGAAGAGCACGACGATATGGTGAACTCGCTCTACTGTAAAGTGTAGAGCATAGTGAGTTCTTATTAGGTTTTTACAAAAGAATATGTGTACATACCTGGCGGCCCGCCCACTTACCTGGGCGACCACATTGGGCTTTATACCCCAACTCACTTTACATCTTGGCTTGTTTTATCCCAAGGGGGGATCATTGCCGCCAGACTTACATGCTTTTACGAACTCAGATTGGGCTGGTTGTTTTGACACGCGAGTGTCCACGAGTGGTTTTTGTTTCATGCTTGGCAGTTCATGTATATCATGGTTGAGCAAGAAGCAACCTACTGTGGCCACTTCGAGTTGTGAGGCTGAGTACAGGGCAGTCTTCACAACTACGGTTGAGTGTATGGCTGAGAGGCCTTATGGTTGATTTGGGTGTTGGACAGGACACTGCCAACACTATCTACACTGACAGTTAGAGCGCATTGGCAATTGCGAGGAACCCAATTCTTCATGCTCGCACAAAGCACATTGAGGTGCATTACCACTATGTCAGGGAGAGGCTCTCAGCAAGAGAGATTAGATTGGCTTATGTGCCAACACAGGACAACCTTGCAGATCTTTTCACAAAGGCATTGTCTCATGAGAAGCTTGAAGCTTTCCGCAAAGCTTTGGGCTTACTCCCCTTTGTGGACTGATCATGTCCTCAGGGCATGGCACTTCCCTTTACTCATGTGCCAGCTCTCGTTCACCGAATCACTCCAGGGGGGATTTGTTACCATATACATGTGGTAGTGATGCGTGTGAACACACTAGGACCACCGGGGTATTTTTTCCCTCTTTAGGAGGTTTTTTCCCCCGAGCATTGTATATAAGCCCATCACTCTATGGCTATCTATCTTTTCTATTGCACACTAAGTAACACACTCTCTATTGTGTGCCTTGAGCTTCCTTCATCTTCTCCAAGCTGTGTGCGTTTCTCTGCAACCCTAATTTCAACACGCGATCCATGTACCCATGGTAACAGCTTGACTAGAAGTTTTCGAGATCAGTAGGACACACATAAGGAAACATATCCCCAAGTACAATTTTGGAAAAAAATGAGCAAATTTGGGTTGAATGGGAGCAAAACAGGTGACAGATAGAAAACCATTGTGCATACCTTGTATTGGATATTTGACCCATCAAACCAAGTCCAAATTCGAAATAATTTGAGACTTAGCTTGTGGACATAGCCAGGAACAAACTCCTAAGAGATCAAGTCCATATGTGTTTGAACATGGATCGCGATCCATGTACCTCAACCTCAGAATTTGATGAAAATTGGCATAGAGCCTGCACATGACCTTGTCTACACACAGTCAAAATTTGGGGGAAAAAATTTGACAGAGGAACATGGATCACGATCCATGTACCTCAGCACAGTAAGGGTATTTGACTTGATGATGTTGTAGACATACTTGAGAACATCCCAAATCTCAATTGAGCTAAAAATATCTTCTAGAGACCAAGATACGAGCCAAAATTCCTGTGTTGGTCTTGAAACTATTTTGAGTGTTGTTTCAAGTGCAGTTCACTAAAATTGCTCTAACTTTTGATAGACAACTCCAAATTGAGTCAGGTATAGCTAGGAAGAAAGCTTGTGGGAGATTTTTGGTTTTAGAGGTGAATTTTCCTAGGTTTCCTAAATCCAAACTTTTAAGGTTCCTAGAACTAGTTTTCAAAAACCAAAAGAGTCAGAAATTCCTCACTAGACCTGGTTAGGGGGAAAAAAGAGATAAGTTACACAAAGCCAAAGTGGGCTTGTAAGACACTATCTTGAGACTCTTAAGTGAGCCTTAACCATGACAAATCATCCACCTCCAGGGTTTTCTAATTCACTCAAAGACATGAAAAACTCAACAAACGCTGCAATGCCTTGAACATGAGGATTGAGAGAATACATAGAGGAGAGGCATCCTCTGATCAACAAACCAAACGTGAGATTCATTAAAGCCAATGAATGCATGAGAGTGATTACAGATTACACTCATGAGGGCTTGTACAGGTTCACAAATGGAGATCATATATCTTCTACAAGTGTGTAGAGCCCTATGCTAGAGAGTTGACCAACCATAAGAACCTCTATGACTTTACGTATACGGATACCAACGGAGTGCAAGTTTTGATGGTAGATAAGTATGGACACGAGTACAAACTTGTCAATTTTAATTGACTTAGAACAATACACATACAAGGGTACTCCAACCTCTACTTGCTTTCAACCATAACAATGCCAAAACACGCAACAGAGAAGATTCCACCAGGATTCTTTCCAAAACGAGACGAGAGAAGTCTTTCCAAGAGACCACAAATTGGTTAGATTAGTGGCTGAACCACAACGATTAAGACCATATCAAGTGGCTCAATGTGTCAAGACAAAATAGATGGGTCAGGGGATCCATATGCTCATGTCTCACTCTTCAAACAGGTTTTGAGAGCTGAACGGATTGTAGATTTCCATACTCAGTATGAGGGATTTGGATTGACATTAGAAGGGACGGATTTGATGTGGTTCCAACATCTAAACAGACATGATTTTCCAAACATAGTGCAACTCTTACAAGAGTTTGTAGAAGAGTTCTCAAAAAGGGGAATCAAACATAACACGGTGTCACACATCTACACTTTCAAGCAGAAAAAGAACGAGAGAGTGAAGGAGGCTTTACTTCGCTTCAAATAGTACATAGACAGATCTTCTGTGAGAGAGTTATTGCAAAATGAAAGATTATCAGTTCTCTTCATAGAGGGCTTGAGGAATGAAACTCTAAAAAATGACCTGCATTTGAAAGGATGCATGTTGTTTGAGCAAGTCACTAGAGAAGCTCTATATCTAGTTGACAATTGCAAGGTCTACAGAGAGGTGAGTGAAGATAAAGACAACACGACTAGTAGTGCCTCATCTCCAAAGAGCGAATCAAAAACAAAGAGAGATGTTCAAACTACGTGGGAACAAATCATTGATCAAGTGGTCGAGGGGGTGATTAGAAGAATAAACCAAGGCTACAAACAAAACCTGAATGTACAATAGCCTCAATTGAGGATATGTAATACTTATGGAGGGGATCACCCCACTCCATGGTGTAGCACTCAACCAAAACCGCAACGTATGCTAGGACAACAGCCACCTCTTCAGAATGATGGTAGAGTAGTAGTCAACTACACTTAGCCAACATATGTGCCACAACCCGTGAAAAACCAATACTCCATGGATGCGAATACGCTCATGTTCATAGCCATCATGAGTATGGGTCAAAGAATATTTTTACCAGGTGTTGAGCCAGTAGAGGATCACACCCACATTTTTGCTCACACTCATCATTTTTGTAACCATTGATTGTAATAAATGTCTTTCCGACATTAATTTTGATTTAAGCCATTCATTAAGTAACGGGACTCAATTGAGTTTCCAGCTTGTAATTCCGAAGTAATTTCACTTGCTGATGTAATTAGTTAGAGATGTTCTCACCTCCAAGGCTGAGGTATATAAGCCAAAGTTTTTGTAACCTAAGGGGATTCAGATTATTAATCAAAGTGAGTTTTTGAGCGCCGTGACTGTGTCTGAGAGAGAGAGAGAGAGAGAGAGAGTCTTATCTACTCGCTACACGAGCTACGGAGCTGCCATTGGAGAAGCGACACCGCCATTGTGTTAGCAACGGCGAGAGCTACGCACAGATACCAAGAGTGCGCGCTATCGGCTTCTATGTGTGGTAAGTTCCTACGAGCTTCGGTGTGAGTTTTCTTCCAACTCGTGTGTTGGAATGGAGCGTGCAGCATATCTATAGAACCACAACGAGTAGAGCTACGCATTGGTACCATCGGGGTCAAGTTTCGATCACCTGTATTTTTCGGCCTGTCTTCATACGCGTTTACCGCACGGAGTGATTATAGGTTGATTTTGCAGTTCAAGTCTTTAGGGTGTTGTTCTTACCTAGTGTATAGACTTCCCCTTGAGTTTGAGATCGATTCAATGATTCTAGATCCTGTTTCGTATAGCATTCGTTCGTAGTACGGATTTCAGTCACTTGCGTATTTTAGAACTTAGATTTGATTTCCTTAGTAGTGATTGTCATTAGAAGGTCGAGTAGGTGATTTGACACCCACCTAGTTGTTTCCATGCGCCTGCGGGTCAAGCTCCGTCCTCGTCTGACAAATTCTGTTGTTGGTTGAGTTCTCGCTATTTAGCTTCCGCTAGCGGCGTAACCGCCTTAACATTTGGCGCCGCTGCCGGGGACGAGAGCCCTAAGTAGGTGACCTTAGACTAATCCTACGAGGTGAGTCGTATAAACTACTTTGTATACTTTAGTTAGAAAAGATCTAGGAGTGGTGGACTCCGAAGATCTCGAGAGATACTAGGAAGTGGGGTATTCCTGGGTCTTCCGTGTTGACAGTATTTTTAGTTTAGCTTAGATTTGTTTGTTGTTTTGTTGGTGTTGAGTAGTTGTTGATAGAAGAAGAATTTGCTAGTCCGTGAGTGACAGTGGATCTCTTTAAAATCACAATTACCAAACCCATTTGATGATTAGGAATAGCTTAGGTAGGACTTCATTTGATCCTAATCTAGAGCTAGTAATCATTGGAGTATTTGCTTGATATGGTTGATTGCATGTTAGATCACTAAACCGTCGAGTTAGTAGTGAAACTTGCAATAAACAAAAGTTAGAGAAATTTTCTGTGTATCTGGGAGCTGGTGAGCACTTGAGAAAGCTTTAGGAAGGATTCTGTGCCAAAAAACTGGAAATCTGCAACTTTAGACATCATACGCGTATGATGTCTAAATGACCAAACAGAGACCAAAACAGAAATTTTGACTTTACCAGAGTGTTCAAAAAGGGGGGTTATACCCTAATTTCAACTTAAAACAAAAGCATTAACACTCAAAGAAACCCAAAAAGACAAGTCGGAGTCCAAGAAACGCAAAGAATAGGAAATTTTGGATTCAGATCTTGTTTTTACATTCAAACCTGACAAAAACACTTGAAACTCAATTATAAACATTGGAGAAGGCTTAAAACCAAGAATAGTCAAAATCTGGGACAAAAGACATCATACGCGTATAATGTCTTTTAGCACATCCACTGCTTATTTTTGATATCTGACCTGACAAGATTGTTACAAACACTGTAGAAAGCATAAATATCAAGTCTTGACCCAAATTGATGAAAAAGACATCATACGCGTATGATGTCTTTGACCTAATTTTGGACATATTTTGATACTTTGCCAGCACAGATCCATTGTAATAGCTGTCTAGAGGTTATATTTCAAGTTTCATCCCATTTGGATCACAATTGACCCAAAACAAGTCAAAAGCGGAAAATTGCCAAGAAAAGCCTAAATTAGCCATAACTTGCTCAAACAGAGTTCAAACTGAATTTTGTGAGTGGACAGAGCATAAGGGGGCTACTGAGAGTGAGCATAACCAAAATAGTCTAAATCTGTGAAAAAAGACATCATACGCGTATAATGTCTTTTTCAGCATAACTGCAACAAAATTCTCACTTGATGAAACAGAAGTTGTCCAACTGACAAGATTAAACAACTGACCAAGTATCAATCAGTTTGGATCAATTCTGACCACAAAAACTTGGGAAAACAAATTGCCGAGACGGAAAAGTTAAAGTCCTTTAGGGGAATTGATGAATTTGAGATCGGGTAGGAATCTCCAGAATAACCAACCAAAACAAGGGGAACAAGCAAGTGTCATATCAACCGAGGGAAGTGTGAACCAAAGTTGGGTGCAACCATTAGAGCCGATCTTTGAAGGAAGTGTTTCTGATACTTCTTCGGAGAGACCTTACGAGATTTTCACCGAACACTTGGAACACTTGAACCTAAACAACAGAGAAAATATGGCAGCAAGATCATCAAACCCTTCCGCCACAATGAAGCTATTGTTCATAAAATACCAGTACGACAATGAGCAAGGTGCCAAGATCTACAAAGATGGAATGGACCGCTATTGTGTAAAGATAGAAGATAGACCTAGTGAGTTCAAGGACTTAGTGCCTGTGAGCTATAGCGGAGATAGATATCTAGATGACGAGGGTACCATGTACTTGGTAGTCCTAAACCCTAACATTGTGGGGATTGATGGGCACCAAAGCCAAAGTAGATGAAGAAATTGAGGAGAAAGCACCAATAATGAACTTCCCTGATGCGAGGTTAAGAAGAGAGAATGAAACTACAAGGATCAACACTGATAACATCTATGTGGGGCTATAAAAATATAATAATGGGGAGCAAGATCTCTATTATAGATGTGAAGAACCCTACACTGGAGAGTTGACAGACCAAAAAAGACTTTATGTCTTTACCTACACAGAGGGATCGGAAGTGAAAATTGCCGCTTACGACAAGTATGGGAGGCAATACTCAACAATGGGCAAGAAAGAATTAGAAGGATATACATACTTTGGGGGACCACTACATCAGTATTATGTTACTTCTAGCTCACAAAGACCAGCACCAACAAATGGAGTGCAAAACCCAATGACAATAGGAGGACAAAGAACTCAGGTTGCTGACTCTTTCACTCAACCTCAGTACTCGAAGCCCGGACCAATGGGATCATTACATTCCAGAGAGTCAATGGATACGAATCGAGGTAGTGCAGTTCCAATCCCCACATATACCACTCCAGGTCCAAGGTTCGAAGCGGAACCATCACATTTACCTCCTAGTAGTAGATTCAGGGCAGGGGAACCTACAAGGGTAACCCATGAAGTCCATGATGCTAGAGAAAGCTTTAGCCGGGACACAGGAGCAATGAGATTGGTAGCAGACCATAGACGTATGAGACCATCTTAAGTAGCCAAGTGTATGCCAAAGAAGTATGGTGGTTCAGGAGATCCGTATGCACATGTGTCACTCTTTAAGCAAGTCTTAAGAGCTGAGCAGATAACAGATTTCCATACACAATACGAGGGATTTGGTCTTACACTAGAAGGTACGGCATTGACATGGTTTCAACCACTGAACAGAGGGGAATTCCATGACATTGACCATTTGCTAAGAGAGTTTGCTGAGGAATTCTCAAAACGAGGAATTAAGCACAATACGGTCTCACAAATATATGCTTTTAAACAGAGAGAACACGAAAAAGTGAAGGAAGCTTCACTTCGCTTCAAACAATACATTGAGAGATGTCCAGTACGTGAACGACCACAAGATGACAGACTATCTGTTCTCTTTATTGAAGGATTGAGAAACGACACTCTCAAGAAGGACTTGCACTTGAAAGCTTGTACAAGTTTCGAGCAAGTAACGAGAGAGGCATTGTACTTAGTGGATAACTGTACGGTTTATGGAGAGGTGTCAGCGGATACAGATTTTGCATCCAGTAGCTCTTCCTCCATAGCGAGCGAGACTACCACTAAAAAGAATGTTCAAACAACAACCATGCCAAATGTAGAGCAAATGATAGAAGATGCTCTAAAAAGGATGGCACCATACCAAAAACCATTGCCAAAACCACTGAAATGGTGTGCTATTGAACAAAAATGGACAAACCATCCAATAGAGGAGTGCTATTACAACAAAGGGTATGTAAGGGAGCGTCAGTATGCACCTCCTGCTCAATTAGCACCACCTCAGGTACATCCAGTACCTCGATACCCAACGGGAAATATACCCGGACCTATGGGGATAGAAAGACCGCAACCGGTATTGGGACAACAACCACCTTTACCAGGAGCAAGACCGGTGGGCATTAGATATGCACCAACCTTAGAGAATCAGGAAGAACAAGCCTTAGTGCCTGTTCAAGCCTATTATGAAGAATCTGGTGCACACATGTCTCCAACTGTGTATTACCCACCAGAAGAACCCCAACAACCAGAACCATGGGGCATGATGGGGAATGTTGGAACACCAACAGTTACAAGTGCTTCTGATGAAGAGAGATACAATTTGGACGCAAGAACATTGATGTTCATAGCTCATGGAGGGTTAACAGGACAAAGACCATCCTATCCACAAAGGACGAATCAAGTGGGACCAAGACCAGCACTAGGACCCTGTTACAAGTGTGGAGGTGACCATCTGATGAATGTTTGTCCACATACGGAAATCATTAGGATCAACGCTTATTGCACTGAGTGTGGGGTTACTCACTTCATTGAGGATTGTTCAAAGAATCCAAACAAAGTGCAAAAGACGACATTGAATATGCTAGAAACTATTCCTACCAGCAGTGGGTCTGAAAATGAAACTCTGATACCAACGCAAGTTGTTACTAGAGCTCAAGCTAAGAAAACCACTAGAGAACTTGAGAATGGAAAGTTAGCGACTGAAGTGGTTAGTCAAGGACCGCGGAGTCAGAGAAACACATGGAAAGCTAGAAAAGCACGCATGAAGTTGAGAAAAGAACGTGAAGACGCTATTCTAGCTGAGGAACTAAAGCGAACTAAAGATAGATTAGAAAAACTTGAGAGTCAGAACGGGAAATGAGAGATGAGTCTGGAAAGAACAAAACAAAAGAGTGTCAAAGAAACAACGAGCTTAAGCTCAGGGGGATCAGTGCTAGTCGACAAAGTACACGAACCATTGGACGCACTGATGAGAGCTTATGAAGCTAGGTTAAAGAACAACCAAACACAAGAACAGAGGTGGATGACATACCCAAACGCGGAATTGGAAAAGCAGAGACTTGAAATGTGCCAGAGAATGATCGAGACTGCACAAGCCTTATTAGAACCACCAAGAGAAACAATGAATTGTGGAACGAAAAACCCAATTCAGCAAGAGACTATCATTTCACGGGTAGCTGAAAAGACTTCCAGTGCACAAAATCCTGAAAATACACACAAGGATGACCGCATAATATTGAACACAACCGATCAGGAGATAGAGAGTTTTCATCCAGTCATACAGAGGTCTTACGGAAGAGATGAGGATTACAATGAATTTTTGAAACAAGTGAGAGAGGCAAACTTTGCAAACGAGCTAAGTTGCTAGGCTAATCAGACAAATTGGGAAAAGGACATCAGGAATCCTCCCATAGTGGAATTTGAGGCAGGATCTCAAGTGGACTTGGATCTGCAATCTTACTGGGGAGATGGGGGCTCTGTTAGAACAATGGAGAGCAAACCTCATTCACTGAATACCTTACCTTCATACTTAGGAGAGTATGAAGCAAAATCCGAGATTAGAGCACTTCCCTCACGAAGAATCTCATCAGAAAAAGTCATGGACTCGCAAGGATTGATAGAGATCTTGTCAACACCAGTGACATGCACTATCACTCTAGCTGAGCTTTTGAGGCTAAGACCACATATGTGGACCACTGTAGGAAAATGCTTGGAGAAATTTGGGATAAAAGACCCAACATCGAGACTGCAAGAGGGTATACAAGAGCTGAGCAAACCACAAAAGAACGCTAAGCCTGTACCCTTAAACAAGGTCGGAGAGTATTGCGAAGGTGAAGAGGGGAATACAACCTTACCAGTTGAATTCCAAGGCGTGAACACGATGGCAATACTAGACAGCGGAGCTGGGGTAGCCATTGCTACAAAAGAAATCTGGAAAAAATGGGGGAAACCAGCAATAAGGAAGACTAGGTTGAAACTCCAATTAGCAGATGGACACATGGAGAAACCTATGGGGTTATTAGAGAAAGTCGTAGTGACTTCTTGCGGCATTGAATACGAACATACTTTTGCTATTGTCGATTTTGGCAAGGAGAATAACTATGATATCATACTGGGAAGACCATTCATGAGACAATTGAAAATGGTCCAGGATTGGGGCTACGATCACATATACTTGAGAAATAGGGAAACCACTACACGTGTGAACCTAAAGGACCATAGCTACAAAGATGTGAATCGAACACCGGTAGAGGAGTTTGATTCAGCTACTTTGGCGGGATCCGAATTTCCAGCTTGGTTAGGTAAGCCCAAGGAGTTATGGATGTGTGGAGCCTCGAAATGTGGAAGTCTGAGGCGAGAAGAATATGTTTTAGAAAGGGCTATCGAAGACGAAGCTTATATAGGAGAACCCTTTCCAGAGGACACGCTTGAACCATTAGAATGGACGCACATTCTAGCAACCCTAGATGTTTGTGCAATTCCGGATGTTCCCACAACAAAATTTTGCGACAAGGACGGGTACGACGTGGTTCCGTACTTCATGTTGAGAACTGTACTCGAAAAAGAAACTGAAAAGAACGATACACTGGAAAAGGAAGATGAAGAAGAGGTGTTTCACGACATTCCCGATCATCCAGAGTGGGGAAATGAAGCAGACAACGAGTCAACGGACAATTCAAGCGGAAACGAAGAAACTATAACGGATGTCAGATTTTATGATTTTCCGAACCAAACTAAACAACGCCAGAAACGCTATAGAGAAAAGAGAAAAACAAAGGGGGTTAGAACCAATCCGATGCCTAGAATAAGAGGAAAAAATCAATTCCTAATGCTAGTAAAGGCGGAAGATTGTGTTAAGGATAAGATTTCTGGAAGAATGAGAGGCAATGAGCAAAAAAGCTTACGAAAAGACAAAAGAAGCTCAAGAAATCAAGTTCAAAGGAATGAAACGAAAACTGAAACAGAAAAATCAGAAAAGAACAAGCGCAACAGAGAGCACACTGAGTCCAAGTTAGAACGTAGAAACAAGTACAGAGAGCTCAAGAAAACTCTGAAAGAAGTTTGGACGACAGAAATTGAGAGTGGAGAGGATGAAAACGCCAAAATCAAGGAAAACATGGACGTTCCCTCTCACTACAGGAAATTCACAATAGAGGATAGGAAGGTGGTATTAACCCAACCTATTCGAGAGAGAAAGGCGAACGAATCTTATGACGGACCGGAGGATGCAAAAAAAGTTGATTTAGCAGCTCCAGGTGAGATACCTAGACCAGTGTACATAGCCACAGATTTGTCTCCAGGCGAGGAAGAGAGACTTTTGAGTCTTCTCCGAGAGTACAGGGATGTGTTTGCATGGTCTTATAAGGACTTAAAGGGAGTTGACCCATCGATATGCCAACACACAATCCCACTAAAACAAGATGCAAAGCCTAGCAGATAGAGACCATACACATATAATGATACGTTTGCTAAGCGAATCAAAGAAGAGATAGATAAGCTAATGGAAGCTGAATTCATATACGAGATTGAACACACCGATTGGGTATCTCCGATTGTGGTGGTACCCAAGAAGAACGGAAAACTCCGAGTGTGTGTCAACTTAAAGAAAGTGAATGCTGCAACAATTAGGGACAATTATCCCCTGCCGATAACTGATCATGTTCTAGAGCGTGTATCAGGGAAAACAACATACTCCTTTCTTGATGGTTTTTCAGGATATAACCAGCTAGCCATAGCACCGCCAGATCAACATAAAACAACTTTTGCAACGGAGTGGAGAATTTATGCTTATCGGGTTATGCCTTTTGGTTTAACCAATGCTCCCGCAACCTTCCAGAGGCTGATGACGCATGCTTTCAAAGAATACTTAAGGTTGTTTCTAGAAATATACATGGATGACTTATGTGTACATTCTCTTCTGAGAGATGAGCATCTAGAACACCTAAGAAAAGTATTTGAGAAATGTAGGACATATCGCATTTGTCTCAATCCTGAGAAATGTGTGTTTATGGTCCGACAGGGCAGAATTCTGAGAGATATTGTCTCACAAAACGGAATATCCATGGATTTAGAGAAGATAAAAGTTATAGTGGATATGACTAGACCAACCAATGCGAAACAAGTACAGAGCTTTATGGGACATTGCAGATATTATAGACGGTTCATTTACATGTACGCTATAATAGGCCAACCACTTTACAGGCTAATAGTGAACTTTGAATGGACAGAGGAGTGTGAGGAATCATTCAAGAAATTGAAAGAGGCACTCATTACTGCTCCAGTCTTGAAATCACCAGATTGGGAGAAGATATTCCATGTGCATATAGATGCTTCGGCATATGCAATAGGATACATTCTGGCTCAGCCAGAAGAAGGAAACATGGATTTTCCTATCTGTTATGCCAGTCGACAGCTCAACAATGCAGAGAAGAATTACACCACAACAGAGCGAGAAGGATTAGGAATGATATATGCTGTGAAGAAATTTCGGCATTATCTTCTAGCCAACAAGTTTGTGTTTTTTACGGATCACCAAGCCTTGCTCTACCTAGTGAATAAACCATGTAATATCGGGAGAATAGTGAGATGGTTCATTATCTTACTGGAATTCGACTTCACGGTAGTAGTAAAGAAAGGAAAAACACATCTTAGAGCTGATCATCTTTCGCGATTGACGAATGGAGAAGACCCTATAGGAGTAGATGATGACATGCCAGATGCGTACTTGTTCAACATAGAAATGATACCGAAGTGGTCTCAAAATGTCGTTGGCCTATTAACCTATGGAGGAGAGTTTGATAGAAGAGAATACAACCAGAAACATATTGCTATTCAGCAATCCAAGAATCTTCAATTGGTTGCAGGAAGGTTGTATCAATTGGGAAATGATCATGTTTTACGACTATGCATCAATCCTGAGGAATATAATATATATCTGCGCGAAGCACATATTCAGGAATGTGCATTTCATTGTTCAAGAAGGAACACATATAGGAATTTGTTACAATTGGGAGTCTATTGGCCAGGAATGAAAGAAAGCGTACATGAATATGTCACTGTATGTATTGTATGTTCATCAAAACCGCCAGCAGAGTATTCGACATTATATCAGATAATGATAGCTCCGGAATGGAGTCAGTATATTGTTGAATATCTCACAAATAGAACTTTCCCAGAAGGAATGTCAAAAGCTCGTCAGAAATCTGTAGAGACAGAAGCTAGAGATTACGCTTTAATAGGAGATCAACTCTATAAGAGAGGTAAAGACAACCAGCTTAGGATTTGCGCATCAGAGTCTGAGTATGTGATAATCCTGGAGCAAGCTCATGGAGGAGTAGGTGGAGGCCATTTCTCAGGTGATAAGACAGCAAAACTTGTCTTAGCCGCAGGAATATGGTGGCCAACATTACATATGGACGCAGAGGAATACGTTAAACGGTGTGATGACTGTCAGCGGACCAAAGTACCACTTAAAAGAGATGATATGCCGCTTAGACCAATGATGGGGGCAAGAGCTTTTGCAAAATGGGGGATTGATTATGTCGGACCCATTTCACCTCCTGCATATAAGACTCATGCACAATACATCGTTGTGGCTACAGACTATCTAACAAAGTGGATCGAAGCAAAGGCAACTCAAAAAGCAGATGCCAGGACCACGGCACAATTTCTATATGAATACGTCTTTGTACGATATGGATTGCCAATAGAAATTGTGAGTGATCGAGGCACACATTTTATAAATGAAGTGATAGAGATCCTTCTAGGTGAATTCATGGTAATCCATAGGAAATCAGCCCCGTATCATCCACAAGCAAACGGACAAGCTGAAGCAACAAACAAAACCGTATGCACGGTCCTTACGAAGATTGTATCTGAGTCGAGAACTGACTGGGACCAGAAGTTGCATTCAACATTATGGGCATATAGGGTAGCATATAAAACATCAATAGGAACGACCCCATATAACATGGTTTTTGGGCTAAATGCTATCCTACCAATAGAATTCTTGATTTCAACCTTAAGGGTGGCTAAGGATCTAGAGTGGACAGGGCATGAGCTTTCTGATAGAATAGATGACCTAGAAAAGCTAGACGAGCTTCGCCTAAAAGCAGTAGCTTCTATCTACGCTCAAAAAAGGCGACAAAAGAAATTTTTTGATAAGCATGTGAGGACTAAAGAGTTTAAGGTTGGGGACTATGTCCTAGTTTACACTATGAAACAGCATGCTAAGAAGCTTAAAAAGCGAGGGATGGGACCTCTGGTGATTAAAGATCTATCACCAAGTGGATCCGTCAAGCTTGCTACATTAGACGGAGAAGAAATGCCCAATTGGATTAGTGGATGTAGAGTGAAAAAGTATCTTTTGCCGCTAACCCAAGACATGCTTCTCAAAATACATCAAGAAAAGCTGCGTGTCCAGAAAAAGAAAAAGATTGTGGAGGAAGCGCAAGCCGAGGCGAAGGAAAGAATGGAGAAAAGAAGACTACTGCGTCAGAAACAGCGCAATGAAGGAGCATTACGAATAAACGCAGTCAGTATAACAGAAATGGATAATGACAAAGAAGAACCCATCATTGAATGCAAAGTAGGAACCAACCAAATCAAAGCCAGAGCACTATTGGATTCAGGAGCTCAAACTAACCTACTTTCACTCAGTTTGTATAGACAATTGACAAATGCCACTAAATTACAAACTGCCAAGCAAGAGTTAAAGAGTTACTCTGAGAATTCAATCAAAACTGTCGGATGCACAGTTTTACATATACAGATTAACCAGTATGTGTATCCTCATATGTTTTACGTGGTTGAAGACCAAGCTACACAACATCCATTATTGCTAGGACAACCATGGCAGAAGCAATACAATGCAATGATTGACTGGAGTTCTAAATCAGTGCTTATCAAATACGAAGGTGAAAGTCAATCAGTTAAGTTCACCAAAGGAGCAGAGCTAACTCCAAAGGAAGAATCCAAGAACAAAGGTAAACAACAACCAGAGAAAAAGAAGAAGCAATGGCAACCAAAAGTTTCTATACAACAGGATTGCTCTTCGACGAGGAACTCTCAACATTGGATAAGGAAGACAAGCAATAATATAACAACTCAACCTTGGGAAAAAACGTAGTCAAAGTTGGTATGGAGACCAAAAAAGGTTGTGCCAGAGAACACAAAGGTGGAAAACAGAGTCTTCAATACCAAACAACAGAGTGATTCCAAACAATCAAGGACGGTGAAACAGATCTGGATTCCAAAGAAGTTCATGACGGCACAAAGCTATAGCAAGCAAATTTGGATCCCAAGGATTTGTAAACAGGAACTCCCTTCAGTACAATCCACGGAAACTCCTAGGTATTTCAAGGCGAGGAAATCAACACAAAGAACAAAGCAGGTTTGGGTCGCAAAGAGTTTGTGGCAAGCACAAGCGAAGCGGAAGCAGATTTGGATTGTGAAAAAGAACAACAAGGTAAAGAAGAATCCATCTACTGATTCTACTACTGAAGTGCCAAAACCAACCCAAAACCCGACCACCAATCCTTCAATCAAACAAAGAACAGCTTTATTGGAAAGACTGTTGTATCATCGCTCTACAATTGCATTGGGAACTTATGACCAAAACAACTACAATGCTTCGCCCACAGACACTTCATAGTCGTCCGGGAGGACTCAGACTAGGAGGTATACAGGTATACAGGAGCTACAAAGAAGCTACAAGCGACAAAAACAAAGAAAAACAAAAATTATATTACAAGGGCAGTGTCTTACATGATTTTGTAATTTTTATGTTTGATTGCGGATATTGATAATATTTATGCCCTTATATACCTTGTTTTTCAACAAGAAGAGATCAAATGATGAATTTGGGTCTCTAGACGTGTAAATATAACTAAATAAGAGTGTTTTTGGAGCTAAAAGGTGGTAATCCAAGTTTAGAAATCACAAATAAGTGTATATTCATATACACAGGGTTACCAGCTATTTATTGTGTATGTTTGGAATTTTTTGGCTTCAATTTGCTATTTTCCTTTATTTTTTATGATTTTCTTGATAAAAGTAAAAGAAAAATAAAAAAGCAGGTGAAACGAGATCAGAAAAAAGAAAAGAATAGATGGTGATGATCCTAATGACAAGGGCAACCCATGGTAAAAATTGAGTACAATTCGGGAAAAGTTGCGGAAAGCCCGAAATGACAGAATTTTGGCAAAGTGGACAGATTTCTCAGAAACAGGTCACACGGAGTCCAAATTGAGAAATTTCAAATCCTAAAGTGCATTTCACGAAGAGATAGGAGCACATGTCAAATTTGGTAACAAGTGATCCGGGAAGTCCGAAGTTAAGTATTTTTCACATCACTTTAAAGCTCATTTCCACTATTACCTTCTTGGAGAGAGCAAAAAGCACACAGGAGCATCCAATCTTCTACGACCTTCTATGACTTCCACGAGAGCTCAGAGGACACCAGACATGAGAGGTAGACTCGTTGCCATAAGCTTTTGTCGCGAAAACTGACCAAAACCAAGAAACAAGAGCAGACAGGGAATGCGGTAGAATGCTAGGTAGTGGCACAACCGCCTAACCAAACCTTGCAAGAACTTATAGGTGGGTTACCCTAGTATAGAAGATGGGTTTCTAACACTCAAAGCTCGAGAAAGAACGACTGGAAAAACCCTAGGTCAACAGAGCCTGCAAGAGGCAAACAGGAAAAAGTTGTCGAAACGACACAAAACTTCTCAGGAAGCTTAACAACATCGAGGGCAATGCAACCATGGAGTATCTCCAGGTTTGGACCACCAAAAGTGGGTCAAAACAACCGATTCGACGACAGACTCACAAAGAGTCATTTTGGCATAACGACTGAAATTGACGACCGAATGAAATGAAACTTCACAAGCAGCTTCAAATATACATGGATGACTTATGTTTGCAAGCAAAACCCAAAAGAAAGCTGATTCACTTACCGATGGTGAAAAAGACGCTTTCGGGCAACCAAAAGGAGAAAGATGGAGAACGGGGAGCCAAAGTCAAGTTCAACCAAATAGATGGCTTCACAACATATCCAATGAGCTGGAAATGCAACTCTCGAGAAGAAAAGTTGAATAAATTCAACTCCAAGGCAAAAAGACGACTTCGGAGACTGAAATGCCTATAAGGGGGCTTTTTAGCTAAACTGATGACTTTTTAAGTTGAAAACTAGTTAGCAGGGCTTAGGGCACTAGCACAAAGCATTCTTTGCACAAAAAGACCAACATTTCAAGAAAAGACATCATACGCGTATGATGTCTCACAGCATGAATTTCACATCCATTTCAACATTTGAGTGCATAGCTTCATTCCACATGTTAATCACATCCTATGAACCAAGTATCATGAGAATTGGAGTTAGAAAACCCAAGGAAAACCAAAAAGACGCAAATTAGGCCATAAAATTGATTTTTGGTCCTAATTTTGTCAAAATAACTCCAAACTCAATGAAACTTTGTAGGATTGTTGATTAACACATCTACAAGCTATCTGAAACCAAAAAGCACCATTTTGACACAAAAGACATCATACGCGTATGATATCTATTTGCACTTACAGAGCCAAAACTGCTCATTTGTCATCATACATCCATTGTATATATCTAATACATGCTACATATGAAATTTGGAACCATTTGGTCAAGAGGATCACCCCATTAGCCCAATTGAAGGAAAATCCTTCACCTAAAGCCTATTTTTGGCCCAAATCCAACATACTCAAGTCCAAACCAAGATTTGAGTAGATATAGTCCTTCACTAGTACATGGGGAGTCCACAGAACCAATCCCATGAAAAATTGATGAAAAAAACATCATACGCGTATGATGTCTCCAGAGCCATTTTTAGCCCAAAATCTATCCAAAATTCATAAATCCACTGAATAAGCCTATCTAAAGCCAAATCCAAGCTTATAGAGAAATTTGGTCCAAAAATACACTAAAAGACATCATACGCGTATGATGTCTCACTATGTGATTTTGGCACCTCAGGGCTTCAACCACCAAACAGAAGTGATCTACATGCATTTGAAAGTGAACCACCAAGTTTTATCCAATTTGGATCATAAAATCCAAATCCCTTTCAAAATTTTGCCAAGGGCCGGTACTGGACTAAACTGGCCAAAACTTGACCAAATGGTATCCAAACTCAAATCCAAGCATATGATACTCATGTATACACTATCAGCTACAAGCACAACCAATATGAATTCATTTTGACACAAAAGACATCATACGCGTATGATGTCTCCAGCATGATTTTGAGCCCATTTTGCATATTTTTTCACCTACCTTGCATCCTTAGGCCCTGAATAGCTCATGTTTCAATTTTCAAGTCATTTGGATAGTTAAAAGCTTCATTTCGGCTTTCAGTACTAAAAAAGACGCTAACTTTTGAAATTGGAGTTACAGGATCCATGGATTCCACCAAGTCATCGGCAACGAAGAGAAAAAGACCGACAATCAAAGATGCTCTTGCAGAAGCGGAACCCTTTGACATTCCAGCAGAAACCCTCAAGCCAACCAAAACTTGGGTGGAGGAAGCAGTATTGGAGAAAGAGGGAATAAAGATCTACCAGGGGACTTTCAGAGATCCTCAAGGGCAAGCGGTGGATGTACCGATGATCCCACAGGAATTGATAGATTATAGCAGGTCAGAAGACATCAGCAGGTACCTGGAAAGGGCAGACTTGGACAGTTTCTTCACCTCGAGACCATCAGGTGTGGATACAAGAAGAGTGTACGAGTTGGCAACATCCATTCAGAAGGATGGAAAAGCCACATTGACATCCATGGATGGAGAGAAGGTAGAAGTACAGATCACTCCACAGCTAATTGCAGACGCATTGAAGCTGCACAACAAAGGGAGCTCGGTCAGGGAAAGAAGAGAGGCCATAGAGGTCTATGGGCCCAAGAAACAGAATGCGACCTATGGAGATATGGCAGACCCAAGAGCGGCAACCCTTTGCCGACTGTACAACCAATTTCTTCATGTTTGCAGTAAAAGACCGCAAAAGTATACGACACCACCCCATGCCATTGCGACCACCATCACATGGGAATTAAAGAGCAATATGCCAAAAGAGGTGAATTACGCTCAACACATCCACGAGCAAGTAATTGCCATGCACAACGAGAAGCCAAAATACATAGGAGGAGCGGAAATTCTGACAAGAATAGCTTATGAAGCTATTGGAGCTAGAGATCAGTGGCCAAAGGCTCCCTCCCAGAATGAGTGGCTTAGAGAAGCCGACGAGGAGGAAGAACAGCCCGAAGTACCCAAGAGGGCATCCACAAGAGCACGCCGGAAACTAGAAGTAGTTTCAGAACCTGAAGAGGATGTGGACGAGCCACTTAAGAAGAAAGTAAAGAAGAAGGTTGCTCCCAAGCAAACCAAAAGTCAGAAAGCGGCAAGAATGGAAAGATTAGTGGAGCAGTTTAGAGCGGAAAGAGCTCTAAAGGGTGACTTTGAAGAAAAGTGGGTGCCAGACCCAACTAAAGTCGGAACTAGCTCAGCCAGGCCACATATTGATCAATACGATCAATATATTAAAGCTTATGAGGAGTCAGAGGCTATTCTGGAGCAGTAACCTGTCGAGCCATACACTGAAGAGGAGGTACAACAATTAAAAGCTAAGCTGAAAAAAGACGACAAGGGGAAAAGGAAAGTAGATGAGTCTACTAAGCCTCAAGAGAAAGATGGGCAAGCCGACAAAGGGAAAGCCAAGGAAGCTGAGGACAGATATCCCTCTATGACTGATGTACCAAGCCCTAAGAAGACGGAAAAAATTGTGGAGGAGACCACAGTAGAGGTGGACACAGATGATTTGGAAAAGCCAGAGGCTGAGACCAAAGAAAAGAAGATAGATCCAGTTCAGCAAAAGAGAAATGATTATGAGGATCTGGTAGAGATAGGATACACCGAAGAAGAGGCCCTTGAGGCAGTTTATGGGATCACCCTACAAAAACAAGATGAACGGAGAGGAACGGAGGAAAAAACAAAGAGTAAAAAAGAAAGTGAAGAGAAACTGGACGAACCGAAAGTACGAGAAGAGCCAAAGCCAGTGGAGGTGGTGGCGGAAAGAGCTTTAGAGTTGACAGATGATGATGAAAAAGACATGCACATGGTGCATGAACTGCTCAGCAAGATAAAAGAAAGGTCCAAGGCAAAGGAAGTAGAGATTGAGACAGCCAAACAAAGGGAAGCGGAGTTGCAGAGAAAATTAGAGAATGCTATGACTGAATCTGAAAGTCATAAAGCATCACTCTATGACGCGGAAAACGAGAGAGACGGCTTGATACTCCAACTAGCTGAGGCTTCATGAGAAGTAACAAGTGCACAGGAAGCAAGGGAGCGGATAGAGGATGAGTTGGAGGCGGCTAAGGATGAGCTCATTGAGCTAAGGGAGAGAGTCGAGCTCCAAGAAAGAACAATCACTAGACTCAGGACTACCCCTAGAGCTAGCAGAGCAGGAACCGAACCAGAGGGAGCTATCATACCAGCTTTGGAAGACCAGGTCCGAAGCTTACAAAGAGAGCTGAGATTAGAGTAAGTGCAAAGGTTGCACATTGCGGAGGGATCATTGGCCGCAGAGGAGAGGCTCACATTAGAAAATCAAACACTACGGACAGAGAATGAGGCCCTCCGCAAACAGCTCCAAGATCTACAAGAGCAACAAAGGAGAGAGACAGAGACACCACAAGAAGAATCAGGTGGAGCAGCCATAGAGCTACCAAAAACTGGAGAGGCAACCACAATTGAAGATCCAGCCCCAGCTCAAGAGGTGGCCTCGACTTCAAGAATCTCTGAAGAAGAAGAACAAAGGCTCCATGACCAAATAGAAAAGTCAGCAGAGGAGAGTGCCAAGGCAGAAATGGAATGGGAGAGGAGACTCCTAATCTCCATTAGACTTCAGGGACTAGACACAAAAGTGCTCCATGAACAGTGGATGCAACCCAGCCTGCCTTTCCCTTTGATGAAATTTGAAGTGCTAAAGACGAAAAAGAGAATAGAGGAGGAGCAGTATGTCGCTCTTTACGAAGGCGACATCACAAAGGAGGAACAATCAAAGAAGATAGTAGATTCACAACCTAGATGGAGGAAAGGTTGGCTGAACAAATACCCAGCCTACCTCATCTACTTGGTGGAGGCACCAAAGGAGATTCGGGATGATGCAACCTTCTGCCCGGTGCCAAGAGTCAGAAACTGGAAAGAGCATGGCAGGATTGCAGAAAAGAAGCCAAATTGGCTTAATTATCCTAGGATGCCAGGACCAAAGGCAGGAGAGAGAATAGGTAAAGCCTACATGGTGAAAACCCTAACGGGCACCATCAAGCTCTTTATTGGCTCTCCTGACCTTTCATGTCAGATGCTCAAGAAAATCTGCAGGACTCTCTTAGCTTGCATTGAAGTGTTCGCGCCAGATAAAGCCACGACCTCGAGTCTACTATCGACGGCCGACACAGTGACTGATATGATGTACGATATTTCATTGCAGCCTTCTCCAAAAGTGTTACACCTCCTATACCAAAGGATTATGTTTTTGCCTAGCTTCCACATGCAAACATTTGAAGAAGCTTTCTACACCGGCTTTTTCACCCACGAAAGCAAAATATTCGGACCAACCTTGACCATCGGCAACCTACGATACGAATCACATTTGCAGATGCTCAAGACGATAGGACTTTATTGACCAAGCATAAAAGTCATGTCAGGGACGACATGAACGCGGAGGGGGGGAGTGTTGAGCCAGCAGAGGATCACACCCACATTTTTGCTCACACTCATCATTTTTGTAACCATTGATTGTAATAAATGTCTTTCCGACATTAATTTTGATTTGAGCCATTCATTAAGTAACGGGACTCAATTGAGTTTCGAGGTTGTAATTCCGAAGTAATTTCACTTGCTGATGTAATTAGTTAGAGATGTTCTCACCTCCAAGGCTGAGGTATATAAGCCAAAGTTTTTGTAAACTAAGGGGATTCAGATTATTAATCAAAGTGAGTTTTTGAGCGCCGTGACTGTGTCTGAGAGAGAGAGAGAGAGAGAGAGAGAGAGAGAGAGAGAGAGTCTTATCTACTTGCTACGCGAGCTACGGAGCCGCCATTGGAGAAGCGACACCGCCATTGTGTTAGCAACGGCGAGAGCTACGCACAGATACCAAGAGTGCGCGCTATCGGTTTCTATGTGTGGTAAGTTCCTACGAGCTTCGGTGTGAGTTTTCTTCCAACTCGTGTGTTGGAATGGAGCATGCAGCATATCTATAGAACCACAACGAGTAGAGCTACGCATTGGTATCATCGGGGTCAAGTTTCGGTCACCTGTATTTTTCGGCCTGTCTTCATACGCGTTTACCGCACGGAGTGATTATAGGTTGATTTTGCAGTTCAAGTCTTTAGGGTGTTGTTCTTACCTAGTGTATAGACTTCCCCTTGAGTTTGAGATCGATTCAATGATTCTAGATCCTGTTTCGTATAGCATTCGTTCGTAGTACGGATTTCAGTCACTTGCGTATTTTAGAACTTAGATTTGATTTCCTTAGTAGTGATTGTCATTAGAAGGTCGAGTAGGTGATTTGACACCCACCTAGTTGTTTCCATGCGCCTGCAGGTCAAGCTCCGTCCTCGTCTGACAAATTCTGTTGTTGGTTGAGTTCTCGCTATTTAGCTACCGCTAGCGGCGTAACCGCCTTAACACCAGGCAAGAACGACCATTGACTGGATCACCAGCTATGAAACAAGAAGGTCCATGCTATGAGTGTGGAGGTGACCATTGGGCATGAAGCTGTCCAAACAAGGGTCCACAAATAAAAATATTTCTATTCTGTGAACATTGTGGGAGAGACCATCTACACCAACATTGTGCTAAAAATCCAAACTATAGGGGGAAAGCAACATGAATGTTGTAGGCGTGATTCCTTCTTCAAGCGGATCCGAGGTAGAACCCAAAATTCCTTTAAACGTGATGACTCAAGCTCAAGCTCAAGAAGCTACCAAAAATTTAATCGTTGAGGAGGAACTCACATTGCTTGTTCAAATACAAATCGAGAACATATCGGTGAGAACATGAAAAAAAACGTGGAAAGCCAAATGGGATAAAATGAAAGCAAAGAGGCTACAAGAGAAATCTGTCTTGGAAACTGAACTGAATCAAACAAGAGAACAGTTTAGACGAGAGAAAGAAAGCAAGAAAAATGCAAAGGGACCTAAAGAGTCAAAGACTAACTCGGGAGGTTCAAGCTTGGTCAACAAAGTCTTTGAACCTTTAGACATAATTTCGAAGGCCTATGAAGCTAGACTAAAACCCAACCAAACCCAAGAGGATAGATGGCCGACGTATCCTCATCCAAGGTATGAAAAAGAGAGGTTGATAATGTGCAAGGAGCTCATCCAAAAGGCCCAAGCTTTTATGGAACCACATGTTCCAAATGCTCCAAAAATGGAGGTGCTAATCCATGAAAAAAATCCAAGAATTAGAGAGCCATGGTATTGTAAACAGAGACCAAGAAGAGTCGAGAGTTGAGACACCCTTAGATACAAGGGAAGTAGCCAATACCACAGATGGGGTGTGCTCACAAGCAGTGATGCCAATTCCTGAAGTGGAAGAACAATGGCCACAGGATCTATGGGAGCATATCCAAAACAGAAAAGATGGAAGTGAAACCCTTCACTCAACCCCTATAACAGAGATCCACCTCGAACATGAGCTCTACCCAAATGATATCCGATCATTGTATGGTGATGCAGGTACGGAGGTATTGGAAGACAGCAAACCTCAGTCGTTGAAGATGTTACCTTCATTTATTGGCAACCACGAAACGAGATTAGAAGTAAAAAAAGTACCATCTCAATGGAAGTCCAATCCTAAGATGATGGATACAAAAACTCTTCATGAGCTGATGTCATCTCCTATCCGTTATACGCTAACTCTATCTGAGTTACTACAAATACGACCTCATCTTTGGGAAGAGGTTAGAACAAAATTGGAGAAAATAGGGCTGGTAATTCTGCCACCAATTGTTTCTCCAAAAACACTGAATAACTAAACCTCAAAACAAACTAGACATGAGCTAGTGCCAGTGAACAAGGTGGGAGACTATTGTGAAGGAGAAGAAGGAAACACGACCTTGCTTGTGGAGTATAAGGACGTAAAATCGATAGTGATATTGGATAGTGGAGCCAAAATTGCCATAGCCACCAAAGCAATGTGGAAAAAATGGGGAAAACTTGCTCTAAGGAAAACTAGAATGAAACTTCAACTAGCGGATGGGTACCTGGAGAGACCTATTGGCATTTTGGAGCAAATCGTAGTAACCTCTTGCGAAATCGCATACGAATACACATTTGCTATTATGAATTTTGATGAGAGCTTCAATTTTGATATCATATTGGGCAGACCATTCATGCGTCAACTCAAAATGGTACAAGATTGGGGTTATGACTATATCTACCTAAGGAACAAGAATGATCAATGTCACAAACCATAGTTATAGAGATGTGGAACAAACCCTTGGAGAGGAATTAAACTCCACAACTGAGCAAGAAGGAGAAATACCAACTTGGCTGCAAAATAAAGCTCACAAGTGGACATGTGGAGCTTTTGAGGGTGGTAGTTTGAGAAAAGAGGATTGCATTCATGGTAGGTCAATACAAGACAAGGCATATGTACCAGAGCCTTTTTCGAAAGAGATGTTCGAACCTTTTGGATGGGATCAAATACTAGCCACTTTTGATGTGTGTGTGAATGAGGTGACCCTTACTAAATTCTGTGATGAGGAAGGATATGATAATATTCCATTATTTATGATACAGGTGTTGAAGAAAGATAATGAAGTTTGTGAGTATGAAACCAAACAAGGTGAAACAGATAGCTGCATCATGGAGCATGGTGCCAAAATGATAACAAAGGAAGCAGAGCAACCACAAGAATATGTCATCATTGACATACCTGAAGAATCAACAAAATTTGTTTCAAAGAAGTCGACTCTAGAAAAAGCACAATTGAAAGTAGATGAAGGAGCAAAGTTTCCAAGTTCAATGTCAAACGTTCAACAAACACAAGATCAAGAGAAGAACAGGGATAAGGAAGAAGATCGGCTGTCTCCTACGACAATCAAATTCAGCATATGTGGAGAAACATGACTCAAAATCACATGTTTAGCTGTGATAGATCCAAAAGCAACAAAGAATCTAATGTCTTATGATACATGGATAATGATGGGGAAGCCGCCAATCATCGAGCTGGAGGAGATAGTGTACACAAGTTCTAAAATGGAGATTCCTAGCTTTGGCATGGCAGAAGTAGTACTCAAGTTGAGTACTGGGGAGTACAAGGATACTTTCCACATAATTGACTCCCATCATATCAAAGAGAGTTCGATCTTGACAAAAAGCTGGAGGAACATCTTCTTTCAACAACAACCAAAAGCTTCAACAACGACAACAGTAAGACTTCATAAAGCTTCTCAAATACATGCAGAGAAGAAATTGCCAATCATCGCAGAAAAAGTTAAAGCAAAGGTAAACACTCAAGTATATCACCGTTGCAAGACGACTTTACCTTCAATGAGCGTACATCGACAATGAATCTTCTACATCAAGATCCAAACCATCGACAATGCAATGGAACCGAAAGAAAAGGTCTATCAACCAAAGTTTTCATCACAAAAAGGAATAAAGAAGAAGACGAAGAGAATCAGCCAAGTGTTAGTATCCAAAGAGCACATCCATGTCAAAGACCCAGTTTGGATATAACAAACACCAATTGAACCACAACAAAAAAAGATGACAGGGTGGGTAGCATCAAATGAGTCAATCACTGCTCAGGGCTACTTCCAAGGAAACGCTTTGGGCCAGAAAGCCTAAAGTAACAGCCTGGATCTACTCGCCTCAACCAAAGAGTTCTATAAAGAGCACGACGAGCTATCAACGGAAGAACAACAACTCAAACAAGAGAAATAAAAACCACAGAAGTGAGAAGAAAAGACCTTCCAGGCTTGCAACACAAAAAGTATGGGTGCCAAAGTCAGACCTTCACCAAGCTACCCAAGAAACACAGATGCAGCGACGGATGATTCCAATCAAGCTACTCGAAGCACACGGATTTTATGCAGGTAACACTCAAATAGGGTTACCAAAAATAGTAGCTCAATCTGGAAAAGCTTCTATCCAAAGGCAAGCAATGACAACCACAAGCCAACAGAAGCCAATTGCAACCAAGACTGCTGCAATCTACTGATGGGTATCTTGTCATCAGCTACAGAATCAGGGCTTCTACAATGTAAACAATCAGTTATGGATATCAAAGCCAAGTGTCCATCAAGTCATCGAGAAAAAGAAGCAAATGCAAAAGACGGTCACACAAGGACCAAAGACAAGGTGGGTTCCAAAATTGCTAGTAGAAACTCAATCACAAAGAACCTACACACATCAACAATTGATTCTAATGGGAGATAAAGCAAAGGCTACATCAGTCTACATCAGTCCCTACAAGAGCTGAAGGACTTGTTTCACAAAGTAGTGTGCACATACGACAATCAAGTCAAGAGGAGCCAAAATTTTCCAACCTACGCAACAAAATGATGGCATCCAAAGACCAACACAATGGAAGAGGCCTAAATTTCTAGAACTTATGGAATTGGGTTTCTGGCCTTGAACAGGTAAGTCCAAGACACCATTAAAAATACATGGCATAAAAGTCAGAGTCGTGCAGCTAAACCACTAAATGAGCGAGGTGCTAGTCCCAAACCTTCATGTAATATTCTCTGTGGCCCAAGCGTCTTAGTTATTCTAGGTACTGCTCAAGCTTGAAGAGTTGAGCATAATTACGTTGTGTCGCTCATGCTGGTATATGTGAGCATAAGAGTCGAAGTCCTTGTAGTATAGTGGTAAGTGAAGAAGGAAGTCCAAAAGACACTCACGCACTCTAACACAGTGAGGAATGAGTGGAGAAGCTTTTACATCGAAAACCCTTCTTGGAAGCGTGGAAGCTATTGAGACGTCCTTTGATGTCACATGTGCTACATTTGTTTCTTGAAGCATTAATCAACTCCATCTTCCACACTGCATGTTTTTGTTTAACAAAATTTCTCATAAGCATATAGAGTGTCCGAGAATTGGCACTTGCATTAGACACTCTTCCTTTGTTTCTCTCAAGCACTCGCCTTGCATGACATCTACTTTGTCATAATAATCAATATCTAATTCTCCTAAATGATTTTCTCATATTAAACTGATCATTTAATGTGGGGAAGTGCCAGGGGAGAAAAAGCTAGAATATTGGTTAAGCTAGCAGACCGGCCATAGTAGGGATCCAAAGGAGGAAAAATAGGGATCCAAAGGGAGGGCCATCTGCAAAAGAGCCATGTGCAACAATGGGCTAAAAAGACCCTAAGGTTCAGCCCATTAAGACTTCCAAAATGCTAAGGTTCCAAAATTCAAAGGTTGTGTCCAAAGGGTTAAAGCTTAGGGGGAATTGGATGCTTTGTGTGCTCTCCAAAGTCAATGCACATCCCTACATGGGAGGGGGTGAACCCTTCTTCTAGGGGATGAGAGAGAAAGCCACACACACACACACACACAAGCCCCTTTACACAAAGGGAATTAGGGACACATGTCAGCTCCCTAGCCCAGATGCCCACAAGGTGTGCCCAATTCCTATTGGATGACCCTTGAAGTGGACCAATGAGAATTAAGCTAGAGTAAATCTAGTTCAATTAATTTAAAAACATTTAATAAAAGAAACCAATAAGAATTAAGTCTCCTAGAAGACTATTGGGCAGTCTCCCAAAGGGTCCAATGAGCATTCAGGAGCCCCATGGCTTGCCTGATTCCTATTGGCCAGGAGGCAAAGGGGTCCAATGAGAGTTTAGTTTAATTATTTAATTACATCAAGCTCTCACAAAAGGGGAAAGGGGGACACATGTCAGAAGGCTATCACTTATGCTGCTTAATTGTAATTGGCTTGACTTGGGGAGGGCCAATAAGGTTGCAGGAAGAGCAAATAGCAAGGGGGCTCGCCCAAGAGAGAGAGAGGGGGCTGATTTTTGCTTGGATTATCACACACACACTCACACATAGGCTATGTGTGAAGCAAAGAAGACTATCTCTTCCCAAGCTTTAATGGAGAGCTCATCACTTACTCCAAGCTTGTGAGATAGAAGCCTACATCAACACTCTCTTGGCATGTGGATGCAAATCCAACCAAGAGCCAAGCTTCAATGCATGCTCATCTCCTCTACCAAGCTAATTACTAAGCTAAGCTATGCTAATATGAGTGATTATGTGAGGAGATGTACATCTTTCTCGTAAGATACTCCTTCTTCCTCTCAATCTACTCTCATACCCTGCTAGCTCTCACCATCTTCGAAGGTGTGTGAGGTCTTGGGTCTGAGAACGGGGATAGTTAAATTTGTGTTTGTTAAGTGTTTTGCTTAGTGCATGAAGCTTTCATCTTCATTGCACTAGCTAGTCTTGAAGGAACACAAAGAATTGTATTGTACAATGTCTCTCTTGATGGGAGAAACCATAATGCAAAGCCTTTTGGAGGGGGGACCGGCTCCATGCAAATACGGTCCTCAACTGTTGTCATTAGCTTAATTTCTCTCTCTTTTGAAAGTATTGTCGATGCTATCTAACTAGGTGTTATGCTTTTTGTTGCTCTCTCCACCCAAGCACTCTTGTAATTCTCATTAGGAATCTATTCTAATGAAATGCCCACTATGTTCATGCTAATTTCTGCTACACATAAGTTATTAGGCCATTAAAAGTTACATTGGTATCAAAGCACAAGGTTTCTCTTTTCTTGCTCAAGAAGGGAGGTCCTCAAGCTAGCTACAAATGGTTGGTATTATTAATTGCCTGTGAGTAAGTAGAATAGGGATTTTTCAGCGTGGTAGTGCGCCTGCCTTCGTGCAGTTAACGGGGCATCACCGTCGAGAGCTATGGTCTTAATATTGGAGTCCTACGGGGCTTGCCTACGGCTTAACCACTATTGAGCTATTAGAAGCTTGACAGGAGCCGGTGCTATTTTGGTGTCGAAAGACCCTCTCTTCTATTCCCTGCAATTAATGGTATTCGAGCCGTGGGTACAATAGCTTGAGTGCTTTTTCTAAAGGGGTAAAGAGGAGTAGCAACTAGGGCTTGAAGTGCCAAAGTACACCTAAAAAGTTTACACCTAAAAGTTGTTAGAATGGCTGACAATAGTAAAGAGAGTGAAATTAATGTTGATAACTTTGATTTTGCTCATGAGCAGCTACTAATGATGCTTCAATGCTTGTTAACTATCTTGTTTCTAGGCTTCAACAAGCCATGGGCAATCCATCTCTCCAAAGTGAAGTGCAACGGCAGCTCCGTGCTCACGGGATTCTCCAAGCTCATCACCATGACGAGAGAACACCTAGCAAGCCTCCTTGTGAGACTACCAAAAGAGGTCTCTCTCCGATTCGGGAAGAAGAAGAGAATCCATATGAAGGGCTCAAGAATTTACTTCTTGATGATGCATCTCCTTCCCAAAGAAGAACTCAAGAGCCTCCACCGAAGGAACGAGAAAGAAGCGAGTCTCCCGCCACCTCGGCAAAGATGGCTCCACGAAGACGGCGGGCTAAACGCTCTCCATCACCACCAAAGCGGAGAAGACCATCACACTCTTCTCCACGCCATAATTCAAAGAGGGATGATAAAAAGCAAGAGAAGAAAAAGGCGAGAAAGAGGACACCCTCTTCTCCATCTTCTTCATCCTCTTCCTGTTATGAAAGCTATGGTGAAGACGACAAAGATCAAGACAAGAAAAAGGCGAGAAAGAGGTCACCCTCTTCTCCACCTTCAAATTCTTCACCTTCTGAAGAAAGTGATGGTGCAACCTTTGAACCATCAAAAAGAAGAGGCCATAGGAAATCCTATGCCGCATGGAAGAGGTCTTCCAAGTTGAAGAAATTCAAAGAGGGAGGGAAGAGCATCTCTTTCCTTACCTATGATGGTACCTTTGGTGCTACGGACAAAGTCTTGGCCTTTATCCAACAATTCGATGCGGCGTTTGGAGATGAGGGCTTCACGGAGTCCTCTAAGCTACACCATGTAGCTATGCACTTTCAAAAGTCCGCCAGACAATGGTGGTCTAGCCTACGAGCCAACGGTGAAGCTCCTCGAACATGGAAAGCTTTAAGAGCTTCCATTATGAAGCAGTTTTTGGCCACCGATGCCAAAGACAAAGTACTCACTGAATGGCGAAGCTTAAAGCTCTCTCCCAATGAATCCATCCAACAAATATGTAGACAAGTTTTGGGACTTACAACTCAAAGCCACTGTCTTCAAAAAGTTGGATTTTGGAGAGCAAAAGCAACAGTTTTGTGCGGGCTTAACCGAAGAAATGGCGGAGTATGTCAACTCCCAAAGGCCACGTACCATATCGGCGGTAATACACCACACTATGATGGCCTCTCGAATCAATTTCCAAACGGGGGCTAAAAGAAATAATAAGCCCCTGGAAAACAAGGGTTCCAATGAGCCTAAGGGGAAGGACAATGTCCAAAAGTCTCCTAAGGGCAACTCCAACAAAGCTAAAGAGAAGGGAGTTTACAAAGGTAAGAATAAACTCTCTCCTGAAGAGCTTGAGCGTTATCGTAAGGATAACCGGTGTTTCAAGTGCGGCGAACAAGGGCATGCCTACAGCGCTTGTCCCCAAAAGAACAACCGCCAAGATCCTCCTAGAGCTTCCTTGGTTGAAATCCAAGAGGAGGAGACTCACCAAACTCACCACAAAGGATCTCCTCTATGCCATGCTTGGGGAAAGGTAAGAGAACATGATGCTTTTATTCTCTTTGACCCTGGTTCTACTCACAATTTTATATCTATAGAGTTGGCCACCAAGCTAGGCATACAATCCTACGAGATGGGAGATATCCTACTCGCAGATAGTGCCTTCAAGGGGCAAGAAGCTTCAGTCACTCCCTTAATCGGGAAATTGAGGCTTCATTTCCAAGGCTATGTGGACAAAGAGGACTTCTTTATCTCTCCTCTCAAGCATGAGGATGTAATCCTAGGGGAACCATGGTTTGACCGCCTTGCTGCTGATGTTAAATTTCCTGAAAGGAGAATCTCCTTTAAGTTCAGGGAAAAAGACATGTATATAGATGCTAAGGAAATGGGTAACACCATCCCCATTGTACATACACCAGCTTTCAACAAGTCAATAAAGAGCTCTATTTCCGTGTACATGATTTTTGTTAAAGACTCTCAAAATGAACCTAATGCTTTAGCAAAAGAAAATAAAAGCAACCAAAAGGAATTAGAGTTATCCAATTTCCTCAAGGGGTTTCAAGATGTTTTTATTGACGACATCCCTTGTGAGCTACCTCCTAAACGAAGTAATGATGACCATGCAATTGAACTTCTTCCAGGAAGTTCACCGCCTAACAAACCTCCTTATAGAGTTTCTCAAGCTCAACAAGAGGAGATTATGCGGCAAGTGCATGAGTTAGTTGAGAAGGGTATGGTTAGGCCAAGCTCATCTCCATTTTGCTCACCTGTGCTACTAGTGCAAAAGAAAGACGGCGCATATCGTATGTGTGTCGACTATAGAGCACTAAATAGGATCACTATCAAAAATAGGTTCCCCATTTCACGGGTAGAAGACCTATTTGATAAGCTACAAGGATCGACCTACTTCAGTAGGATTGACCTAAAAAGTGGCTATCATCAAATAAGGATAGTTGATCAAGACATTGTAAAGACCGCATTTCGCACCACATTTGGTCTTTACGAATACATTGTCATGCCTTTTGGCCTGACCAATGCACCAGCCACATTCAATCGCTTGATGGAGAAGCTGTTCAGGCCTCATCGAACCTTCACTGGAGTGTTCTTTGATGATATTATCATCTACTCTAATTCATTGGAGGAACACAAGCAACACCTTCAGGTAATATTTCAAGTTTTGAGAGAGAATAAACTTTATGTTAATCGAAAGAAAAGTAAATTTTTTTTGCAAGAGATTCAGTATTTAGGTCATATTATCTCTCAAGATGGCATCCAAATGGATCCATCAAAGTTAGAGGTAATAAAAGGATGGCCTAAACCAAGGAATCTTCATGAACTAAGAAGTTTTATAGGTATGTGTGCATACTATAGACGCTTCATAGAAAAGTTCTCACAAATTGCGGGACCATTACATGACCTAACAAAGAAAAGCGTTAGGTATACATGGTCTGCTAAGGAGAACAATGCTTTCGAAAAGCTTAAAGAAAAGCTTATCTCTCAACCTGTGCTTACACTACCGGATCTCTCAAAACCATTTGAGGTCCAATGTGATGCTTGTGGTGATTGCCTTGGAGCTATTTTGCTTCAAGAAGGGCACGCCATAGGCTATGAGAGTCGAAGGCTCGACCCTGTTGAGCAAGCTCTAGGCATATACGAAAAGGAACTCCTTGCAGTTCTACATGCCTTAGACTCATGGAAGCACTATTTATTGGGGACTCCTTTCATTCTGCGCGGATCACCAAAGTCTTAAGTACTTCATGACGCAGACCAAGCTCTCCGACAAACAAATGAGGTGGGCAAATTTCCTTTCGCAATTTCATTTTCATATTGCTCACATTGCTGGCAAGCACAATCAAGTAGCCGATGCACTCTCAAGACGGCCGAGAGTGAATGCGGTTTCCATAGCAACTCACAATGATCTATCTTCAATGATAGATGAGTACGCTATTGATCCCGATTTTAAAGATGTGATTTCAGCCCTTGCATTAGGGAAGAAAGAAGAACCATTTACTTTACAAGATGGTTATCTTCTCTATGGCAATAGACTATGCGTTACTAACTCACTACGTGAGAAAGTAATGTATGAATCTCATGCTCCACCTTATGCGGGGCATAAAGGGATTCAGTCTACCTTAAAGGGAATTGAAACATATTTCTATTGGCCTACCATGAAAGTGAACATACAAGAGTATGTTTCTAAATGTGTGGTATGCCAAAAGACAAAATTTGATAGAGGGAAGAAACTTGGATTTCTTCAACCCTTGCCAATCCCTAATTCACCATGGGAGAGCATATCCATGGACTTTATCTTTGGATTGCCTAAGTCTATCCATGGGAATACGGGAATATGGATGATAGTAGACAGGTTCAGTAAACAAGCTCATTTTATACCTGTCAAAAAGACTATCAAAGCCCATCAAATGGCAACCCTCTTCATTTCAAAAATCTTCAAGTACCATGGCTTGCCAATGTCCATAGTGTCGGATAGAGATCCTAGAATGACCAGTAATTTTTGGAAGGGTCTCTTTGAGAATTTAGGGACAAGGCTAAACTTCTCTTCGGCCTATCATCCACAAACGGATGGCCAAAGTGAAATAGCTAACCTAACCATTCTCGATCTACTAAAAGCCTATGTAACGGAAGTAGATCAAAGATCCCAATGGGAAAAGTACTTACCCTTAGTGGAGTATGCTTACAATAACACTGTACATACTTCCACGGGAAAAGCACCTTTCGAGGTAATTGAGGGAAGATAAAAAAGTCCCTTGCTACTTAAGGTACATGGGAAGATCTTCGCTGCAGATGAGTATAGCCGAGACCTACAAGAATCTTTTCGAAAGATTAAGGATGCTATCTCTATCTCACAGAAAAGGCAAAAGGCTGCTGCTGACAAGCACAGAAGATCCCAAGCCTTTAAAGAAAACGATTGGGTCTTGTTAAAGTTTCCCAAGGCTCGATTAAGGCACACGCCAGGCAAGAATCCTACGGGCCACCAAAAGTACTATGCTAAACTAGCAAAAAGGTACTATGGTCTCTTCCAGATTCTTAGGCCAATCAACGAGATGGCCTATCAACTCAAGTTGCCCAATCATTGGCTCATACACAATGCTTTCCATGTGAGCCTATTAAAGCCTTACAAAGGAGAGCCACCTCAAGAACCAACTATTGAAGACCCACCGGAGATCGAGGACCAAGAGGAGGTGTTGCAATCCGAGTCCATTCTCCGACATGAAGACAAGGTATTAAGAGGCGGTAAGTGTTGGGGTATAAAGCCCAATGTGGTCGCCCAGGTAAGTGGGCGGGCCGCCAGGTATGTACACATATTCTTTTGTAAAAACCTAATAAGAACTCACTATGCTCTACACATTACAGTAGAGCGAGTTCACCATATTGTCGTGCTCTTCTTCTCGCACTCTCTCTCGCGTCGCACTTCCGCTCGTACTCCTTCAACTAGTATCAGAGCTCAGATCGAGGCTCAGGGCAGCACTGCAGGAGGCTAGAGTCACCAGCTCAGATTGGAGTGAAATTCGACAGGCGAAGACACGGCCCCAAATCCTGTGGATGAGGACTTTACATGATTTATGTATCAAATGTCTCTAAAAATGTAATAAATGTAACCGAGCAGCCGAACGTTTCTTTGTGGCATAGCCGGTTAGGACATATGTCCAAGAAGGGAATGGAAATCTTGTCTCGTTCTGGTTATTTGCCTGGCTTTTCATTTAATGATTTTGAATTCTGTGAACATTGTCTGTATGGTAAGCAAACACAGCAGCCACATAAGCATAGAAGAAGTAGAAGAGATACACAGTTGGCACTTGTTCATAGTGATTTGTGTGGACCTATGCCTAACCTATCTCTAGGGGGAGCTTCTTACTTTATGACATTTATAGATGATTACTCGAGGAAAGTATGGGTTTACTTTCTCAAGCACAAGGATGAAAGTTTAGTGTTTTCAAAACGTTTGTGACACTTGTGGAGAATCAGAGTGGCAAGAAGTTTAAAAGCTTACGCACTGACAATGGTGGAGAGTATGTTTCAAAGGCCTTTCAGGACTTTTGTGAGTCAAAAGGTATAAAACGTGAACTTACTGCTCCTTACAATCCTCCTCAAAATGGTGTTGCTGAGAGGATGAATAGGACCATACAAGAGAAGGTCAGAAGTATGTTGTCTAATGCACAACTGCCAAATGGGTTTTGGGCTGAAGCTGTATCAACAGCTGTTCATCTTGTAAATAGATCTCCTAGCAAGGTTTTGCAGAAGGATTCAGTGCCAGAGATGGTATGGTCAGGCAAAATGCCCTCATACAAACATCTCAGAGTCTTTGGCTGTGAGGCATATACTCACGTTCCAAAGGAATTTAGGAACAAACTTGAGCCAAAGAGTAGAAAGTGCATCTTTCTAGGCTATGGAAATTCTGGTGAGATGGGGTACAGACTTTGGAATCCAAAATCCAGAAAGGTTGTCCGCAGCAATGATGTTCACTTTAATGAATCCAAATATCATTCTAAACCAGAGAGGGTTGAGGAGATTAGAAGAGTTGTCTTCCAAGAAGATGGACCTGCACGTGCAAGACAAAATGTCAGGGCTCAAGGACAGGATAGAGTGGAACCACAGGTTGTGGCTGAGCCTGAGCCACCTATTGTGCGTAGATCTGGATGTGTCACGCGACCTCCTGATAGGTTTGTTCCATCTATGAATTATGTCATGTTGACTGATTGCAATGAGCCTTCATGTTACAAGGAAGCAGTGCAAATGAAGGACTCCGGGAATTGGCAATTGGCCATGCAGTCAGAGATGAAAGCTCTGCATTTAAACCAGACATGGAAGCTAGTTAAATTACCACGGGGCAAAAAGGCTCTACCCTGTAAATGGGTTTACAGGTATAAGATCACCGCTCATGATAGTTAGCCAAAGTACAAAGCAAGGCTTGTTGCCAAGGGCTTTAAGCAAGAACAAGGCATTGACTTTGATGAAGTCTTCTCTCCGGTGGTCAAGATGACTACATTGAGATGCTTTCTTGCATTAGTTGCCATATTAGATTTGGTGTTGCACCAAATGGATGTCAAGACAGCGTTCTTGCATGGTGATTTAGATGTGGAAATTTACATGCAGCAGCCAGAAGGGTTTGTTGAGAAAGGCAAGGAAGATTGGGTATGCCAATTGTTAAAGAGTCTTTATGGCTTAAAACAATCATCGAGGGCATGGTACCATAAATTCCACAAGTTTATGCTTTCTCAAGGCTACAAACGTAGTGAGTTCGATCACTGTCTATATACAAAGAAGGCTAAGGATGGCAGTTGGCTGATCCTTATTTTGTATGTGGATGACATGTTGATTGCTGGCAAGCACTTGGAAGAAATTTCAGCTTTGAAGTCAAAGATGGCAAAATCGTTTGACATGAAAGACATGGGTGAGGCAAGTCATATACTTGGTATGCGCATTGAGAGAGACAGATCAAAGAAGTTGATTTGGTTATCTCAAACAGAGTATATTGACAAGGTTTTGCAACGTTTCAATATGGAGAAGGGAAAGGCACTGAGTGTTCCATTGCCACCATATGTGAAACTTAGCAAACAAGATTGTCCTGTGTTTGAGGAAGAACAGGCTGAAATGGATAAGATTCCATATGCGTCTGCAGTGGGTAGTTTGATGTATGCAATGATTGCTACTCGCCCAGACATTGCATTTGCAATGGGAGTAGTAAGTCGATACATGTCAAACCCAGGCAAGAAACATTGGGAGGCAGTGAAAGGAATATTGAGTTACCTGAAAGCTACAAAGAGTATGCGTATATGCTATGGGAGTCAGGAGCTAAGTGTAAAGGGTTTTACAGACTCAGATTATGCAGGTGACTTAGACAACCGAAGGTCTACGTCAGGGTATGTCTTTACATTGGCTGGTGGAGCAGTATCATGGCATTCTAGATTACAAGATTGTGTTACTCAGTCTACTATAGAGGCTGAATATGTTGCAGCATCAGAGGCATGCAAAGAATCAATTTGGCTTAATCGACTAGTAACAGATTTGGGAATCAAAGAAGAGATGGCTGTGTTATATTGTGATAGTCAAAGTGCTATACAATTGGCTCGCAATCCAGTTTATCACTCAAAGACAAAGCATGTGGATGTGAAGTATCATTTCATCAGGGAAACGCTCGAGGATAAGCAACTTCAGCTTGTCAAAGTTCACACCACAGAAAATCCTGCTGATCTACTTACAAAAGGACTTCCCTCAGAGAGCTTTGCGCATTTTCGCAAGCAGTTAGGTGTAGGGTAGTACATCACTTCTCTACATCTCTTGTATATTAGCTTGTATAGTAGCTTCTCTCACACTTAAAGTACCACATTGGACTTTAAGTGGGAGGTTGTTGGGGTATAAAGCCCAATGTGGTCGCCCAGGTAAGTGGGCGGGCCGCCAGGTATTTACACATATTCTTTTGTAAAAACCTAATAAGAACTCACTATGCTCTACACATTACAATAGAGCGAGTTCACCATATCGTCGTGCTCTTCTTCTCGCACTCTCTCTCGTGTCGCACTTTCGCTCGTACTCCTTCAAAGTGCCATTAAGGTAGCGGAAAATGCATCTTGTAAATAGATCTCCTAGCAAGGTTTTGCAGAAGGATTCAGTGCCAGAGATGGTATGGTCAGGCAAAATGCCCTCATACAAACATCTCAGAGTCTTTGGCTGTGAGGCATATACTCACGTTCCAAAGGAATTTAGGAACAAACTTGAGCCAAAGAGTAGAAAGTGCATCTTTCTAGGCTATGGAAATTCTGGTGAGATGGGGTACAGACTTTGGAATCCAAAATCCAGAAAGGTTGTCCGCAGCAATGATGTTCACTTTAATGAATCCAAATATCATTCTAAACCAGAGAGGGTTGAGGAGATTAGAAGAGTTGTCTTCCAAGAAGATGGACCTGCACGTGCAAGACAAAATGTCAGGGCTCAAGGACAGGATAGAGTGGAACCACAGGTTGTGGCTGAGCCTGAGCCACCTATTGTGCATAGATCTGGACGTGTCACGCGACCTCCTGATAGCTTTGTTCCATCTATGAACTATGTCATGTTGACTGATTGCAATGAGCCTTCATGTTACAAGGAAGCAGTGCAAATGAAGGACTCCGGGAATTGGCAATTGGCCATGCAGTCAGAGATGACAGCTCTGCATAAAAACAAGACATGGAAGCTAGTTAAATTACCACAGGGCAAAAAAAGGGTCTACCTTGTAAATGGGTTTACAGGTATAAGATCACCACTCATGATAGTCAGCCAAAGTACAAAGCAAGGCTTGTTGCCAAGGGCTTTAAGCAAGAACAAGGCATTGACTTTGATGAAGTCTTCTCTCCGGTGGTCAAGATGACTACATTGAGATGCTTTCTTGCATTGGTTGCCATATTAGATTTGGTGTTGCACCAAATGGATGTCAAGACAGCATTCTTGCATGGTGATTTAGATGTGGAAATTTACATGCAGCAGCCAGAAGGGTTTGTTGAGAAAGGCAAGGAAGATTGGGTATGCCAGTTGTTAAAGAGTCTTTATGGCTTAAAACAATCACCGAGGGCATGGTACCATAAATTCCACAAGTTTATGCTTTCTCAAGGCTACAAACGTAGTGAGTTCGATCACTGTCTATATACAAAGAAGGCTAAGGATGGCAGTTGGCTGATCCTTATTTTGTATGTGGATGACATGTTGATTGCTGGCAAGCACTTGGAAGAAATTTCAGCTTTGAAGTCAAAGATGGCAAAATTGTTTGACATGAAAGACATGGGTGAGGCAAGTCATATACTTGGTATGCGCATTGAGAGAGACAGATCAAAGAAGTTGATTTGGTTATCTCAAACAGAGTATATTGACAAGGTTTTGCAACGTTTCAATATGGAGAAGGGAAAGGCATTGAGTGTTCCATTGCCACCATATGTGAAACTTAGCAAACAAGATTGTCCCGTGTCTGAGGAAGAACAGGCTGAAATGGATAAGATTCCATTTTGCGTCTGCAGTGGGTAGTTTGATGTATGCAATGATTGCTACTCGCCCAGACATTGCATTTGCAGTGGAAGTAGTAAGTCGATACATGTCAAACCCAGGCAAGAAACATTGGGAGGCAGTGAAAGGAATATTGAGATACCTGAAAGCTACAAAGAGTATGCGTATATGCTATGGGAGTCAGGAGCTAAGTGTAAAGGGTTTTACAGACTCAGATTATGCAGGTGACTTAGACAACCGAAGGTCTACGTCAGGGTATGTCTTTACATTGGCTGGTGGAGCAGTATCATGGCGTTCTAGATTACAAGATTGTGTTACTCAGTCTAGTACAGAGGCTGAATATGTTGCAGCATCAGAGGCATGCAAAGAATCAATTTGGCTTAATCGACTAGTAACAGATTTGGGAATCAAAGAAGAGATGCATGTGTTATATTGTGATAGTCAAAGTGCTATACAATTGGCTCGCAATCCAGTTTATCACTCAAAGACAAAGCATGTGGATGTGAAGTATCATTTCATCAGGAAAATGCTCGAGGATAAGCAACTTCAGCTTGTCAAAGTTCACACCACAGAAAATCTTGCTGATCTACTTACAAAAGGACTTCCCTCAGAGAGCTTTGTGCATTTTCGCAAGCAGTTAGGTGTAGGGTAGTACATCACTTCTCTACATCTCTTGTATATTAGCTTGTATAGTAGCTTCTCTCACACTTAAAGTACCACATTGGACTTTAAGTGGGAGGTTGTTGGGGTATAAAGCCCAATGTGGTCGCCCAGGTAAGTGGGCGGGCCACCAGGTATGTACACATATTCTTTTGTAAAAACCTAATAAGAACTCACTATGCTCTACACATTACAGTAGAGCGAGTTCACCATATCGTCGTGCTCTTCTTCTCGCACTCTCTCTCGCGTCGCACTTCCGCTCGTACTCCTTCAGTAAGACTATCCGACGATATCTTATTAAGTTTAAGAATTATCCTTTTGAAGATGCTAGATGGATGCAAGGCATACAATTAAAGGATAACCTAAACCTTGTCAATGCTTACAATGCTTCCCAAGAGTAAGCAAATGTACAAAATGTTAAAAATGAACAAAGTTTTTGTCTTATAAGACTCTCTTTTTCTTTATTTGTGCACAAAAATGAAGTAGTATGCATGCTTAGATCAAGTTTGCGGAGACGACGTCTCCCAAACACCAAGTAGAGCTTGTCACTCTACTATGGAAGACTGATAGGACTAATGTGCAGACATGCTTGTAGCAACCTCAGGCTCTCAAGCGCCAAATGGACTAGTCATCCATTGTGGAATGATGTCGTAGGGTAACATAGGGATCCTCTACCCGCTAAGAAAAGGACTCATGAATATGCTTTATCTTCTCTACACCATAGTCGAGGACGACTATGATTTCAAGAGAGAGGTAATGTCATAATAATCAATATCTAATTCTCCTAAATGATTTTCTTATATTAAACTGATCATTTAATGTGGGGAAGTGCCAGGGGAGAAAAAGCTAGAATATTGGTTACGCTAGCAGATCGGCCACAGTAGGGATCCAAAGGAGGAAAAATAGGGATCCAAAGGGAGGGCCATCTGCAAAAGAGCCATGTGCAACAATGGGCTAAAAAGACCCTAAGGTTCACCCCATTAAGACTTCCAAAATGCTAAGGTTCCAAAATTCAAAGGTTGTGTCCAAAGGGTTAAAGCTTAGGGGGAATTGGATGCTTTGTGTGCTCTCCAAAGTCAATGCATATCCCTACATGGGAGGGGGCGAGCCCTTCTTCTAGGGGATGAGAGAGAAAGCCACACACACACACACACACACACACACACACACACACACACACACACACACACACACACACACACACACACACACACAAGCCCCTTTACACAAAGGGAATTAGGGACACATGTCAGCTCCCTAGCCCAGATGCCCACAAGGTGTGCCCAATTCCTATTGGATGACCCTTGAAGTGGACCAATGAGAATTAAGCTAGAGTAAATCTAGTTCAATTAATTTAAAAACATTTAATAAAAGAAACCAATAAGAATTAAGTCTCCTAGAAGACTATTGGGCAGTCTCCCAAAGGGTCCCATGAGCATTCAGGAGCCCCATGGCTTGCCTGATTCCTATTGGCCAGGAGGCAAAGGGGTCCAATGAGAGTTTAGTTTAATTATTTAATTACCTCAAGCTCTCACAAAAGGGGAAAGGGGGACACATGTCAGAAGGCTATCACTTATGCTGCTTAATTGTAATTGGCTTGACTTGGGGAGGGCCAATAAGGCTGCAAGAAGAGCAAATAGCAAGGGGGCTCGCCCAAGAGAGAGAGGGGGCTGATTTTTGCTTGGATTATCACACACACACATTCACACACAGGCTATGTGTGAAGCAAAGAAGACTATCTCTTCCCAAGCTTTAATGGAGAGCTCATCACCTACTCCAAGCTTGTGAGATAGAAGCCTACATCAACACTCTCTTGGCATGTGGATGCAAATCCAACCAAGAGCCAAGCTTCAATGCATGCTCATCTCCTCTACCAAGCTAATTACTAAGCTAAGCTATGCTAATATGAGTGATTATGTGAGGAGATGTACATCTTTCTCGTAAGATACTCCTTCTTCCTCTCAATCTACTCTCATACCCTGCTAGCTCTCACCATCTTCGAAGGTGTGTGAGGTCTTGGGTTTGAGAACGGGGATAGTTAAAGTTGTGTTTGTTAAGTGTTTTTCTTAGTGCATGAAGCTTTCATCTTCATTGCACTAGCTAGTCTTGAAGGAACACAAAGAATTGTATTGTACAATGTCTCTCTTGATGGGAGAAACCATAATACAAAGCCTTTTGGAGGGGGGACCGGCTCCATGCAAATCCGGTCCTCAACTGTTGTCATTAGCTTAATTTCTCTCTCTTTTGAAAGTATTGTCGATGCTATCTAACTAGGTGTTATGCTTTTTGTTGCTCTCTCCACCCAAGCACTCTTGTAATTCTCATTAGGAATCTATTCTAATGAAATGCCCACTATGTTCATGCTAATTTCCGCTACACATAAGTTATTAGGCCATTAAAAGTTACATACTTCAAGTCCAAATGCTCAACTCCAATAAGAGCATATACCAAAGGTAATTTTTTCCCATTGGATTTTTTCCCTTTGGTCATCCAAGATTTAAGACCCTAATCTAGAAACCCTCATTATCAACTTCTTATATATATTACTTCTACATCAACAATAAGGAAATGGCTACCCAGATCAATCAACAACGACTTGGAGCAAAAGTTGCATGTCTCCATATGCTTATCAAGAGCATCTTTTACCTTCAAGGGCGACAACAAAGCTCCATAAAAAAATGGCAAGTTAAAGAATGGCCTACAATGACAAGCAATGAAAAATTCAACAAGCGAGCTATCCACAACAACCATACATAGTTCACACGGTGCTTCAACATTGGCTACCTATTGTGGAAAACTCAAATTGCAGTGGACCTTGAAAACAAATCCATCATAAAGTCTATGCCCCAAAGAGGATCAGTTTTATAAGCTCAAATACATCAACATCCACCTTAAAGGTGGCTAAGATTGGCAACAAAGAGGTGAATGCACAACAAGAAAACAAGTTGCCTCAAAAATCAAAGATTAAATCACATATCAACAACATGACATATATGAATCACTCAAGGAAGGGGGAGCGTCATCAACGACAAAGCACTTCCCAAGCTGAAGACCAACCTTGCAAACAAAGCTGAAGACAACCCTATGACAAGACTGCACAAGGTCATGTCAAGGGACGACGCGATTAGGAAGGGGGGAATGTTTGAGGACAGATTGAACGGGCACCCAACTAGTCAGACAAGTAGCCGGACACCACATTTGTACTCTATTAGTTTTCATAGCTAGTATGATAACATAGTGAGCATTTCAATAAGACCAAGTTCCTAATGAGCATAGAGGGAGTAATTAATTTAAGAAAGCAACATAGTAGTTTACACCTAGCTAATTTGGCATTGACTATACTTGAAAAGAGAGAGAAATAGAACAATTGACAAGAGTTTAGGACAGTCATTGAAAGTGCTTTTATGATCACTTCCAAGACTTGGCCGAGAATCATCGCATGGAATCTTTGATGCTTTAAGATTCAGACTATCATTGTCGGCATTCCTCTTTAGATAAACCAATCCGTTCTCCACAAGCCACTTGTCTTCTTGTTTTGCATTGACAACTATAGCTCCTCCCAAAACAAAGTGAAAATGTTCTTCAAATAGCTCATCCTCTATGATCTCCTTTTGAATGATGTTGTAGGTTGATTCTCCCTTGACAAGAACAACACCAAGTGGAATCTCACAATAGTTTTCTACATTATACACTTTTATGTCTCTAGAAGATGCCATTGACTCCCTCTATGCAAGGTGTACAAATTTGTATCCTACAATTCTTGACAAGTAACTCTTTTGTCAAGACCTTAGAACATATTACACACACACACACACACACACACACACACACACACACACACACACACACACACACACACACACACACACACACACACACATTGTAGAAGATAATCCATAATGTGACTCCTACAGACAAACGTTTGTCAAAGAAGGAATGAAATTTTGCATTATCACCTTCCATTATTCAATTTGCATTATTACCTTCCATTATTCAACATTTATATAAGTCATTTTACAGTTTTAGCAAAGACAATATATACAATGACATGAAAAGAAACCATCTGTTTCTATCCAAACAAGAATTTTGTCTCAAAGCTAAATAATTATAAACTATGTAAATCCTCATTTTTCTATTGTCACATTGTCACGTGCACAATTAACCCTGTGTGCATGTGGATCATAGGCTGTACCTACTTCTAGGGTTTAGATTAGCCTAGGAAGTATTCTGGCACCCTTGTGCGCTTGTATGCAGGACCTGCATGTACAGGCACTTAGAGTAGCTGCATACACTCTAATTGTACAACCCATTAGCATTAGCATTAGTACTCGCCACCAAACATGAGCATTTTCACTGCACAAAACCATTTTCCTCAATTGTGAGTGAACCACCTTTTACATGGCATTTTATTAAAAAAGTGACTTTTTATTTTCCAAGGTCGTGGGGTTGTAGGGGATACTGCTTTACCTAATTCTTGGCACCTCTATAAGCAGCATGGGGGTGCTAGAGAAGAGCACAAGATTCAGGAGAGTAGTAGCACCCAATAGCACCAAGCAGTGCCCACAATACCAAGTAGGTCCTAGCATTTTTCTCAGCAGTACCCAACATTTTGGATCAGCATTTTTAGTAGCAGTAGCATTTTCTCTTTCCATTGGCGTCTCGTTGTAGTACCATAGCAAATTAGGCATAGCCTCATCACAATCACATTTTTTGATGCAGCCATACCAAGCTTTTTGGTTTTCAGCCCTCAGATCATCATTTTTTAATTTTCAGCCATCTTTGTCCTCAATGATAGTAGATCAGCCCGTAGCCTCATCACATTTGCAAAATTCCATCAACATCCCTAACAGTTTCAATTTTCAACCATTACCCTCACAGTCTCAGCCTTGATCGCAAGTACCATTGTCATTGTCATCATCCTCGTTGTCATCATTGTCGTTCTCATCATCATTGTCAAGCATCACAACATCTAGAACCATTGTACCAGACCTTGTGTAATCTAAAGCAAATGCCTATCTAGCAATAGAGAGGGAGGCCCTTGAAGGGAGGTTTGGGATCCCATCTGGTATCGACCTTCTCTCTCTCTCTCTCTATATATATATATATGTGTATATAATAATATATATATAATATAATATAATATAATATAATATATATATAATAATAATATATATATATATATTATATCACTCTCAACACTTTCTCTCACAGTTTGTACTCTCTTTTTGTTTTGGTCATTGCATGATCTCTCATAAAGTAGAGAGGGGGGCTCTCTGTCCCCTTCAGTAAAAGGAACCTTGGGCACATGTTGAGCACTCATCTTGAGAATACACCATCATTCACTTCTGCTGCACATTACACACATGCACATGGCTATGTGTGCCATATGAACATGCTACTATGACTGTCAGAGCCAACCCTAATCCAAAAGTCATTGGATCTTAGGGGATCATGTACTGGAAGCTTTGTGAGCCTTTCAAAGGACGAGCATGCCCAGTCATGTCCACTAGCCAATACCAATTGGTAACCCTCTTTGCATGAATGGTTTATGCAAGTGACAGACATGGGTTGTTACACTTTTGTGGGCTTCCAGCAACACTAGCATGTAGTCTATGTCATGGAAAACGGGTGGTCAAATTCTTGAGATCATCCCATCAATACAGAAATGGATATGCCAAGTTTCGCGACGTGAAAATTTCCAAAAAGTCAATAATTATTAATAATTGACTTTTATTATGTCAAATCAACCTGCCCTACCAAGAGATTATTTTTTATACAACAAGACATGGACCCCTCTCCAAAAACCGTGATTGTGAGGGTCCAAGCTAGCTTGCGTTTTTGTAGCTCCGCGTCAGCTCCCTGTTTTATTTGCAATTTTACTCCTAGAGATTGGCTTCGTTTTTACATATGCTAATCCACCAGCTTTTTGCAATCACATTCCCGAGACCTGCCTTAGCTCTAGTTGTTGGACTACATATAGCTAGACTCTATATATAGTCCAACATGTTGTTAGGTTTCAAGCCTCGTGGCAGGTTTCGGTAGGGCGCCCACCCACTTACACATTAGTGCTTACAATGGAAATAAGGAGAAGAGAGTGGTTACCCTCTAAAGCTCCACCAAGTACTGTGTGTTCTTCTCCTTCCTCCCCTTCTCTCCTTCCCTCACTTGCACATTCCGCATCCGCCCCCACAAGTGGTACAGGCAAATCGACCCCGAGCCCCTACTACCTCGCGTGTGAAGGCCTCCTAGTCGAGATGGGAATCTTGAGAGCGAACAAGCTCTGTACGAAATCAAAGCTCAGAGTCGGGAACGAGATGCAAGTAAGGGAATCGAAGTGGACATTGAACAAGAGTGCAGACATCGATTCATTGGAAGCAAAGCAAGGACAATCAAGCTTCGGCATCGGAAGCAAGTCGAGGCAGAATCAAAGGAAATCAGGAAGAGCTCACGAGGTCGCGCTCAGATCTCTTATGCAGTAGCGAGCAAAAGCGAGCTCATTTCTCGCTCGTCTGACAGTTCACACAGAGAATTGAAGTTAATTTTTTAAAAAAACTTCAACTTACACCTTCTTTTTAAGCGTGTGCAAGATTTTGATCCCACCTTAGCCCTCGACAAACCAGACTATCCGACCCCGCTCACACACGCCCGAGAAAAGTTGTGAGAGAGAAAGAACTAGTCTTGCTTGGTGGGCCTTGCTATATAACAACTATAGAATATAACCGGACTTATGAAAATTGATATTCACCATCTAGCACTAACGGAAACAAGATTGTGACTAACTCGACAACGACGACCTTGCCTGAGAGGAAATACATTTAGAAATGTTATTATATTTTTGGTTAGAGACAGTTAAGTGGCGTCAATTAATAGAGATTATAGGGGTGATTTTTAAGAGAGTTAGTTGAGTTTTAAAGAGAAGCACGCACATTTTAAATTTTTTATTGTGTTCATGGGAGGATACAAAGTCAAGTGCATCAATGAACTGCAACAAGAAATGAGGTGCTTTACTGACCTGGAATGTTGTACTTGTGCTTTTCAATTGTCCAATCTATAGGCCGATATTTGAGTCAAGCTACAAAAAAGCAATGTGAATAGTTAAACATATCGTCTTATAATGAAACCTCACAAAGTGATGGTACAAAATATATAGTGCACGTCATGCAAAGGTGCCATACAAAAGTATGGTGGAGAGCTGGCACTGTGGTCTCTCCAAAACATTATAAGAAACGGAAGTCGTGCCCTACCCCGTAGCGTTTATGTGTTGCGCCAAGCAAACACATACGCATGGGAAATTGGATGCAAATAACGGACCTTGTAGTGTGGTCGAGCTAGAGACGCGCTTGCAATCCCAACGTCCAATGTTCTGAATATATGTCCTCCCTGCCATACACAAAACACACATTAAGACAAATACAGAAGATGTAGGATATTGATTAAGCTTAAAGAGAAGCAGATGTAACTTTATGTTCTATGTCCTTTGATCAATATTAGCTTCTCTCTCGCTCTCTCTCTCTCTCTCTCTCTCTCTCTCTCTCTCTCTCTCTCGTAAGCTACTTCCGTAAGCAATTTTGTCTTTTTTGCCTCCATGTTGACTAGCCTGCATTATGTATCCTCCTTTCTAATTGTCCATGATAATGGGAGTCTTGAGTTCGGTGTCTCCATAGCAGAAGGAACCATATTCACTCTATTGCATGCACATCAAATTCACTACCATGTGCTATCTAGAAACTATAAGTGGAATTAAGTGCGAGCATCATGCAAGTGTGAACATACGAGGAGATGCATACTAAGCTTTACCAATCAACTTTGTTGCCAGAGCTGGTGTCCCCCCCCCGGTTGGAACAGTTTCTACTACCATGCCCTTTTTAATGTAAAGTGCGGAGATCGTGTTTTTGGTTGCTGCAGCCAATAGTGCAGGCAACCTAATTTGTTGAGGCACTCCTGCGGGCTTTATCTCCGCCTCCGTCTAAACTAGTGAAGGAAAAAGCTTTCAAAGCACGAACTTGTACCGACGGATCATGTGAACCCACCCTAAACAGGGGATGCCCATTGCCCATTAGCTGGAAGCCAATCTGGACAATTTGACTATTGTCCTGATTTAATCACCATGTTATACAACTGTCGACCCATCATAATATTAGTCACTACTAATTTTTAGCTGCCTCATCGTAAGAAATGGTCATCTGCAAGTGAGTGCTTGCACTCTCTCATCTCAGCTTGCTCTCCACAATCTTCGCAAAGAAGAGGAGAATCACGAAGAGGAGGAGCCCGAGGAGAAGACGAGCGAGAGAGAGAGAGAGAGAGAGAGAGAGAGAGAGAGAGAGAGAGAGAGAGAGAGAGAGAGAGAGAGAGAGAGAGCTCTTGAGTGAGAAGTGCTACGTTCAGTTCGACGTGGTGCCGAGCTGGATGTACAGATTTCCCGTGGTGTTCATGAAAATGGTAGAGCTTTGATGAGCCAACATATGTGCTTGTACCGGGCTAGCAGCTGCACACAAACCATACAACTACTTCTAGCCTCTACAACAGCAATTGGGCTTGAATTTTATACCCTTAACTACATCAGAAGTAACGATTTCCATTGCCAGCTCTCTATATTCTAATTGCACCAGCATCATCTACAAACAGGATGCTCAGGGCTTACCTTGAAGCAAGAGAGCAATGTCACACCAGAATTCCTTCAAGAAGGCAATGGTGTTGTCTTCCTCCGTGTATTTCCAATAGGCGACCTCGACACTTTCTGCCTCTCCAATTCCACTGGCTTGCTCTTTGACCATCAGCTTTTCAGGGTCTTCTATGATGCGTACTGTAAGTTCCCTTCCTAATGTGGTGTCAATGGTCTGTGTAGCTTAGTTCAAAACTGTACTTACCCCACATTCTCAACACAACTTATTGTTTTTTACTGACAAGAAACGGTTCCATCTTTCACAAGCCATAGATAACCCAAAAATGCTGAAAATCACTCACAAGGAAAAACAAGACAATGTCATTGTTTGCCCCATCTGCATATTGGAATCGGCCTTCTTTTGCAGTGAAGCCTCAATACCTAATTATAAGCCTACCAGGGCCTTCCCCCGAAGCGATCATAGCAGCTTTGTGTGCAATAAGACCCAGTGGCCAGCTGAACAGAATGTCCAGCTTTAACTACCTTACTCAACTAGTTACGGCCAGCGTTATGCCGCTCCAAGTATAGCTCATGTCGATTCAACAACCATGTGCCCTTGGTGATCCTTCAATGTTCATGGCAATGATATGCAGTAGGTCCTCATGCCTAATTCTCAATATTCACACCAATTATTTTTTGCGCTGGCGCACCATGCAGCAGCAAATCGGGCAGTATCGGAAAGGAGTGCCGAAGACCTTGCAAACCCTGGTTACTTGTTATAGTTCGCAGATCATCAACCTGGAAGGTACTTCGGATGCTTGCCGACGTAATGAGCACTCTCAAAGATCAGATACCTGGTGCGATCAAGCCATGGCAGAGGTCTGTTCTAGTGCTACTGAAACAAAAGATATCAGATTTCAATCGATGATCAGTTGGCATAATCTGGAGTCGAGTCACCAAACCTATTGCAAACTGGAACTGCCTGTTCGAGCTGATTGTAGGAAACCTGCGAGCTCCTCTGTTTGCGAAGTGTTGCACATCTAATTTGTCTACGAACTGCTTCTGGAGAAGTTGCGACGTTGTAGTGTACGTGCGAAGGTGCTATACTTGTGGCGTTATTAAGCGGGTTTTATTAGCTTTTTGCTAGCGGGAAAAGCTGCCAGTGAGAATCTGACACGTGGTGGCTTGTGCGATCACATAGGAGGAAAAGAGCCTTTGGCTCACCAAGTAAACAAGTTGTGTGTGAGAGAGTGAGAGAGAGAGAGAGAGAGAGAGAGAGAGAGAGAGAGAGAGAGAGAGAGAGAGAGAGAGAGAGAGAGAGAGAGAGAGAGAGAGAGAGAACATGATTTTGACACCACTCTCAAACATCAAGAGAGTGCACCGCTCACCGTCTAGCGAGAATGAGAGGCATCCTCTACATCGGCGATTCGTCATTCCGACACCGACTTCATAGAGATTGTCTTGACCTCAGTCCATCGACCTCAACATCGACATCGACTCGGTTTTCAGCATTCTTCGATGGCACATCGATTTCAACACCAATTTTTGCGACTTGATACCTCTCATTACGCGGCGGATTTTTGACGTCCAACCTCGACATTGGCGTTCCCGTAGATGATCTTTTTCCCGTGGACAACTATGCTTGAGACATGCGCGGGTGAGATACCTATATCGCAAAGGAGTGACACCCGACATCGGCATGCTGATCGCATCGATCACACTCTACGGTACAATTTTCAGCTTCAACTTCTTTGGCAGCTACTTCACAAGTACATTTCTGTTTGGCGAAAGAAATCAACACCGACATTCCTATTCTACACCAACACGTAGGTTACAGGGAGGGTTTTCGAGCCCACCTACACCAGTTTCTGCAGGTTTTTCAGACAATTTTGGCAGTTATTTTGACAGCAATCTCTTTTGCGGAACATATGGGTTGAGAGATGCATGTTTTTCTTAGCACACCTAGTGCTATTGATCTCTTTTTAGAGCAGATATCCCCGCAAGGATACTTTTTACTGTACGTAGTAGTTCTTGGTGCCTATTTGTGTGGAGTCAAGCATGTACGTTGACTTGCGGTTACTGCCTATTGTACTTCGTGTGGAGGGCTATTTTGATAGTTTTCTTGGTTATTTCTAAGACTCAAACTGGAAGAGCCCTTTCTAAGACTATGGCTAGTCGTTTTGTGTTTGGTTTAGCCTTTTGGAGGGTCATTGCGTGAGGTTTTCTTTTGAGCTGTGGTATTTTCGAATGTTGGGATATCTTCGGGGATACAGGTAGCTAAAGTTTCCCTTTTATGGTACCCTCACCATAGGATATGTATCTGGACGGTTTCTTTTGCTTTTTAGTTGGCGGTCACATTAGAGTGGTTTTGAGCAGTTTATGCCCAATGGTTGTTTTCAGTAGTTTATGCGCTTACTTTTGCCTATGCTGGTCTAGGCCAATCAAAACATCTTGGAGCCTGCAGAAGCCAACCCGAAAGAAAGTTGCCAAAATGCTACCAAATTTCAAGAGTAGGTGCTCCTCAAGGGTGCCTGCAAGCCTATGTAATTGCCTCCAGAGTAAAACTACCAGGAGTTGGTCAAAACATCAAGGTAGGCTTTTGACACGCAAAGCGTCATTTGGCTCTCACAGCCAAACGGTGCGTTCGTTTGCCACCAAACTTCACGGCCATCATCGACATATCATCAATAGGGAACACATATGGTCAGACAACAAGAAAATCATCGCCAACCATCTCCTCACAAAAAGAGGTTGTTTGAGCGACCAATCGCCAAAAAGGGTATCCGTAAGACCAAATGCTCATGGAAAGATGCCCAACTGCATCCACAAGCCGAGGAGATTGATATCAAGAGGAATCACCACATAAATTCATCTCCAAGAATCCTGAAGAAGCATCCCACCTGGCTCAACTACCTGTCAATGCTACCACCCAGGGAAGGAGAGAGATTAAGTGTTTATTATATGGTGAAAACCCTAAAAGGTACCATTAAGATGTTCATTGGATCTCCTGACTTGACATGTGTAATGATTAGGAAAATATGCAAGATTCTCCTGGCCTACCTCAAAGTGTTTGCATCGTCCAAAGCAACAGACTCCACATTACTATAACGGGCGACACTATCACCAAAATGACGTATAATTTGTCAAAGCAGCCTCCCCGGAGGTGTTACATATGTTTTAACAAAGGCTGATGCTCTTGCCAAGCTATCACATGCAAGCCTTTGAGGAAGCCTTCTACACTGGCTTTTTCACTTATGACAACAAGATTTTTGGCCCTACACTCACCTTGGGAAACATCATATACGAATCATACTTAAAGCTGCTAAAGCCACAAGGTTTCCATCGATGCAAATGGCTGAAGACTGCTACAAACTCAGGACACAAGGACCAGAAGCTCCCAACAAAAAAAGATTCATCATGTCAGGGACGACATGGACGCAGAGGCGGGGAGTGTTAACCAGTGATCAAGAAAAAAGTCCAATTTTGTATTATTTGTTCCGTGAAACTCAATGTAATTATTTTTTGGGACTCGATTGAGTTTCTAGATTGTAATATACTAAATATGCGGATTAGCTGAACCCATGGTAGAAAGAAGGAGATGATTCTGATAAGTTAGAACCTCACAGGCTATTGTATAAAAGCCAATTTATGTAACCCTAAGGGCAACTTTTGAATTAATCAACTTTTGAGATCAACTAAGTCGGCTGTTAGTTTTGTGTGAGAGAGTGAGTGATCTTCTTCTACTCTCTATGTGCGCTACAAAAGCTACATTGAAAAGGCGTCTTCATCCTCATGTTAGCAACGGTGAGAGCTACACGCCAACACTAAGCTTGCATGGTTTTGGTCTCTTCGCGAAGAGCTCTCCCACGAGCTTCGAGGTGAGTTTTCTCTCTAACTGTGCATCCATTTCATGATTTCTATATGTCATTGCATTCACAATGAGTAGAACTACACATTATGCCTAAACGTGTTCATAATTAATGACATGTAAATTTTGACTTGTCTTCATATGTGATTTTTTCACCAAGTGTTTACATGTAGCGAATTGGATTAGAGACTTTAGGGTAGTGTCCTTTAGATGTGTAGAGGTCATCCCTTGAGTTTCGTGATGATTTGACAACGGTAGGTATTGTTTTGGAGAGTGTAACCATAGTAGGTAAGATAGCGGTTGTGCATACATAGCGTGCTTTGAGTTGGTTTTCCTTGTTAGTGATTGTCCCTAGAAGTGCGGGTAGATGATTGACACGCATCTATTTGTTTCCATGCGCCTACGGGTCAAGCTCCGTCCTTGGTTAACATCTTGTTTGTTGGCCTAGTTCTCACTTTGCTAGCAATTGCAAGCAGCGAATCTGCTTGACAACAATTGGTTTGAGGTCAAATACTTTCGTTTGTATGTCATGCATGCACCCAAAAATAGCAAAAAGTTGTTTTATGCATATAAGTGAAGGTATGGCATATGCTTAATGAAAGTGGTGGGGTTGTTTTTGCATCATGATTACAGTCATGTGATGATATCATATGATGTACAAAACCCCATGGATGGATGTGGATGTCTCATGTGCATGTGTCTACTACTTCCCACCCGTCTAGGTCAAAATTAATTCTATGTGCAAGGGGAGTAAGGTGCGGTCATAATGCATCACTTATGCATGGTTAAACATTATCAAAATGGTATTTTGAAAATATGGTTAGTCATTGTTTGGACTTCTTTGATGCATAAAAAATTCATTCTTTAAGCACCATGTGTGCTGGCTCCGCTTGATTGTAGTGTGTATGGTCAAACTCCAAGTGTGGAAGTTGGTTTAATAATAGGGAATATGGCCTATGGTCCAAGGCTGAGATTGATTTTGATTGTGGAAGCTAGTGTGGCTCTTGGATCATTTTTTTTTAGTATGGTTGCATTGTCAAAATGCTATGCAAATATTTGCATCCATGTTATGTGCTAAAGTGGTTTTTGCAGATATGCATCACCCTGATTTGGGTGGGGTGTTCACCCATGTGATGGGATTGGATTATGGTTTACTATCTGGATTGGAATTTGAAGTGGTTTTGATTGTTTATTTTGAATGTGTAAGCATGAATATCGTGCACAATTTGACTGCTTGGAAAGGATTGTTTGTGCATATGTACATATGCTATTTTGATTGGACTCATGTGCTATGTTTCTCATGATAACGTTGATACAAGATAAGGATCACCGACATTGCTTAGCCTTGAATGAAAGGGCCGATGACTTGGGGTTTTGCTGGATTGGGGGTGTTGCCTAGATATTGTTCTTTTGTTGTTAGGCCCATGTACATGGTAAGATCATTAGGATCAACCTACATAGCTAATGTGTTGAGGATCTTGCATTGACTTTGCCTAAACACTCGATGTTGAGCATCAAAGAGGTGTGTGTCTAGACAGGTCTGGTTGGTGTTTGGAATCCTTTCAAAGCTTAAGTCCATGGAGGGAGGCGAAGCAGCCTCAACTTATGTGTGGCTTAAGTAAGTTGAAAGTGTTCTTGCTTGCTCCTTGCAAAATGAATTCTCTCTATCCGTAGAGGATGGTATACCTAGATTTTGTATTTGCATTAATTCATGGTTGCTTATTTCATTTAGATCGGGCATTTCAAGATTCTATTTTTCATTCTCATGTGTCTTTGTGTACTTTATTTCACCCTCCATTCCTCTCTCTCTCTCTCTCTCTCTCTCTCTCTCTCTCTCTCTCTCTCTCTCTCTCTCTCTCTCTCTCTCTCTCTCTCTCTCTCGCAATGTGGTGTACACAAATATTTACCCTCCACTTGGTATTTCCTTGAGTACACTTCCATTCATACCACACATTGAGGGGTAGCACTAGCTGCTAGGTACCTCGCAATGCAATTTGTTGGCTCATGGCTTAAACATCATGCTAGGTCAGGTGCTAAAAACTCCTCCCCTATGCTAAGGCTTTTGCACCTCTTATGTATATTGAAATTGTATAAAATTATAAGTTGTATAGTTTTTGCATAGAACCTTGGGGAGGGGCTCTTATGGACCTTGGCCTAACACTACTCTCCCCTTGGAGAAGCATTTTCATCCTCAAAAACCGCAGGTGGTGCAATCTTCGTGAGAACACTAATGTTTTTCGTAGTGTCATCCCTCACGGATTTAATTGTCCATTTGATCAATACATAGTAAAGTAAGAGGTTCAATGAAACAAAAATATCTTGATTTTTCTCATTTTTGTCCCATTACATTTGTTTGTGTAGCCAGATTATATCCAAAATAATTTGTGAACTCAGTTTATAACTCAGTTGAGTATTTTAAATGAGTTAACACAACTAAAAGGTATCTAGATGAGTTATCAGGTTTCAAACTTTTTGAAGGCATTAGAACATGCAAGAATACCTCTTCTCAACTCTCCACAAAAGTAAGATGCTAACATAACTAATCAGCATAGATTAAGTCCTTATCTTGCTATCATTTCTCATTATTGCAACCCCACCATAACTAGTGATCGAGTTCCTTCTCCAATCACTTGAAAAACTTGCTAGAATGTTTGAACCATAATAGAATGTGAATAATAAATCACATCTATGCACAAACAATGATTTTTTTTTGCTAACAACATATAGCCATGTTGTATGCATAAACAACTATCTGTCAATGTTGTTCAATAGTACTTGTAATATATACAAGTACTACTAGGTATATGAAATTTTTTTGTCATTGAAATTGTTCTTAATATAATGTTGGAGAGGGGGAATGGGGAACACATCTGAAACACACACATACTGCCTCTCTATAGCTCATGGTATTCACAACACCCCTATCCTCTCAAAAACACCTTCGAAATACACACTTCCCAACACCAGACCATCGTTTGCACACAAACCAATGCACTTATGTTGGCGGGTTGCCAAGACTCACCATATCGATGCTAGCAAAGTGAGAAACATAGACATAACATGTCAATCTGTGGGACGTAGCGGACCCCACTTTTGCATGGAGGTTACAAGAGACAGTTAATCTCTCAAAAAACGCAATACTAGTGTACTGTCACCTAGATCGGTCTCATGTGTGCATCAAACACCAAAAGCTTACCTTCTTATTGCAAGCCTAGTACAATGAATTCTTATAGCTATAATGCTCCAAATGCAAGAAAACTTGCTACTTAGTGAGGCGGTCCGGGGCGGGCAACAAGAAGAGTGGCCTCTAAGCACTCTTCTAGGCTCCCATGCTGCTCAATTGGGTTGGGGTTGGAAAAATAGCAAACACGCACACAAACCATCAACCTAACCCTACACAAATTTGGGGCACCACCTAGTTTTGGATGCGAACTAGGACGCGTAAAGAGAGAGAGAGAGAGAGAGAGAGAGAGAGAGAGAGAGAGAGGGCTACTTTGAAATGTTCGATCGTGATCAAGCAAACACAATTATATATGTAAGAAAAAGAGGGAAGGGGGAGGGGGTGCTTGTTGCACTAATACCTTCTTGCAAATCTATCATGACCAATGAAAGTGAGATTAGTATTTGTTCAACATAGCTTGAGTAAATTACACCACCACAACACATCACAAGAAAAGCCACCCCAATCACTGTCTTAAGTCCAGGGGAGTCCTCTCCACCCTATCGCTTTCTTATAGTATGTGGGATTTATGGCTAAATTGATGACAACACCCAGAGACAAGCTATCAAGAACTAAAAAAATCACCAAGACACTTACACATCATTGTTGTCCATTACTTCACGTTGGAAGAGAGACAAAGTCTCCAAGCTTAGTCCAAATCCACCCTCCTTGATTCAGCAAATGTTGGGCTTACACTAGTAGGAGAAATGATAGATTTCCCACTCTCAATTGAATGATCGCTCTCTCTCTTACAATGGCATAACGTTCCCTTGCTAATCACCCCTATTACAACACATGCACATGCATAAGACAATGAGCTTCCACTCAAGAGCTCCTTCTAGGGAGGTTGAGCTTGGCTCCTCAAGCTATAGCATAGTGCTCTTGCATATGGCTCTCCCTTTTGTGCTAGTTACACCCTCCTTTTATAGCAATTTTGAGGGCTAGGGTTACTTCTCTAACCATGGTTGGGTTAGATTTTCAGCACTTATCTAATTTCTTTTGCTTGGAATTATCAAGAAGTTGGTGGGGATAGATGAAGAAGAGAGAGAGAGGAGAGAAGTGGAGGTGATAGGACTTTTCATAGTAGGTTAGTCTTATAAGACAAAAATATTGTTCATTTAAAATGCACTTTCATATGCTTACTTTAAGGCATCATTGTAAGCATTGACAAGGTTCATATTATCCTTAAGCTAGGTTCTTTGCATCCATCTAGCATCTTTAAAAGAATAATTCTTAAACTTAATAAGATATCGTCAGACAATCTTATCGTTGCTTAATACCTTGTCTTCATGTCATAGGATATAGGCTCAGATTGAAGTACTTCTTCTTGATCTCCAATTTTTGGAGGGTCTGTAACTATTGCTTCTTTTGATGGCACTCCTTTGTAAGGCTTACATAGGCTCTCATGGAAAACATGGTGCATGAGGCAATGGTTGGGCAACTTTAATCGATAAGACATTTTATTGATTGCCTTAAGAATTTAAAAAGGAACATAGTATTTTTTTGCTAGTTTAGCATAATTCTCTTGGTGGCCCATAGGATTCTTGATGGTATTATGCCTTAGATGAGCCTTGAGAAACTTAAGCAAGACTCAATCATTTTTCTTAAAGGCTAAGTCTCTTCTGTGTGTATTAGCAGTAGACCTTTTTGCCTTTGCTTTGAGATGGATATAGCCTCTTTAATCTTTGGAAAAGATTCTTGTGAGTCTCGGATATATTCATCAGTAGTAGCGAAGATCTTCCCATGTACTTCAAGTAGTAAGGGACTTTTGGATCTTCCCTCTTTAACTTCAAAACGTGCTTTCCCCATAGAAGTATGTACAATGTCATTGTACACATACTCTATAAGAGGTAGGTACTTCTCACATTGAGAACATTGATCTACTTCCATGATGTAGGCTTTTAGTAGATTCAAGAATCGTTAGATTAGTTATTTCAGTTTGGTCATCCGTTTGTGGATGATAGGCTGAAAGAGAAATTTAATCTACTTCCCAGATTCCAAAAGAGACCTTTCTAGAAATTACTAGTCATTCTAGGATCTTTGTCTGACACTATGGATGTTGGAAATCCATGATGTTGGAAAATTTGAGATCTGAAGAGGCTTTCCATTTGATGTGCCTTAATAGTCTTTTTGACAGACATAGAGTGTGTTTTCTTGTTAAGCCTATCGACTGAAACAATCCAAGTTGCTTCCCTCGATCAAATTTCAACTTTTGGTATACCACGCATTTTGAAACATACTCTTGTATGTTTACTTTTCATGGTAGACCAACAAAAATACATTTCTACTCCTTGAACATAAGGAGAAGTATGGGATTCATACATGACTTTTTTATTGTATGGGTGATTAACACATAGCCTATTTCCATTTGGAAGATAACCATCCTTCAAGGTGAATGGCTCTTTTCTCTTTCCTATTGCAAAGGCTATAATTACGTGTTTTGGTCAGTAGTATACTCATCTGTCATCATAAAAGATAGATCATTGTGAATTGCTGTAGACACCACATTTACCCTTGCTCGTTGTGAAAGTGCATTGATCACTTGATTATGCTTGTTAGCAATGTGAGCAATATGAAATTTAAATGCAAAAGAGAATTTTCCCACCTCATTTGTTTGTCGGAGAGCTTGGTTTGCATCATGAAGTTCCTAAGGCTTTGTGATCCATTCGTAGGATGAATGGAGTCCCCAAGAGATAGTGTTTCCACGTGTTTAGGACATATAGCATAACTAGTAGCTCTTTTTCGTATTTGCCCAATACTCACTTATCGAAGTTGAGTCTTTGAATCTCATATGCTATGTCATGCCCTTCTTGAAGCAAAATAGCTCCAAGCATTTACCAGAAGCATCACATTGGACCTAAAATGGCTTTGAGAGATCTAGTAGTGTGAGCACACGTTGAGAGATAAAATTCTCCTTAAGTTTCTTCAACATCTTCTTGCACTTTTGTAGTCCATGAATAATTAACGTTCTTTTTTGTTAAGGCATGTAATGGGCTTGCTATTAGCGAGGGATTTTTTTCTTTAATGAAGCATCTATAGTGTGCACACATAGTTATCAAGCTTTATACCTCATGTAGATTCCTTGGATTAGGCCATCCTTTTATTTCTCTAACTTTGTTGGATCCATACAGGTGCCATCTTTAGAGATAATGTGACCTAAATATTGAATCTCTTGTAGGAAAAGTTCAATTTTCTTTTGATTAATGAAAAGCTTATTCTCTCTCACAACTTGAAAGATTACCTGGAGGTGTTGCTTGTACTCCTCAAGAGAATTTGAATGGCCTGAAGATTTTTTCCCATCATGAGTTTGAATGCGTCTAGAGCATTTGCCATGCCAAAACTTGTAAATTATCATATACACCTTCTACCCGCGGCACGGGAAATCTATTTTTTTAGTAATCTGATTTAGTGCTCTATAATCGACACACATGTGATATGTGTCGTCTTTCTTTTGCACTAAAAGAAATGGTGAACAAAATGGAGAGGAGCTAGACCTCACCATCCCTTTTTCCACCAATTCATGCACTTGCCTCATGATCTCCTCTTGTTGAGCTTGTGAAGGAGGCTTGTTAGGCAGTGAGCTTTGTGGTAGAGCTCAAATTGCATGGCTATCATCCCTCATTTTAGAGGTAGCTCACTAGGGATGTCATCAATGAAAACATCTTGGGATCCATTTAGGAAATTAGACAACTCTAATTCCTCTTGATTCCCTTTATTGCAAGGATATGGTATTCCCCGACTTATTAGCATCTATAAACATGCTCTTTTTCTTGTAGGTGAAGTAGATTCTCCTTTCAAGGAACTTCATGTTGGAAGCCATGCGGTTAAACCATGGTGCCCCAACGATAACTTTCTCATGTTTGAGAGGGGAGATGAAGAAATACTTTTTGTCCACATAGCTTTGGACATGAAGCCTTAATTTTCCAATTAAGGAAGTAACTGAGACTTCTTGTCCCTTGAAGCTCCATTGGCTTTCAATGCATTTTCCATCTCGTGGGCTTGTATGCCTAGCTTAGTGGTCAACTCCGTGGATATGAAGTTGTGAGTTGAGGGTCAAACAAAATAAAGGCATCATGCTCTTCCATCTTTCCCCGATCATAAGAAAGGAGAAATCCTTTGCAATGAGCATCCTTTTTTGGAGCTTCAATAATAGAAGCTCTAGAAGTCTCATTGTGAGCATTTCTTTTGGGGCAAGAATGATAACCATGTCCTTGCTCCCCACACTTAAGACATTTGTGGTCCTTATGAAAAGCTTCTAGCTCTTTAGGAGAGAGTTTATATTTACCTTTGCAAACTCCCTTCTCCTTGGACCGATTGTTGTTGTTGTTGGAATAGCCTTGGTAAGAATTTTGGGCATTGGTTCTCCTCTTGGCATAAATTTTGTCTTTATTTTCCATGGGCTTGACATTCCATCTAGCCCCTTGTTGGAAATTGATGCACGAAGCAATCATGGTGTGGTGGATTACTTCGGTGTGATAGAACCAAGCCGATGAGAGTTGACATACTTGGCCATCTCTTTGGGTAATCCGCAAAAAATTGTTTCTTTTGCTCGGCAAAGTCTATCTTTTGAATGAAAGTAGCCTTGAGATGTAAATCCCAAAACTTGTCCACACATTTGTGGATAGACTCATGAGAGAGAAGCCTCAAACTATGCCATTCGGTGAGCACTTTGTCCTTTGCATCGCTTGCAAGGAATTGCTTCATGATGGAAACTCGTAGAGCTTTCCATGTCTTTGGGGCTTTTCCGTTGCCACGAAGGCTAGCCCACCATTGACGAGCCGATTTTTGGAAGTGCATAGCTTCATGGCATAGCTTGGAAGACTCCGTGAAGCCCTCATCTCCAAAGGCCGCATCAAATTGTTGGATGAAGGCCAATACTTTGTCAGTAGCACCAAAGGTGCCATCATAGGTGGAAAAAGATACTCTTTCCTCCCTCTTTGAACTTCTTTAGCTTTTGTGACTTTCGCCATGCAGGGTAAGATTTGTGATGTCCTCCCCTCTTGTATTGTCTAGGAGAATAGCCATAGCTTTCATCGGTAGAGGAGGAAGGTGAAGAAGAAGGAGTGAAGTGACGAGGAGAAGGACTATGGGTTAAATGTTTCCTATTGGGAGGAGTTGGCGATCGTTTGGTCTGCCTTTTTCATTGAGCCACATCTTTGGAGGAATTTAGAGATTCGTTACTTTCTTGATTTTTGGATTCCTCCTCTCGTAAGGGAGAGAGTCTTCTTTTGGGGGTCTCATCATGAGGCCTCCTAAGCTCTCTCTCCTCTTGGAGAGGAAAGGAAATCCCATAACCTAAGCTCTCTCTCCTCTTGGAGAGGAAAGGAAATCCCATAAGCATGAAGTTGTTGAGTAACTTCGGCTTGCAAAGCGGGGTTGCCCATAGCTTTTTGCAACCTAGTGACAAGATAATCAACAAACATGGGGGCATCATCATTAGCACCTTCATGTGCAAAATCAAAGTTATCAATGTTCATTCTACTCTCTTGGTTATTTTCAGCCATGTTAATTAAACTTATGTGTTTACTTAGTGTATGCTTTGGCAATTCAAAACCTTAGTTGCTACTCCTCTTAGCCTTTGAAAATAGGCACTTAAGGATCTACACCGACGGCTCGAATTGGTTAATTATGGAGAGTAGTGGAGTGAGTCTAACATACCGAAGTTGCTGAGGGATAGCTCCTTTTGGACTTCTTATGGCTCCATAATGGTAAAGCCGTAGGAAAGTCTAAAAAGACTCCATTATTAAGACCAAAACTCCCGAGGTGTGCACCATATCCCACATAGTGGGCTCAACAAAATCGATAATAGATCCCAGTCCCTCTTACCCTAATATAATTAACAAAATCAACCATTAATAGGCTACTTAAGGACCTCTCTTCTTAAGCAAGAGAAGAGAAACCAAATTCTCTGATACCAATGTAATGGAAGGGCCTATGAACTTTGAGAGTAGCAGAATTGGGAAATTAGATAAAGCACTTTTGTGAGATTACTTTGTGAGCATAGCGGGTGAACTTGATTGATGGTAGCAACATAAACATGGTACTTAGTTAACTTGGCATGAACAATAATTTTGCAAGAGAGAGAGTTTTGAGAACATGACAACATTTGAGGACCAGATTCATACAAAGCCGGTCCCCCCTCCAATAGGAATTTGTATTATAGTTTCTCCCATCAAGAGAGGCTTGGTACAATACAATCTTTGTGTTCTTTCCACCTAGGTGATGCAATGAAGATGGAAAGCTTCATGCATCACAAACATAACATAAAATTTGTAGAAAGCATTAACTATCCAAGCCTCAGTCCCAAGGCCTCAAACACCTTCGAAGGTGGAGAGAGCTAGCAAGGAATGAGGATAGGGAAGAGAAAAAAGAAACATTCCATAGGAGAAAGAAATAGTTCCTCACTTATCATCACTTTTCTTGCTAGCATACATAATAACATAGTAATGAAGATGGAGAAGATGGCAAGCTTAAGCATTGAAGCATGGATCTTGGTGGATCTGCATTCCATAGCCAAGAGTGTTGGTGTAGGCTCTCACTTCTCACAAGCTTGGAGAAAGAGGTGGAGTTCCTCTACTTTCACCAAGTGAGAATGAATCCACAAAATGAGTGTGTGTGTGTGTGTGTGTGTGTGTGTGTGTGTGTGTGTATGTGTGTGGTGTATACCCCCCCAGCACCCCCCTTGCTTGCTTGGGGTGAGTTCTAGCCTTTTCACATGCTTCAAGCTCATTGGACCCCTCTCCCCCTAGCCAATCACATGTAGCATGCATTCAAGTACATGGGTAGTCTTTGAACAAGTGTCCTCCTTACCCCTTAGAGAGAGAGAGAGAGAGCTTGAAAATATCTAGATATTTGTTGGATGGAACTAGAAGCTCATTGGACCCCTCTTTAGCCCAGCCAATAGCATTCAAGCACACCATGTGGCTAAGCATAGGGAGAGTTTGACATGTGTCCCATTTACCCCTTGATAAAAGGGGCGCCCTTTGTGTGAGTGGGAGGGTAAGTCAAAGATTCCTCTAACTTTGGGGCTTTCCTCCTCCTTTGTAGGGTCTCTTTTTGACTCAAGCACCTTATCCCCCATGCATAGGAAGCTTCTCAAGCACCTTCCTTATCAAGCATGACAAGCACCTCAAGCACCTTAGTCAGCAAGCATGACAAGCACCTCAAGCTTAGGTCGGGTTCCCACCTCAAGCTCATCCCTAGCTTGCCTACGGCCAAAGGACTTTTAACACTAACTATTGGAGGTCTTTAATGAAGCTAACCCTAAGGTCTTTTAAGCTCCATTAGATGCACACTGCTCTTTGACAGACTACCTCCTTTTGGACTCGTATTGAGATGTAACCATCTCTCCTTTTGGTCCCCTATTGAGATAAGCACTTATTGCACATTGCTCTTTGGTAGACCGTCTCCTTTTGGACCCTATTGAGATGCAACCATCTCTCCTTTTTGGTCCCCTACTGAGATATGTCTAGAAGCACTTGTTACACATTGCTCTTTGGTAGACCATCTCCTTTTGACCCTTATTGAGATGCAACCATCTCTCCTTTTGGTCCCCTGATGAGATAGGTCTAGAAGCACTTGTCTCTATTCTAACTCTTGTTCCCGTTTATTCTCCCACATTAAATGATCAGTATAATATGAGAAAATCATTTGGCTTAGCTAGATATTAGATTTTATGACACCAATAAGTGAAGAAACTCAAGAGCAAGGGCCAAATGTTGAAAATGGGCCCTAAGGTGTGTGTAAATACACAGATAATAAGGTATTTTTGAGAGTGCTTACTGATACTCGTAGTGTGGTTTATATAAGCTAACGACAAAAGAAGGGGAGAGCTATTACATCAGGGAAGACACAAATCCAATGGAGGTTATGGACATCAAGAGGATGTGCATGTATGTCTATCAATTTGAAATGGGAAATCAACCTATTTTGGTAGACCTACCCAATTTCCACATTCAGTTTGAACATTTTGGATAAATTTTGAAGGCACCGCCCTTACATGGTTCCAGCCTTTGAAAAAGGAAAACTATGGAAACATAGAAACCTATTGCAAGAATTTGTGGAGGAGCTTTTCTACGTGAGGGATTAATCTCAGTATAATGTTGTAAATCCATTCTTTTAAGAAAAAAGACAATAGGAGTATACAAGAGGTCGCCTTGCAATTCAAGCAATATATCGCTCATATATCGAGAGATGTCCACCGCAAGAAAAACCTTAGGAGGACCACCAAAGTAGTGTTGTTCACTAGGGGATCAAGAGCGAACACCTTAAGAAGGATTTGCACTGGAGAGAGTGTGCGACTTCAAATGAGGTCACGAGAGAAGCTATCTATTTAGTAGAGAATTGCAAGATCTATGGAGTAATATTGATTCACCTTCAACCTTTAGTGGAGCAAAATATAGCGAGGATGAGACCTATACAACAACAAGCAATGCATACTAAGCATCTTGCAGATGAGCTTATGAGAAGAATGAATTAGAGGTTGAGATCCAAAATCATAGAGTACCACCTTTGCACAACAGTGCTCCGTGCTTCCAAAACCATATCCTCGACAGAAATGGTGTGCCATTGAGAATAAGTGGATGAATCATGCCACTGAGACATGTTACTACAATAAATGTCCAGCTAGGGAAAGTCCCTATCAACCTAACCTTCAATACCAGCCTAACGTACCAGTGAATACTCAATATCAATAGAATAGGCCAACACCACCACCGCCAAGATATGTATTAGGACCAAAAAATCCACATCGAGGAGTTGAAAGGCCAGGTTTGGTGTTGGGACACCAACCGCCATTGCCAGGTGAAGACCAGGTAGCTGTGAGGTATGCATATCTAGACCAATACGTGGAAGAGAATGCCTTGGATCATATTATGAAGAGGAAAGCTATGGGTATCACCATGCATACAATCCTAACCCACGAGTGATCATGGAGTCATATGACCATGAAAATCTCGCTTCGTCCTCTAGTAATTCTCAATCAAGAATAAGTAGCATATCTTTGAGTGAAGGGTTTACCCTGATTCAAGAAACACTAATGTTCATAGCCAATCAAGGAGAGGCTAAACAAAACATATATCCTCAGAAACCATATACCCAACAATTGAGACAACAAAGAACCTTAGGACCTTGTTTCAAGTGTGAAGAAGACCATTTGGCTATGAATTTCCCAATTGACCAAGATAATGATGCAAACAATGGTCCTAATGTGACTGATTGTGAACATTGTGGTGATTGTGGATGAAAACATTTGTACCAAGATTGTCCTCGGAACCCAGATAAGGAAGGAAATGTGATAATGAACATTGTAGAGTTCATACCCTCTTCAAATGGTTTTGATTCAGATGCAAGGGGCCATTGAAGGTGGTAATAAGAGTGCAAGTGAAGCAGAAAGTGGGTGAGAGGGGTAGTGCTAACTCTAACAAATCCATGAGTGTGGAATCTCCAAGGAAGGCTACAAGGGGTAGAGTTAGAGTCCAATATCATCATAAGTTAAAGGCTGTTATAGCTAAGCTCATAAGCTCGAGAGCAATTACAACAAATGACAAGATCTTCATCTAGTGTCATACTAGAAGAAATACCCAAAATTAAGATTCAAGCCATTGGAAGCAATTCTAAAGGCGTATGAAGCAAGATTAGATAACTGCCAGACAATGGAGCATTGATGGATGACTTATCCTAATGCAGAGATGGAAAAGATAATTGAGACTGCTCAAGCACTTATGGAACCTCCAAAAACTGTGCCAAACTAGGCTAGGATAATACCTCAACCACTTATTGATTCTAAAAAAATGAACGAGAGAAAGGAAGAGAGCTTAAATAACAAGAACTGCTACAGGAGGCTGAGATTTCAGCTGATGACAGGGTTTGCAAAAAGAACTCAAACAAGAGAGGCAAGAAAGAAAGTAGACCAGGGAACTAACATTCTCGAAGGATTGGGAATGAGACTACTTGTGGAGAAGGAGTAGTTGAACAAGTGATAGAAAGCACAATGGATGAATCTATCTACCATGTACCTCCTATTGCACTAAAATTCAAAGGTGATTGGCCTAAAGAACTTTGGGATGCAGTTAGGAAGGCTAGAGATGGAAGTTTGTTACCATATACATGTGGTCGTGATGTGTGTGAACACACTAGGACCGCCAGGGCATTTTTTCCCTCTTTAGGAGGTTTTTCCCCCCGAGCATTGTATATACGCCCATCACTCTAGGGCTATCTATCTTTCCATTGCACACTAAGAAACTCACTCTCCAAGCTGTGTGCGTTTCTCTACAACCCTAATTCCAACAATTGGTATCAGAGCAGGTTGCGTCCTCCCGGGCTTAGTCGCCAACTGCTCCAGCACACGCCTGCTCACTTTCTCCGATTACAGTGAGGTTTGGCGAGCATTCGCAGGTCGACAAATAATTTGGGTGTCCTCGTAGAGCTCAGTCTGCTCAGATTTCTGATTCGGGCTCATTTCGGCCTCCATTTCCACTACAAGCAGGTCTGCACAGGCAATTTTGTCATTTTGTGCATAATTTTTGTCAGTGCCGTTTTCTGCATAACAGGTGCCTTATAGTCTTCTACGGTTTGTGCTATATAGCACGTGTTGTTCCCGCTCCGTTTCTCCTATTTTCGGACAGTTTTCACATCAGGTGCAACATTCACCATGGCTGACAACAACAACACAAATGTGTTCAAGATGTTTGTTGTTGAGGACAGGTTGGATGGGGACAATTACCCTATGTGGAATTATATGATGCAACATGTTCTTGTGTCAAAGGGCATCTGGAATATTGTGCAGGGCATTGATGTACGTCCTGGTTCTGAGGATGTAGGCGATGTTGAGGATGTTGCAGGTCTTGCTGCAAGGATTGCTGCTGTTAGAGTTGTTTTGCCTACGGCAGAACAAGCTGGTTGGGATGTAAAGGATGCACAGGCTCATGCATTGATTGCGTTGTCTGTGAAACGCACCATTAATCCTCACATCCGTTCAACAAAATCTGCAAACCAAGCTTGGTATATTTTGGCTGGTCTTTATGCAAGTCGCAATGAGGCTAAAATTGCTTTGCTGCGTAAAGAGCTGGAGTCGAAGATTATGCATGAGGAAGATGATATGGACACTTTCCTTGCTAGTGTCAAGGATATCAATGAGCAACTTATTTCTGTAGGTGAAGTCATTTAAGACAGTTCCCTTGTGCAGACTGTTCTTGATGCCTTACTAGATTCTTACCAGACTTTTGCTAGTACTTGGAGACTTATGACCCAACAAAATCCATAAGTTGTCAAGTTTGATGCATTATGCACATTGCTGTTGCAAGAGTCACTTTCTAGAAAAAACAAGACTGGACAGCGTGCAGTTGAACAGGCTTTTATTGCTTCTCAAAGAAAGGGTTCTGCTGCAAGTGGCAAAACTTATGTTCCTAATGCTTCTGCTCGCAGCACTTTGTCTGGAAATTCTGGTGATAAGGGCAAAAAGAAGATGCATTGCCATTATTGTAAAGCTAATGATCACTTGATCAAGTCGTGTCCTAAGTTGAAGGCGAAAGAGGCTAAGAAGAAAGAGGGTGGTTCCACTGCAAATGCTAGTTCCACTACAAATGCAACCATTGTTGAGTCTTCTGTGAAAGGAGACTGTGTTGCTGATGTTGATGCAGACTGGGCTTTTAGTGCAGAGTGCACTTACAATCCTGTTGTCCATGATGCATGCTTGTCAGTTGCTGCAGATTCACATGTGTGGTATTTTGACAGTGGTGCTACAAAGCACATTACCTCACATCCTGAATTGTTTACCTCTCTCGAGTCTGCTGTCCCTCATGGGAATTCAGTCACTTGTACCAACAATGCCTCTTATCCGGTGAGAGCGGATTTTTTTAGATGGGGCTCAACTCAAGGCTCCCACCAGACAACCACTCCGTGAGACCCTACACACGCATATTTCTTAGGGGCACCACCCTCTTTTATGGAGAAAGAAGGAAACCAAAACAAACCATATACAACACACACACACTCACACCTTCCTTATGTGCTTCAACTCAAAATGCCCTTCAACCATTCAACACACACTCCTTAAGCAATCCCTTTGAACACTGCACAAACTCACATGCAAAGATTGACCTTCACCATATTAGTGCTCATATACTTCTAAGAAAAGCAAGCACAAAACCTCAAAACTCAAAACACCATAATGCACAAATACTTGACAACTCCTTTCCTTTCCCAAAAGAAGAGACTACTTACACACATAAGGCGGCATGCATAGAGAGCTCTTCTCCATCTATGCAGCCCCAAGACTTACTTACACACAACATAAGGAGAGAAGCCAAGCAAATAGACGCCATGGTGCACAAAAAACTTTCTCAACAAACAAGCAACCCAATGAGCACAAAATATGAGAAGCTGCCAAGATATGCTTACCAATTTTACATGCGTTTAGAGCAAAAGTGTGACGACGACACCCCAATTGCAACAATTTGTTGATCAAACCATGAGATAGATCATTGAACTTGATATCCTTGCTCTCATATAGAATCTACAATCCTTATTTAGGGATGAGTATGGTAAGAGAAATGTTTGCAAGAGAATGGTAGCAATAGCATATTGATGCTCTCTCTATGGTGCCGCTTATGATAGCGAGCTTAGGAAATGGATAGGGAGACAAGAGGAGAGAGAGATTAGGGCTTCCCTAACCTTAGAGGAGCTTATTTGTAGCAATGGAGTAGGTGTGTGTATTTTTGTGCTTGCCAAAGGGCCTTTTTATAGCTGTACAAGACCTTGGGTTAGGTTAAACTTGATTAGGGTAGGTAATTAACTATAGTTAAGTTCCCTTTTGACCATTCCTTCAATTATGCAAATAAGGGACTTATTTTTTCATTAAAAATAGCCTTTTAAGTCGTGGAGGCTCCATAAGGGTTGATAATGTATATGGGCCCCACCATGATGTCCCTCCAGTGGCTCCTGTCGAGTGTCCCCATCCTGTTTGTTGTGTCTCTAGAAGCATCTTGAGCCGACCCCTCCACATGCAAGTGGTTTTTAACTCCCCATTTTTATTTTAGAATGTTGGAGAAGTCAAGAAAACTTTTCACCTTTGTGGTTTACCTGATTGTAACTTTGACCTGCAGTAACAGTGTCCGCAGCACCTTGTTTTCACCATAACTTTCAGCTTGTAACTCAGAATTGGGTGTTGTAAAAGGCAAAGTTGACCTTCTCAAAGTGTTTAAGCTGATTTTGGAGTGTTCCTCAAGTATAACCACGAGCTAAGGCGTTCAAGATGCATCCAAAACACCTTTTGAACCAAGTCTCCTTGTAGGGGGCCCTTTAGCATGCATCCAAGGTGTAGCATGCTTTTTTCAAAAGAGAATCCACCTTAAACAAATGAGGTAGGCTCCAATAAAGTTTGATTTATTGGGGATATACATTATATTTAAGATTTGTTGACCAACACAAGTAAATGATCCGAGAGTTGGGTCACATAGTGGTGGGGAAGGGAAGGCCTACAAGGTTAACCCTACCCTTGAGAGAAGATGGGTAAGATAAGTGCCCATAAATTATTTATTTACAAATTATGGGATGTAGATAGCTATTTAAATTAGTAAAGGTAATTAGTTAAAAGAATATGCAGTAAAAAAACTAGGAGAGTAGAATTAAGTTTACTATTTACATTTAGCATGAAGAGAGAAGGAACACTAGGTTAAAACTTTGATAAACAAATATATACATTTGAGTAGAAATGTAGTTCAAATGCAAGGTTACCATTTAACGCTACTCATATTAGCCCTCCCCCTTCATCTAGGATCATTCATGCTCCTAGATGAAACAAAAGAGTTTTTTCCTTTTTTTTTTTTTTTTTCTTATTTTTCTAAAAAAAGGAGGAGTGATATACACTCTTTTACTCCATTAGACCTGCTTTTCATTACCTCAATCCCATAAATCGGAGATGGGAGGGTTGCCTTGGGTATGTTGAGATTCCAAGGCTGGTTCTTCTTTGCACATCAAAGCTTTAAAAATAGGTGGAGCATTTGCCAAGCCGAAGGGAGCCATGCCAATTTGGAGCTTAGACGATGTAGGTAGATGACTTCCTATCAACAGATTGATACGTTGAAAGTAGGGCTTTAATCTCCATCCATTGACTCTGGTCTTGTGGAGTTTTCCTGATAAATCTGCTAATCTGTAACTACCATTCCCAAACTTTGTTTTTATCATGAAAGGTCCCTCCCATCTTTGCAAAAACTTTTTGTCAAGTCGAGTATCAAGTCGGTTATCATAGCGAAGAACCAACATACCTTCCTTCAATCCTTTCCCCTTGAGCTTCTTGTTGATTTTGTCCCTTTGGCTTGTGGCTTGGGCAATGTAATAGTCGATGGACTCTTCTCTATCAAGCTCAAGTCGTTGAAAATCTAAAATTCTTTCCTGCAAAGCTTCTTTTGGCCTCTTTGCTCCCCGTGAGAGAATGCGTAGGCTTGCAATCTCCACCTCAATAGGAAGGAGTGCCTCATGTCCATATACCAAATGAAAAGGAGTGAATTGAGTGGATACCTTGAAAGATGTTCTGTATGCCCATAGAGCTGCGGTCAAATGACGATCCCAGTCGTTTGGTCGATCTGCAACCTGCTTAGAAATGATCTTACATATCATTCCATTCACCTTTTCAACCAACCCATTGCACTGAGGGTAGTAAGGTGTAGAATGCAAATGTTTGACTTTTAACTTTGTCAAAAGATTATCTAGGAGCTCTGCTCTAAACCCTGGACCACGATCTGACAAAATCTCTAATGGTGTGCCGAATCTACTGCATATGTGATCAAAGATAAATTTTAATACCTCCTTGGCTGTAATTCGTTTTGTACTTGCTGCCTCCGCCCATCGTGTCATGTAATCTACTCCCACAATGATGAAGACCTTCCCGGTAGATGTGCGAGGTAAGGGGCCTATTGCATCCACACCCCACTTCTCAAAAGGACCATACAAAATTATTGGAACTCGAGGTTCGTAAGTGAGTCGTCGATTTCCAGCAATCTGACAACCTTTGCATGCCTTACACCAATGCTGGACATCACGGTGTAGACTTGGCCAAACAAACCCTGCTTGCAAAATCTTCCTGTTTGTAATATCATGAGAAAAGTGACCCCCACAGACATCATCATGGCATGAAAAGAGGATTCTCTCTCTTTCTTGAACAGAGGGCACCCTTCTTAGCACCAAATATTTCCCTTTATGATACAGATCATCTCCTATGAGTTGGTAAGGAGTTGCCTTTTTTACCAACCTATGCCTTTGCACTTTATCCAAGTGTTTAGGGCACTCACCAGTTTGGAGGAAAAATATGATGTCCTTCAATTCCTCTTGGCCTTGGTACTTTGGTTCGTAGAGCTTCACACCTCCCACCATGATCTGAAGTTTCTCATTGGCGAGATAATCTGCTTCCTTGTTGAGGGTTCTCACAACATGTTGTACCTGTGTAGCTTCAAAGTTCTTTATCAAAGCCTTCACCTGTTTAAGCCACTCCACTAGAGTAGGGTTCTTGCACTTCCATATCCCTTGGATTTGCCTAATAACTAGTAAGGAATCACCTCTTATTATAAGTCTTTCGATGCCAAGTTTTTTGCATTCTTCAAGCCCCAACTTTAAGGTGACATACTCAACCTCATTATTAGAATGAACATTTTCCAAGGTGATACCTTTCTTAACAAGAACTTCCCTTTGTGGACTTAGAATAAGAACCCCCCCTGCTGCCTGATCGTGTTGTCATCGATAAGCTCCATCAAAGCACAAAATGTGTGCATTGTCCATCTCCTCCTCATTATTTTGTGGTGTAGCTTTGTCTCCTACCTTTGGTGACTCTTTCCTTTCTCTCACTTTGTATGTGAGAATGTCTGCAAGACATGCCCTTGTGCTATCTTCCACAAGAAAAGTGTATTCGAACTCTTGAAGTTCTAGAACCCATTTGGCTATCCTAGATGAGAGGCTCATGTCTTGCACAACATATGGTAAATTGTTTTCCATGGTGAGAATGACAAATGGTGCAGGTAAGAGATATGATCGGAACTTTCTTACCGCAAACATAATTGTGAATACCACCTTCTCCATATCGGTGTAGCCCTTCTCTGCAGCGGTCATGACTTTGCTTGCAAAGTATACTGGCCTCATGTAGCATGTTTTTGGGTCTTTTTGCATGAGAGCTACACCGATGGCCTCCATTCCTACACTTGGCGTGATGTAATATGTATCCTTTGGATTTGGTGGCATTATTGTTGGAGAAGAGTTGAGAATACCCTTTACTTCAGTAAAGCATAATTCGTGTTCCTCTCTCCATTCAAATGTGGGTTTGTTTGCTAGCTTGTGCAAAGGTGCAATAGCTTCCGCTAGAAGGTGAATGAAACGAGACATGTACCTTACTTTGTGGTTGAAAGTCATGAGCTCCTTGGTTGTCGTTGGTGGTTGTAGTGACAAGAGAGCATTTACTTTTGATGGATCCACTTGAATTCCTTGCAAAGAAACCACATGACCTAGCAATACCACTTGTGACTCTGCAATGTGACACTTCTCAGGATTAAGCTGTCCCCCAAATTGATGAAGCCTCCTAAGCCCCTCCTCAACTTTTTGGCAATGAAGTCTTTGGCTACTATAGATACAGAAGTCATCCATAAAAACCCTAATTAACTTTCCAAAGAAGGGCTGAAAGACAAGAGTTGTAAACCTTATAAAGGTACTAGGAGCATTTGTGAGCCCAAATGGCATCACTCTATAGGCAAAGCAACCCCAAGGTGTGATGACAGTGGTTTTTAACTGATCTTCTTCTGCTATTCTGATTTGAAAATACCCTGAATACCCATCACACACTGTGTAACATTCATAGCCGGCTACTTCGTTTAAGATTTCATCTTGGAAAGGAAGAGGAAAATGATCCCTCTTTGTTGCAGCATTGAGTGGTTTGTAGTCAACATAGACCCTCCATTTTCCGTTCTTTTTAGGGGTTACTACAATTGGGGACACCCACTCAGAGTTAGACACAGGGTAAATGAAACCAGCTTTGAGGAGTCGGTTAACCTCTGTCAAAAGTGCCTCTTGTTGTATTTTTCCTAGGCGCCTTAGCTTTTAGATATACATTATATTTAAGATTTGTTGACCAACACAAGTAAATGATCCAAGAGTTGGGTCACATAGTGGTGGGGAAGGGAAGGCCTACAAGGTTAACCCTACCCTTGAGAGAAGATGGGTAAGATAAGTGCCCATAAATTATTTATTTACAAATTATGGGATGTAGATAGCTATTTAAATTAGTAAAGGTAATTAGTTAAAAGAATATGCAATAAAAAAACTATGAGAGTAGAATTAAGTTTACTATTTACATTTAGCATGAAGAGAGAATTATGATGTAAATGCATAAAGATCTAAGAAGGGTAAGGTGTTTGTATGGAAAAACGCTATTACGGAAAGAGAGAATGAACACTAGGTTAAAACTTTGATAAAAAATATATACATTTGAGTAGAAATGTAGTTCAAATGCAAGGTTACCATTTAACGCTACTCACCGGTTCAAGGAGTTGGAAAGATTGTGCTTACTGCTGCAAATGGCAGTTCCTTCACACTTGTTGATGCACTTTATGTTTTTGGGATCAAGAAGAATCTCTTGTATGTATCCGCACTTGCTAGACTTGGACTTGTAGTCAAATTTGTGGATGACAGATGTACAGTTCATGATCTCAGTTTTGGTGATGAAATTGTTGCATCTGGCCTTTTGTGCCGTGGGCTGTATAAGCTCACTTTGTATGACAAGTGTGGACAAAATTTTGCAAATGCTGTCGCAGATTCGAGGGCTATTTCAGATGCAAAATTTTGACATGGACGTTTTGGTCATTTGAATTTTGCCAGTTTGCTGTGTTTGCAGAAATCTGATATGGTTGCTTCTTTGCCGCCTCTTGAAGCACTTGTCAAACATGTTTGTGAAGGCTGTATTTTGGGTAAGATGCAACGTTCTAAGTTTCCAAAGGATGGTTCAGTTCGGGCCACATGCAGGTTGCAGCTTGTGCAAAGTGATGTTTGTAGGCCCATGCAAACTTCGTCCTTGGGCAATTACCTGTACTTCCTGACTTTCATTGATGATTACTCCAGGCATGCATGGGTATTTCCGCTTCAAGCGAATTCCGAAGTTTTTATGTGCTTCAAACAATTTCTGGCTATGGCTGAAAATGTCTAGAAATGTACTATGGGCACCCTTCGTTCTGATCGAGGGAGGGAGTATATGTCTCATGAATTTAATGCATTTTTGGCTAGTCGTGGGATAAAACACCAATGTATAGTGCCTTATACACCTTAGCAAAATGGTGTTGCTGAGAAGAAAAACATGTCACTTATGGAAATGGCACGATGTATGGTCAAAAGTCAAGCTTTGCCGCATTCTTTTTGGCTTGAGGCCATCATGTGTGCCACTTATGTACTACACAGGTGTCCTACGAAAGCTTTACAGTCTATTACTCCATATGAAGCATGGCATGATAGAAAGCCTTCTACTGAGCACATGCGTGTTTTTGGATGTTTGGCATATGTTGTGGTGCCACAAACACAATGCAGAAAATTGGATGATAAGGCTGTCAAATGTATTTTTGTTGGTTATAGTGCTAAAAGCAAAGGTAACAAAGTGTATTCTGGTTTCACGGGATGTAGTGTTTGTGGAAGATTCTGTTCAGCCCTTGTTGGTCATGTACTAGAGACAGTAATGTAAGCTCACAGGACATTTATGACACTTTGTTGCCTCTTTTCAGTGGTGGAAATACGAATGTAAGTTCCAATGAGGCAAATGTACAGCCTATGGGGATTTATGAAAATGTTACAAATCAGCCTATCACTGATGCAGATGTACATGATGTACTTGATGAGGAAAGGGCTGAAAATGAGCAGGCTAGAGGTATGCCAAAATGGCTGGTGCACACTTTGTGTGACATTAAATTGGATGCACCTTTGTCTAGTTGTACTCGTTCAAGCTCTCGCCGTGCATCTTATGCATCAGATTGTTATGCTTTGGTTGTGTCTAGCTTACATGATGTTGATGAGCCTCTGTCTTTTGATGAAGCAAAAAATTCAGAAAATTGGATGGTTGCCATGCAATCAGAATATGATGCACTTAAAGAAAATGACACATGGACTTTATGTGATTTGCCTCCTGGCAAAAAGGCCATTGGTACGAAGTGGGTTTACAAGTTGAAACGCAAGCCGGATGGTGAGATTGATCGCCATAAGGCTCGACTTGTTGCAAAGGGTTATGCACAGCAAAAAGGCATAGATTATGAAGAGACTTTTGCTCCCACTTGTCGTATGACTACTGTGCGTTTTCTATGTGCATTGGTAGCTCATTTTGGTTGGGATGTACATCAATCAGACATTGTTATTGCTTTCTTGAATGGTGACATATTTGAGGAAGTTTATGTAACACAGCCTCGCGGTTTTGTCATAAAAGGAAAAGAGGACAAAGTGTGCAGATGTAAGAAGGCTTTGTATGGGTTGAAGAAATCTCCTCGTGCTTGGTATGAGAAAGCTGACACTCATTTGGTTAAACGAGGCTTTGGTAACAGTCCAACAGAAAGCACATTGTATGTAAAGCGTGAGGATGATGTACTTCTCATTGTGGTTCTTTATGTCGATGATTTGCTGATCACTGGACCAAATGAGAGACATATTGTTGAATTTAAGGCTGATTTGAATGCTACTTTCAAGATGAAATATGTGGGGCTGTTGCATCATTACTTGGGTATACAATTTAAGCAGTGTGATGGTGGTATTGCCTTGTGTCAGAAAAGTTACATAGAGACATTGCTATGTAAGTTTGGACTTGAGGATTGCAAACCTATTGCCACTCCCATGGAAACAGGTTTGAAGTTGAGTCTACATGATGCTGGCGATCTTACTAATGTCACTCTTTACCAAACTGTTGTTGGCTGCCTCATTTATGTACGTAGCACGAGGCCAAATATTCAGTTTGCAGTCTCACAGGTCAGCATTGGCAGGTTGTCAAGAGGATTTTCTGCTACCTTAGTGGCACTTTACATCTTGGCTTGTTTTATCCCAAGGGGGGATCATTGCTGCCAGACTTACATGCTTTTTCGGACTCAGATTGAGCTGGTTGTTTTGACACGCGAGTGTCCACAAGTGGTTTTTGTTTCATGCTTAGCATTTCATGTATATCCTGGTTGAGCAAGAAGCAACCTATTGTGGCCACTTCAGAGTTGTGAGGCTGAGTACAGGGCAGTCTTCACAGCTACGGTTGAGTGTGTATGGCTCAAACGCCTTATGGCTAATTTGGGTGTTGGACAGGACACTGCCAACACTATCTACACTGATAGTCAGAGCGCATTGGCAGTTGCGAGGAACCCAGTTTTTCATGCTTGCACAAAGCACATTGAGGTGCATTACCACTATGTCAGGGAGAGGCTCTCAACAGGAGAGATCAACTTGGCTTGTGTGCCAACATAGGACAACCTTGCAGATCTTTTCACAAAGGCATTGTCTCGTGAGAAGATTGAAGCTTTCCACAAAGCTTTGGGCTTACTCCCCTTTGTGGACTGATCATGTCCTCGGGGCATGGCACTTCCCTTTACTCATGTTCCAGCTCTCGTTCACCGCATCACTCCAGGGGGGATTTTTTACCATATACATGTGGTAGTGATGTGTGTGAACACACTAGGACCGCCGAAGCATTTTTTCCCTCTTTAGGAGGTTTTTTCCCCCGAGCATTGTATATACACCCATCACTCTAGGGCTATCTATCTTTCCATTGCACACTAAGAAACTCACTCTCTATTGTGTGCCTTGAGCTTCCTTCATCTTCTCCAAGCTGTGTGCGTTTCTCTGCAACCCTAATTCCAATAAAGTTATTATCAAGGGGACTTGGCACTTATTGTAGAAGTTGTTCTTGGCAATAGGGGTATGATGGACTTTGAAAGAAATCTATGTATGATGACCAAGAAATGAAAAGATCAAAATAAAGTAGAGGTGAAATCCTTAAGGAGTTGCCATCATACTAAGGACCATATGAGTAAAAATCAATCTCATGTTATGATCCCACCATTGTAGAGAGGAGCTCATAAGCCAGTCTTAGATTCTCAAGGATTGCAAGAATTTATGTCAACACTAGTGAGATGTATGCTAAAGATAGCTGAGCTACTAAAAGTCAGACCTTAGAGGCGGATAGATGTCGGTAGATGTCTTGAGAAAATGGGAATAAAATATCTTATTGAGACAAAAGGTTGAGAAGTGGAGGAGTGAAACAAACCTAATAAGAATGCAAAATTGATCCCCATTAACAAAGTGGGTGATTATTGTGAAGGTGAAGATGGAAACATCACATTGTCTATAGAATATTAAGGAGCAAAAACCATAGCTATTCTAAACAGTGGTGCGTGTGTTGCCATAGCCAATAAACGTATTTGGGAAAAGTGGGGGAAACCTGCTCTTAGGCAGACATGAATGAAATTAAAGCTAGTTGATGGGCATATTGAAAGACCTATTGGAGTTTTAGGGCATGTAGTGATGACTTCTTATGGAATTGAGTTTGACCATACATTCGCCGTAGTAGACTTTAGTACCAAGAATAACTATGATGTTATTCTAGGACGACCATTTATGTGCCAATTAAAAATGGTTCAAGACTAGGGCTATGACTATATCTACTTATGCCACATGGAGACCATTACACACATCGACTTGGACCATAGCTACAGAGATGTACGTAAGACTCTGATAGAGGAATTCGATCCAAGTACATCTGCAATATCTAAAATACTAGCGTGATTGAATTCTAAAACTCACCTATGGATGTGTGGAGCTTCTGAATGTGAAAGCCTTATAAAAGAGGAGTGTAAAGGGGACATGTCATTTGAAGATTTTGATTATATACCTAAACCTTTTCCAGAAGAAAGAATATGGAACCCCTGGAGTGGACTCAAATGTTGGCCATCTTAGATTTGTATGTCAATGAGATCACTCCGACAAAGTTTTGTGACAAAAATGGTATGGACTGAATTCCATTTTGCATGATAAATGGGATTCAAGAATAAGACAATCATGAAGGAAAAATGGATGATGTTGTAGCACTAGAGTTAGAGACTAATGTGCATTGTCTGTACAAACAAGATGACATTTCTATCAAGGATCTTACCATGGATAATGACATGAAAAGTATTATAGGAAAGAATAAAGAGCAAGGCAATGAGTGTTTTTATGACACTATGGATACTCTAGAAAATTTGGACTTTTGTGTGGATGATGAGAGTAGAGAAAGCGAGCAAAGAACAATGTTTGAGATTTTTTTTTATTTCTTGGATCAAAGACCCCGACGAAAATAGCAATACAAGGACAAATGAATTAAAAGAGGGATACAAGGAGACCTGATGCCGCATGTAGAAGAAAAGAGGTCTTATTTGATGCATGTAGGATCCTACAATTGCATGAAGTACAAGGTGTCAGGGAAACTCTCTACGCTTCCTCAAAAGAAGCCAAAAAATGAAAGGCCGCTAGAACACCCAAGGACATGTCTAAGATAGTTGATGACTTTGGTGAGCCTCGATGGACAAAAGTTGACCACAGAAAGAAATACAACGAGTTAAAATAGACCTTGAAAGAGGTAGGGATGACAGAGAGATTATTGTTGAGAACGCAGAGCCATGAAAATCTTACAATGGACCTAAGGACGCTAAAATGATAGACATAGCAAAGCAAGGTGAGGAGCCCAAGCCAGCATATATTTCTATTGATCTATCTCTTGTACGAGGAAAAACTATTGATCAAGATGCTCGAGGAGTATAAGGATGTATTTGCCTGGTCTTTTAAGTACTTGAAGGGGGTTGATCTTGTAATTTGTCAACACATGTCCCCTTATCCTAGATGCTGAGACAATCAGACAATGTCCATACACTTACAATGAAACCTTTGCATCAAAGATCAAGGAAGAGATTGATAAGTTGAAGGAAGCCGAGTTCATTTATGAGATAGAGCACACTGATGGGTATCTCCAATTGTTGTGGTACCAAAAAACAATGGTTAGTTGAAAGAGTACTTGAATCTGAAAAAAGTAAAGGCAGCCACTATTTGTGATAACTATCCTCTTCCCATTACAGATCTTGTCTTGGAACAAGTGGCTGGTAAGCAAGCATATAGCTTCTTAGATGGATTTTTAGGTTATAAACCAATTCGCTATTAAACCAAAAGATCATCATAAGACAACTTTTGTGATCGAGTGGGGAGTTTTTCCAGATCATGTGATGCCATTTGGGTTGACGAATGCACCTGCCACCTTCCAAAGACTGATGGCTCATGCTTTTAAGGAATACTTGCACGTATTTTTAGAAATCTATATGGATGATTTGGAGTTAGGTCTTCAAGCGAGCTCAACGGAGTGAGATTTTTTCTTTTGGAGTGCCACCCTCCCTACCTCCCCTTCCTCCTCTTGCCACCCACGTGCTTCCTCCTCTTCCCTTCCTCCTCCTCCTTCCTTCCTCTCCTCCACCTCTCTCCATCTACTCCTCTAACCACATTCCCTTCCTCCAGCTCCTCCTCTAGAAACCATTGTCCCTTCCCTAAAGTCCTCCTATCTCCTACTCCCTTCTTCCTCTCTCTTTTCTTAGTCACTCTATAGCCTCTCTCTCTCTCTCTCTCTCTCTCTCTCTCTCTCTCTCTCTCTCTCTCTCTCTCTCTCTCTCTCTGTCTTTCCTTTGTGCGTGTGTCTCTCTCTCTCCCGCCACCCCTCTCTCTCGTTGTCTCCCCCTCCCACCCGCTACCCCCCCCCCCCCCCCCTTGCCTTCCCTCCCTTCCTGGAGTGAGCTCCATCCCTCTCTCCACCATGTCTTCCCTCTCTCTCTCTCTCTCTCTCTCTCTCTCTCTCTCTCTCTCTCTCTCTCTCACACACACACACACACACACTAGGACAAGAGGGAAGGGTGGCAAGGGTAGAGAGAGAGAGAGAGAGAGAGAGTGGGTGCAGAGAGATATTTAAAAAAAACAAAGCACTAGTAGTATCTCTACTGCCTCCCTTTCTTTGGAAGAGAGGGAGAGAGGGGGAGAGAAAGAGAGAGTGATAGCTGGAGGGGAAGAGAGAGGAGGGGCGATTGGGAGGGAGAAAGAGATAAAGAGAAGAGGGGTGGCAGGCGGAGAGAGAGTAGGAGACTGGGAGAGAGAAAGACAGGGAGCGCGCGGGGGGGGGGGGGGGGTGTACAGGGTGAGCCCGTCTTTTTTTTTATAAAAAAAAACAATACACTTCACCTCTCTCCCTCACAATTTTGTCGCCCCCTTTTCTCTCTCTCTCTCTCTCCTTATCAATCTCTCTCCCACTGCATCTTCCTTTTTGATTTCTCTGCCTCCTGTCACACTGTCGCTTGAGTCCCTCCAATCCCACTGAGAAATGAAATGAAATGCTATGTTAACTGTCTTCAAAAGGCCAAAATGACCCATGCGACCAAACTGATACATTCTTGGTGGACCTAATACAATGTCTCGGTACAAAATAAAATGAGAGAGAAGGGGGGGGGGGGGGGAGAGAGAGAGAGAGAGAGAGAGAGAGAGAGAGAGAGAGAGAGAGAGAGAGAGAGAGAGAGAGAGAGAGGTCCGCAAGGGAAGGGAAGGGAAGAGCTGAGCGGACGAGGGGGGGGGGGGATTGTGAGAGGGAGGAGAGTGGAGTGTAGTTTCTCTTTTTTTTTTAAAGGGAAAGAAAGGGAGTGCAAGGGGTGCTTAGGCTAATTTTTTTAATAAAAAAGCCATCCAAAGCAATAGCACTATCGCTATTGCTATTGCGCGATATTGCTATTGCTTTGGATGACTTAAAAAAAATAAAATTGGCGTAAGCACCCCTCGCACTCCCTTTCTTTCCCTTATTTTTAAAAAAAAAGAAACTACACTCCACTCCCTCGCCCCTCTCTCTCTCTCTCTCGCTCCCCCTTTCACTGCAAGTTCAAGAGTCTGAGTACCACACACTTCTAGAGCGGTCAGCTTTTGGTCACATGCAAAATTACTTCCTTCACATTTTTATCCATGACCTAGACCTACACACTTTCCTCTCCCAACCATAGTGTGGGCTCTCCATTGTGACTCTCATCACCACAATTTTGGATCATCAAGAATCACTCATCAGCGACACAAATACTACATCACATGTAACTTTGGTCCCATATGTCATATTTGACGTCCGATGACGATAATAAAATCTATCTATCTACCTCTTCCTCCCCCGCTGGCTCCTCCCTTCCCTCTCTCTCCCCCCTCCCCCCTCTTTCTCTCTCATTTTCCTTTGTACCCATGCATTGTATTAGATCCACCAAGACTGTATCAGTTTGGTCCCATAGGTCATTTTTGCCTTATGAAAATTTTTAATATAGCATTTCATTCCATTTTAATTAATATAACAATTCATTCCATTTTGTTTAATTTCTCTCTAGGGTTGGAGGGACTCAAGGGGTGGTGTCGTGGGAGTAAAGAGAGAGAAAGGGAATAGGGGGTGGGGAGAGGGGTGGCAAGTGGAGAGAGAGAGAGAGAGAGAGAGAGAGAGAGAGAGAGAGAGATAGTTCTATTATTGTCCTCGGAGGTCAAATATGACCTATGGGACCAAATGAATATGTCACATGGTGTGAGTGGAGGTCATAAGTGACTCTCGATGCTCAAAAATGGCTGAAATGAGCGTCACAATAGAGAGTCCACATCGTGGTTGGGAGAGGAAGGTATGTAAGGAGATCTCATGGCTGAATATATGGGAAAAAGAGGACCTAATGTGGTCAAAAGCTGAGCATTCAAGTGGTGTGTGGTACTCACTCTCTCGCACTTGACGAGGGCATAAGGTGCAAAGTCGATGAGACTTCTCGCCAGTGCCCCAACGTCCCGTCTCGCAGCATAGAGAATGCGAGCTAAGACAAATGGAGGCAATGGTGAGGATTGCACTCAATGGGATGGGCTCAAGGATGTAGGGATGGGTTTGGTTACCGTACTCGGAGAAGAAGAGAGATTTGTAGTTTGGGACAATGTGTGTGGTGTAATGCCTAAAGCGAGAACCTCCGGATTTCTCCCAAGCCCTGATACATTGGCGTTGTAAGAAGGTCTCATTAACTTGGGAGTCGATCGACGCATCCTTGACCAAGTGACATGCATCCCATCTTCCAAACCATTTCTTGATGTCAAGCATCCACCCCGAATTTAGTATTTTGCTCTTGCATGTCTTTTGGACCTTTTGACTTGCTTCATATGAGATTCTAGGAAGTCGATACAAAGGGCTATGTTGTGTCTTAAGCATGTACTCCACAACCCTTTGCATGCCCAAGACCTCAATGGGAAGCGATCTAAAGTCAAGAAGTAAGAGCATGTAGGGTGTTTGTGTCTTGACTTGGAGAAAGTTGGTGAGAAAACACTTTTGGAGAGTCTCAAACTCTTTCAATTAGACTTTCCGATGCTACCACCCCACACCTCCACTCCATAAAGAAGCACCAGTGTCACCAATGTGTCAAAGAGGTACCTTTTGAGAGCCCAACACTTGATCTCTCTAGCATTGCGCATGTTCTCAAATGCATAATAAGCCCACTTTCCGGCTTCCAAGCAATTCTTCCATCTATGATTGGATGGAACCTCAAGGCCAAGGTACTTGAAACTATCTACGACTTCAAGTTGCTCATTGTTGTATACAATGCATGGATTTTCATCATTGAGGGTCTTTACAAGCATAACCTTGGTTTTGGATCCATTCACGATGAGCCCGCTATGTAGGCAAAAGCGTTCCAAGACACTCATAAGCTTTTGTGCATCTTCTAAGGTATGTGCCAAGAGCACTGCACCATCGGCATAAAGCAAAAGCATGATCACCACATTTCCAACCTTAACCTCTTCTATGCCTTCTTGTTGCATAAAATCAAGAACCATGCATTCCAATTCATCAATGAGTAGCCCAAAGAGGGTTGGGGAAAGTGGGCATCCTTGTTTCACGCCAATGGTGCTTGCAAAAAATTCTGAAATTCCATCTCCCATATGTAGTCGACATATCTCTTTTTGGTAGATGCAAAAGACTGCATGCATAAATTCTCTCGGCACTTGAAGTCTTTGCATACGTCTCCAAAGATTTCCTCGTGGTGCCATGTCAAAAGCTTTCTTGAAATCCATGAAGCAACAATACAACTTATTTCCTTTCGATCGAGACGCTTCCATAAGAATTTGAAGAGTGACAAGGTGATCAATAGTGGTATGATGCTTTCAAAAACCTGCTTGGCCTAGAGCAAGTTTGCCGTTCTTTCAACCCATTCACTTATCTTCATCTCCATGATATATCCAAATAACTTTTCCATGAAAGAATCAACCATTATAGTGCGATAGTTGTTCACATTATTTACATCTCTTCCTTTGTGTAAAGGTTTGATCCAATTTTCACTCCAATCAGGAGGCATGCCATGCTGAAGTGCAAGGTTAAACATATCACATATCCAATATCGTGTTTTCTTGCTTGTCCATTTAATCATTTCAGCCTTGACACCTTGAAGGTCTTCTACATGTAAAGTCATTGGTGCCTTGCCATAAAGATACACCATTTGCAATGAGCATTCCGGTACTATCGCACATATGTAGAAGTGACTTTCCATCGTGATCCAATTCTTTTGCATCATTAGAACTTCGATTATACATGTATAAGTCATCCTTCTTCTTGAGACATGCGGCATGTCAACTTGTTGTGTGTCGTGTTGTAACCTATTTGTGCAAGCATTCATGTCTCCAAAGACAATGACTGCACCTTGGTCCTTGTAATGAGAAATGTCTTGACTTCACCTTGGTCCTTGTGATGAGAAATGTCTTCCTCTAGTTCAACAAAGGGTTGATCTCTATCCATATCCAAGCGAGCATAAAAGTTGGAGTCATAGTAAGGAATGTAGCAACCAACCACAAACATGACTTGACCATTGGGTGAGCTGATTTTCAGCCATAAGTAGCGTTTATACTTATCTTCTTTGACAATGTAAACATCCTTCAAACCCTTTTTGATCATATATGCTACGCCTCCTTGACCTCTACGCTGCTTTGCACTTTTGGTCCACATCAAAGAATGCACATCATATTTGTTCAAATCCAAGAATTTGTTGCGCATCATGCTCCCATGTTTCGATAGAAAGTATCACATTGAAGTCATTGGTAAGCTCATCAATGCCAATTCCCACATTCCATGGATAGCCGTTACAATTCCAAAATCTTATTTGCAAGCGTGAGTTGGTCTCATAGATCATGTGTCCCTATTTGTCGCGTGGACTTGGGATAACATTTTGACCTTCTTCTTTCTTTCCTCATATGCTTTGCGACGTACATTTGGTTGCATAAGAGTGCAATCCTCATATACATTACAACCCGTTCCTTTGAGGTAGATCCAACTATTGTCAAGGATGATCTTTCTCTTTACCTCATCAGCCATGATACATACAATAGATCTTTCTCCCAAGCGAGGGAGTCCTTGTTTTCCAACTCAATGTGCACCATAAGCCATGATTCTAGACATGCCAAAGTGTGTAGCAAAAAACTCTTCAATAGCAACCGCAAGAGATTGGTGTGGTTCCATGCTTTCATCCTTGATTCCACGAATGATGATGTTCTTTGAGCGTTTTTGTCATTCTTGCAATTCTTGAGTGTCCACATTCTCTACATTCTTTGCTTGGACAACGGCTTGCATGATAGGAGATGTAGAAACCACATTATCCTTACATATATCAGCCCATGATTTGGATACATTTCTCATCTCACATACATCATGTTGTATTGTATCTATCATTTCCTCTTTCAATACATGATCACTCACAACTTTGCTCAAGCGCTCTTTCAATACATTCATGTCCACAAGAGAGCGCTTACATTCTTGAACTTCATTCTCAAGATGCACCAAACGTGTTGTTTGCATTTCAAGAACCTTCTTGAGGTGCTCATTCTCCACAACAAAAACTCTTAAAGTACCATTCTCCATTGCAAGTACGCGCAACTCTTTACCTTGCTTGTTGACGGTTTCTTGTAATGAGATCTGTTGGGGTATAGGCGTCTGTGCCTTGCCCGGCCGCCCAGAGTCTGGGCGCCCACTGACTTGTATACCTTATACATAGCATAAGTGTATAGGGGGCTGCTCACTCTTTGAGTCTCCCCATCCATATCTGTGTGTCATGTGTCTCCTTCTCTCTCTCACTCTCCGTCTGTGGTGCTCCCCGATCCCCTTCAATTGGTATCAGGGGAGTTTAGTCCCACTTCTGTTGTTGGGGTATAGGCGTCCGTGCCTTGCCCGGCCGCCCAGAGTCTGGGCGCCCACTGACTTGTATACCTTATACATAGCATAAGTGTATAGGGGACTGCTCACTCTTTGAGTCTCCCCACCCATATCTGTGTGTCGTGTGTCTCCTTCTCTCTCTCACTCTCCGTCTGTGGTGCTCCCCGATCCCCTTCAATTGGTATCAGAGCGTAGGTGCGGAGGAAGCGCGTGTGTGCACAGTCACGACAACAGCGGAGAGCCAGTTTCATTCCCGAAATCGCGTCCGCACGCGAGTGCACTTTCAAGAGTGCAAACAGGGTTTCGACTTCGGCATCGGCAAATTCAGCTTTTCGAGAGCGTTTCCACCAAGTGTTCTGGCGTTTTACCCCCCTTTTGAAGCCATTCGAGCCATCAAAAACTTCATTCGAGCTACGGTTGAGGAGCTGCATTTTCAGCCCTCTTTTGGCAGTTTATGCTACGTTTTTCGGTCGAAACGGAGGTTTTTTGGCATAGCTTTCACACCCGGACTCGGATACATGTGATCCATGAGTTTACCTTGGGGTTTTGGCACGCTCCGGACGCGCTCGTCATATCAGAATTTTAAAATTTTGAACGCTGAATTTTTTGCAGCAGCAGTTGTTTATTGTGTGTCGAGGATTCCACACATGGTTTGCTCTCAGATGTGAGAGTGATATTTGCTGCAAGTTTCCTCGCAAGTGGGAGGATACAATGTATGCCTTATGTGGTTTGATGCTCAGAGAGACTAATGTGATTTCATTTTGAGCTCGGCAATGTATGACTTGAGCATGTTTTTTGGCAGTCACAGGTAGAGCAGATATTTGTGTACTAGATTTGCAGGTGTTTGCAATGATGTATGCAAAGTGTGGAGATTGGTGCATGCATTTGGAGTGCGGTTTGATGCGCTTTGGTTGCTCATGATTTTGAGTGTGCAGTCAGTTTGGTTACTGGTTTTGTGGCCGTTTTACTGACGAAACTCTGGCGAAATTTTCCCAGGAGTTTTATGCGTATCATTTATGCGATCTAGGTAGAGATTGCGGGTTGCACTCAGCATTTGCGTGCGGTGTTCTTTGCAGGTGGGAGATTTGTGTGTGTGTATGCATTGATACCGCACAGTGTGAGCTTGGTGATTAGCTCACGGTTTGACAGGCGTACAGTTATCTTGGCACACTCACAGGAGTGAGTATTGTGATGTATGCTTGTGTGGCTACGAGCTAGGTAGCCGGATTCGAGCACTAATGGCTCGAGGTTTTTCAGTAGGATTCAGATACAGGTTTACAAGTTTACAGGCAGGTTTGAGGGCTTATTTGGGCGCTGAATTTTCAGCCATTGTTTCCTCTTTGCAGGTGTCCATGTATGGCTCAGTTGCAGGCTGATCTGGGACACGTTTGTGATTTGTTTATGCAACTGTTTAAGAGCTGAATTTTGGGGCTGTTTTGGGGCTGATTTGCAGCCATATCTTACAGCCATATTTGCAGACTTTTGTTGATGCAATTCGAGCCAGTTTAGGGCTGATTTGGTTGACATTTGCTACTCATTGTTGGTTGCTCTTTTGCGAGCATTATGGCTGATTTTTCATTTGACTTCCAGCGTTATGGTCTGACACAGTTTGATGGTGCATATTTTGTTGCTTGGAAGGAGCATATGCTTGTTGCATTGGCGGATTTGGGGCAGGATAAACCCTTGTGTGGTTTATCGGCGAACCCCAAGTCTATGCGTGATGATGATTGGCAGGATCTTGATGAGTTAGCAATGTCTACGATTCGTTTGCATCTGGTTGAGTCTGTTGACTGGCAGGTCTCGAGGGAGACTACAACTCATGCTTTATGGCAGAGTTTACATGCTATGTACGCGACATCCATGTCTACAGGGAAGTCTAGTCCCACTTCTATGTCCATGGGAGAGATTGATCTCACACGCAAGTCTCGACGGCATAGAGACTTGACATGTTGGCATTGTGGACATAGAGGGCACATTAGGCGTCGATGTTTCAGGCGTTTGAGACAACGGAGGCGACAGATGCATGATGCAAATTTGGGCATGACAGATGCTAGTGAGATCAGTACGGTGGTTACTAAGTATGCTTGTGACGGCGATGTCACATTTACATCTAGCTTGTCTTCAAACAATCTTATGTCTACGGATTGCATATCGGATTGCACATTGGTTACTAGATTCAGATGCTACTTTCCATGTCACGTCGCATCGTGAGTGGTTTAGCACGTTTTCTAGTGGGAGACTTGGTTGTGTGCACATGGCTGATGGTGCTGTGTATGACATTGAGGGTACAGGAGACGTATGTTTGTCCTTGCCCAGTGGTATGAGATTTACCCTGCGTCATGTGCGTTATGTGCCAGATCTGAGACGGGATTTGATCTCAGTCAGACAGTACGGGATAGTGGATGTCAGATTTCACTACGAGAGCGAGATTTTGTGATGCATTTGGGTTCGCTAGTGATTGCGAGAGGTGCCAAGAGTGGTACAGGTTACCCATTGCATGTGGATCACGGGAGAGACAGTGTTGTCTCTGTGATCACGCAACCAGGTAGAGAGCGAGAGAGCAGGCGAGTCTCTTTTGCTTGTGGGTTGCAAGGTGCTTTGCATGGAGTGCAGAGTAGTGAGCTCGTTGTGCACACAGTTGGGGCATGACTTGAGCAGTCACACAGAGAGGTGACAGAGTCAGACATGCATGCTTTGCTAGTGACTGAGCTAAGCAGAGAGTCAGTTGTGCGAGATACTTCTATGCAGGATAGACAGGTAGAGCGGTCTTGCTCTAGTGAGTCACGACAGGAGGACGTTGTGCAAGAGTCTATGCATACGGAGTTAGAGCATGAGAGCTCTCGTGAGTCACAGCAAATTGAGTGGTCATGTTTGCAGTGGATGATTGCAGAGGAGGTTGAGATGTCAGCGATTATGCAGTCATTCCTTTCTATGCTCGACAGTGAGCATGGGGATATAGTTGTGCAGGATATGTCTTCCAGCAGACACCTAGAGCAGCTGGTTTGCTTTGAGGTTGCACGACAAGTTGATGCGTCTTTTGTGGACAGTCAGGAGATGCATGTGGCTGACACGCCTTGTCAGTCAGAGATGCCTATTGCCAGGGATATATATGTTGATGCATGCTCCGTAGAGCTAGCAGGGCCCGCTAGCATTGCATCGGCATTCGGTGGTCTCATGTATGAGATGTTGATCTTGAGACCGGATATCGCAGCTGCAGTGGGAGCATTTGCAGTTGGGGTTGTCAGTCGTTTGTTGATTGATGATGGCATAGTGCACGAGGGAGATATGCAGGTATTGCGTACATACTTGCAGTACGTGTGCGGTACGTCTGGTGGTGTATGGACTTACACGGGAGCAGGACAGCCGGATGCACACGATCACAGCCAGCCAGTGGGCATCGGTTGAGAGCGGTTTTCTCTCACCTTTTGTAGTCTTTAGACTAGGTTCCCTTGCTTAAAGGCACAGTCGCCTTTAAGTGGGAGGTTGTTGGGGTATAGGCGTCTGTGCCTTGCCCGGCCGCCCAAAGTCTGGGCGCCCACTGACTTGTATACCTTATACATAGCATAAGTGTATAGGGGACTGCTCACTCTTTGAGTCTCCCCACCCATATCTGTGTGTCGTGTGTCTCCTCTCTCTCACTCTCCGTCTGTGGTGCTCCTCGATCTCCTTCAAGATCAAGTAAGCCATGATCATTGCTTCCGTTGCTGTAGATGATGTGGTTGGATTAGCATCCAAATTCCTTGGAGATTTTGCATCATTCTCCATGGCGAGTGTGGATTTTCCACCCTTGCGAGTTTTGTCCGACATTGCCTTCAAATCGGCAACAAAAACGCAAAGTTTTGACAGTTTTTTCAGTTCTGAGATGCTGTTACAGCAAAGCCTTCCATTACTCAAATTTTTTTTGTCTTTGCATCAATGTGTAGAGGGATTCGTGCTCTTAGATTGAGACTATAGATCACCTAAATCGGAGTTCAAATGAAGAAGTTATGATCAAAAGAGTGAATTGTTGTCTACTAGGTTAAAAAACGGGTGAGAGAGAGAGAGAGAGAGAGAGAGAGAGGGGGGGGGGGAGAGAGAGGGGGAAAGGATCAGAGCTAGGGAAGAAGGAGGAGCGGATGTAGAGCAAGAGGTGGGGGCTAGAGAGAGGAAAGAGGTGGGCTGGAGAGAGAGAGAGAGAGAGAGAGAGAGAGAGAGAGAGAGAGAGAGAGAGAGAGAGAGAGAGAGAACAGGGGACAAGAGAGGGAATGGGTTGGAGGGATCATGAGAGGGAGAGAAGAGAAGCGGTGAGAGGGCCTGATTTTTTAAAAAAAAACAAAGGCACTAGCAAAATCACTAATATTTTAGGGTTTTTTAGAGAGACAGAGAGAAAGAGAGGAGAATTTTAATGTTATAGAAAAGTAGAGAGAGAGAGAGAGAGAGAGAGAGAGAGATAGTGAGAGAGGAGGTCCTTGGCTACTCCACTAGAGGGAGGGCGGCAATGGGCGGTGGTGGTAGGAGTAGGAGCGGCACATGGTGGTAGTAAGTTAGCACCACTAACCACCAGTGTTGGGCTAGGGTGGTGGGTGGTGATGGTTGCTAAGGGGCGGCAATGGGAGGTGGTGGTGGTGGTGGATGAAAAAAAAAAGCTCACTTCGTTGAGCTCGCTCCTTAACTGTCGTCGATGATTTGTGTGTATATTCTATGTTGTGCAAAGACCATATAGGACATCTAAAAAATGTATTCGAGAAATGTTGTACATATCAAGTTTGCCTTAACCTGAAGAAGTGTATTTTCATGGGTAGGCAAGGCAAGATCTTAGGACATATTGTATGAGTGAATGGATATGGATAAAATCAAGATGATTGTGGAAATACCACATCCAAAATCAATTGGAGAAATTCAATCGTTTATGGGACAATGTGGATATTACAAAGGTTTATTTATATGTATGATGTAATTTCCAAACCTCTTTATAGCTTGATAGTGCAAAAGACTGTGAGAAATCATTTCAAAAATTGAACCAGGCATTGGCAACTAACCTCAAGGCACTAGAATGGAATAAGATTTTTCATGTGCATACTGATGCCTTTGATTTTTCCATTGGATGTACATTGGTACAACCTAAAGAAGGCAATATGGATTTCCCAATTTGCTATGCCAATCACCAATTGAATAATGCCGAAAAAAATTACACAACCACTAAGAGGGAAGGATTGGGAATGGTCTATATAGTGAAGAAATTCAGGCATTACCTGCTTACAAACCAATTCATTTCCTTTGTTGATCATCAAGCACTGTTGTATCTTGCTAACAAGCCATGCAACATAGGCAAAATTGTAATGTGGTTCATCATCTAACTGGAATTTGATTTCACAGTTGTGGTAAAGAAGGGTACTACCCATCAAAGTGTTGATCACCTTTCTAGACTTGTACACGGTGAGAATCCTAAGGGAATTGAAGATGATTTTCTATATCCATATCTCTTTAACATTGAGGTGGTACCTAGATGGAGCAAGAGCATAATATTGATTTTAACAATAGGACAGTTGATGATAGATCAAGAGAAAGTGGCTGACAAAAAGCTGGTTGAGCAAAGTATTCCTTTTCAAATGCTTAGTGGGAGATTGTATCACAGAGGTTCCAGTGGCATATTAAGGTTATGTATTGAAGCCTCTCATATCCCTTTATACTTGAGGGAATCACATGCCATTATGGGTTGCGTAAACCATGGGAACATCAAGTCAAAACTTAATTTGGCATTAGACCCATCAGAATTTGATGAAAATGAGAGTTTTCTGGCCTAGCATGAAGCTTGATACCCCCATGTATATTAAAAATTGCAGTTCATGTTTAACTAGACTCCTTGTAGAACATGCTTCATTGTTTCAAGTGACCATAGTACCTCAATGGAGCAGGTATATTGTGAATTGTTTGAACTACGTTTCCTTTTCATCAAACATGTCAAAAATAAGAATAAAAGAGATCCAAACAGGAGCAAAATCATATGGGTTGAGTAGCAATCAACTATACAAGCATTGTAAAGATAATCATCTTAGACTTTGTGCATCTGAATGTGAATACTTATCTATTTTCCAAGAAGCACATTCAAGGCAAGCAAGAGGTCATTTTTCGATCAAAAAGATAGCTAAATCTATAATGTTTACCAAAATATGTTGGCCAACACTCTTTGTGGATGTTGATGTATATGTGAAGAGGTGTGACAAATGCCAAAAAACAAAAATTTCACTTAAGAATGATGAAATGCCTATTAGACCAATGATGGGATCACACACATTTTCCAAGTGGGGCTTAGACTTTGTAGGTCTCATAGCACTTCAACTTATAGGATTCACGTAGAACACATTATAGTAGCCACAAATTACATAACCAAGTGGGTTGAGGCAAAAGCTACACAAAAGAATATGTGAGACCACAACACACTTCTTGTATGAAAATGTTTTTACACGGTATGGTTTACCTATTGAAAGTGTTCGTGATAGAGGGACTCATTTTGTTAACGAAGTCATCGAGTAATTACTTGATGAGTTCATGGCTATACATAAAAAGTCAGCTCCTTATCACCCACACGCTAATGGTCAAGCAAAAAGTACCAACAAAGTTCTTGTACGATCTTAACCAAGATTGTGAACGACAATAGATCAGATTGGGATCAAAAGTTGTGTCCTACAATTTGGGCCCATAGAGTTGCATTCAAAAATGTATTAGGGCCAACACCGTATAACATGGTGTTTGGGTTCAGTGATATTTTACCCACAGAGTTTTTGATTCCAACCTTGCGAGTAGCAAAAAAACTTGATTGGATTGGACATGAATGGTTTAACCATTTGGATGACCTAGAAAAGTTGGATGAGACTAGGCTAAGAGCAACAGTAGCAATATATGCTCAGAAGAAACACATGAAAGAGTTTTATGACAAGCATGTGAAATCCAAAGACTTTGCACCAAGAGATTATGTGCTTGTTTATACTCTTAAACAAAAGACAAAGAAACTGAGAAAGCGACGTATATGGGTCATAAAACTTGCTACATTGGATGGACGAAAAATGCCCAATTGGATTAATGGAAAAAGATTAAAAGAATATCACTTGCCATTGACTCAAGAGATGCTTGAAAGGGCACATGCAGCTAGAAACACAAAGGACAAGCATGACAAAGTTGTTCAACGAGCACAACAAGAAGCCAAAGAATGAGCGGCAAAGAGTAAACAGATGTTGAAGGATTTCAAGAAGCTAAAAGCTATTCAAATTTACCAGCTAACAAGAGTGGAGAAGGACAAAGAAAGTTTAGATAGTTACATTTATATAGAGCTAGGCACCAATAGGTTACCTATTCATGTGCTAGTCAATTTTCATGCGCATATGAATACAATTAGTGGGGATCTGCTACCAAAGTTGGTCCTACAACCATTGAAAATAACGTTCATAGGATACAATGGGAGTGTTGGTATTGCCCCCGACTATGTGGAGGTCATGCTATACATCAAAGAATTACCATGTCCCCATAAATTCTTTGTACTACCTCCATAATTCCCAAGTAATCAGTTTATATTGGGTACACCATGGCAACACAAATACAAGGCGTATATACCTTGGGCGGAAAACCAATTGTATTTTGCACTAGAACATCGATCTTGACAGATCACATTTCCTATCATGGAAGATACCATATATCTCTTCCAGGATGAAAACAAAAGAACCAAAGAGTTAGCCAATAACTTCAATGCATTAGAAGCACAATGAAAAATTGCAACGGTCATGCCAGAAGCGACACCTATAGAATCTATTGACAACCTTAACTATGCATCAATAGTTGATCCACTCCCTTCAATACAAGTCTTTGAGACAAAGCCACCTGTTACAATTTTTGTGTCAACAAGTGTAGACTCAGGAGCATCAAAACAGGTCAATCAAATCAATTATCCCAAGAAAATTTGGGTACCAAAAGAACACAGACCAAGGTCAAACCCGCACAGTCCCAAGCCCTTTCTAAACAATAGATTTGGATACCTAAGGATACACCAAGAATGCAAACTTCATTTGGGTGCCAAAAGCCCAACTACAAAGTTTATCTCAACCAAGCTGAAGTCAACCATGGTGTCCACCCACAGCTACAAAAGAAAAATGGATACCTAAGGATACACTGAGAATTGATGCAAACTTCATTTGGGTGCAAAAGCCCAACTACAAAGTTTATCTCAACAAAGCCAAAGTCAATTACAATGTTCATCCACATCTACAAAAGAAAGATGGATAGCAAAGCGTGATCCACCACCCGTCATCCATACTACAAAGCTCTCGAAACCAGAAGTAGTCACATACAAATAATCGTTCAAAAATTGAAATATCGACTGTGGATTCCAAAACAAAAAATCCAAACTCATCCCTTTGAGCCAAAAATCCCAAAAAAGTACTTCAAAGACATCACCACAATGGCAAATTTCAAAACCTAACACATTGGTATGACGCCCTAAACTTTAGACACAAATTCAAGAAAAGGAACCAATTCATCCTTCAACACTTCAATAGCGCGCTACAGAATTACAACAATTGTTATATGGTAAATGCTCATTAATAAAGGAATATGTCAACCTCATCTCCGGAAGCCCTTAAGCACTTTGCTTAAGACCCACCTCTTGCACAACATTAATTTTTCCATGCATTGACAGTGTATGTGTCCATAGGACCACATTACAAGGCCTTGCTCTAGGCACTGCTTTGACGCCCATGCACAACACAACCCTAATGGCTCACTGTCATTCAAGAGAACTTCAACTAGGAGGGGGGGAGGCATTCTAAATGCGGACCTATTGATCAAATGAGAAAAGGCCATTGCTTTATCGATTTTTGTGCTATAATTTGTTGTTAATTTTTCTTTTGTCAAAGTTTTTGTTTTTATGTCCTGAGAAGATGGCGTATATCAAGAGTAAGGGACAAACGCTATATAAATATGTACATAATAATGCTTTCTACAAAACAAAAAAAAAAAGGTGGAGCAATCCATTAAAAAATAACAAATAAGGATTTTTCTTTTGAAATCAACAAAGAATACCAAAAAAAGGTTAAAAAAATTTACAAGAAAAGCAAAATACAAGCACAAAGAGTCTATGAAGTTCCTATAAGCACAAAGAGTCTATGAAGTGATAGGAACTTCCAAAAATTGATTTCGAGACTGTGTGGTCAAGATTCAATAATGGTCACTTAAGTTACGAATCTATATTTTTAAACTAAAAAGACTAGGTTTGGCAAAACTGATGGAATTTGGCCATACAATGTTCGTTTTCAGAGTTTTTTGATCCAAAGGTCATTGCACATATAAGGTAGGACTAACCATGAAGTATTGCCAAAAGGCGAACCGACAGCTTGGGGTATGTATAGACTAACCTCCCCTTAGAAACCTCATTTCTACTTTGTGTGTGTGTGTGTGTGTGTGTGTGTGTGTGTGTGTGTGTGTGTGTGTGTGTGTGTGTGTGTGTGTGTGAGAGAGAGAGAGAGAGAGAGAGAGAGAGATCTAGTTTGCGGATCTACGTTTGCACCCTTCATTCTCCACACACACTTTGAGTCTTGACACCATCCATGAGAGCTATGCTCCCTACCCATTGCACTATTATTTTATCAAGTTGCATATGTCAAAAACATCACGTAGAAAACATGGTGGGGCCTCGACTTGCAAAATGCCAACCAAGTCATAACTCCTACCATTATTGACCAAATCCTACCAGACTTCATAGATAGGATATCATTAAGTCTACTAGCCAACCCCTAGGCTTCAAAATCACATTGACCCCGTGAAAAAACCCTACTATAAAAAAACACGTTTTTTCCCTAAGTCAGATGACCACTAGACTACTTTACCAGTTGTTCACAGGCATGAAGACTACCAACTTTTGTGAAGGGTTATCAGTAATAACATGGTAGGTGACGGACTAACAACAAGAGAGATTCATGGCCAAAGAAAGTGTCAAAGCATGCAAATGACATCAGAATGGAGTGATACTTCATGTATTGCTTCCATTGCTCAACCACCACATGTCCCTTGTGCTGCATTGTGTCAAGACATATCGTATGGTCCAGTTTAGACATTGGAGGATCGTTCAGAGGGTGAAATTTCCCAAAACCATGATATTGCACCCAGCTATTGAGGTGACACCTCAAATGGGTCTCAAGGAAGCATATGGTCATGCTAGGATGTTTACATAATTGACAAAATTGCTAGGTAGGAAAAAAAACATGATTTTCTCTCCCCCTTGGTTATCTAGCAGCACACTAAGTTTTGATGGTAACCATGTTGTCCATCACATGAGAATCACTGTCCAAGAAGATTCACATGCATTGGGTTTCTATTTTTTCCATACTTTGAATTTTCATCCTACAGAGAGTCTAAAATTAGCATAAATCTTGCATGAAGTGCCACATTCAAGGTACAGGTGGTTCAACATCCTTGTTGCATCATGAGTCATGGGAAACATGCCCACAACCCATGAAGTCCATCAGAGCTAAAATTCCCCAGCTATGGAAAAAAACATGTTTTTTGCTTACAGACTCTAATCACAAGCCAAACTAGGTTTTCAACTTTATAGCCATTTTGGCAAGAGCCTATAACCACCTTTGTGAGGTCAAAATCATTTTTGTACCAAAGCCTATTCTTATAGTATACATCAAGCCCATGAAGTCAAAATCTAGAAAACCTTACTCTCCATCTCCATCATAACTGGGGAAAGGGGGGGGGGGGAGACGCGTTTTTTTCTTCATCTTGCATGAAAGGAAATGTTTTTAAATTTTTGTGGATTTTACTTGGTTTTTATAGACATTCTTAGTAAGATTGGGAAGCGGCAAGTCCAACAGATGCATGGAGGCATGAAAATGGCAAATTTAGCTCTAACAATTCACTAAAATGTGATAAATTTTACAAGAGCTATGAAGTATGACACCAAGGGAAACCCTAGGAAGTGGAGCCGCAAGAAAAAGGTGGAGTAATTACCAGAGTTCACCATTGTCAAGGACTCCCTTAGAGAGTCATCAACATACATCGAAAGAGAAAGATTAAAGCTAGAAGCCAATGCAGTTAATGAAGCACACCACAAAAACAACATGGTGATGCTGCTCATGATACCAAGGGAAGCTTACAACCTCACCAAAAGACTGCCAATAGAAGAAGCTCTTGAGAAGACCGACTTGCTAAACTACTTTCAGTTACCGCCATGTGGTATGGACATTTAGAGAGCTCATGAGTTATATACTAGCATTAAAGAAGATGGAAGGGCTGAGATTACTACATTGGACAATGACAAATTTCAAGTATCAATCACTACAAGGATAATAGCTGAGACATAAGGCCCAACCATATGGTGTCTACAATGTATACCTGGGCCTACTAGCAAACACAACCAATGATGATTAATCATGCCCAATATATCCTAGATCTCCTACCAAGAAGAAGAAGCATGCAAATTTAACATGTCTTGGAGCTCCAAAATACTTATAAGAATTATTTATCAGACTAATGGAGCTGCCCATAAATTGCCTGAAGCACCTACCCAAAACACCTGAACCAAATACCAGGATGAGGGAAGTGACAAAGAGAACACAAAATCTGGATCTACTTAGACTACAACTCGCACAAGATCAAAAAGGAAATTGCAACAAGCATCTGAGTCGATTGAAGAAGAACCAATAGAGAAGAAAGGCAAGAACCCAATGATAACCAAAAGATTGGCTAAGGAAGAAAAAGCTCAAAAACAAGCTAGAGTTGAAAGACTAGCTAAAGAGTTAAAAAGAAAAAGGTGGATGAGGGCAATTTTGTAGAGAAATGGGTTCCCAAGAAAGTGTAGACAAAAAATCCATGGTCCCACCCATAACGATGGAAGAACTAGAAGAATTTTATGCTCAAATGGAGAAATAAAAGGAGGAAAGAGACACCAAGGAGGTCGAAACCACCAAAGCCATAGAAAGGAGACCAGAGTCCGATAGCACTTCAAAGAGTTCACACTCCTAGACAAGTGAACGTCCTTTTAGTGACAGAGAGTAGCAAGTTGCTTAGGAAGAGGTATCTCAACCAAAGGCTTCACAAGCACGGGAAGGCCCCAAAGATCCAAACATTTCCCTAGGCCTCAAATCCCCAATAGTGCGAGAAGAAATCCGAAGGCCTGCACCTTTATCGAGTACTTCAACCAGGCAAGGTAGTATGACAGACCCCTATTATCAAGCATTGCAACGGGTCATTACAAATATGTATATTGTAACATTGAAAGAACACACACAAGTGAGAACACCATCTTAGCCCTACAAAGTGATCTTACAAAAGCCTATGCTGAGCTACACACATCAAGAAACGAGCATGAAGGGCCAAGGTCAAAGCTCAAATAGCTCGAGAAGAAGTAGAAGCTCTCCAAAGCCAGATGATCCCTCAACAGTAGGAATTGACAAAGCCCACATGCTCTCATAGAGGCTATATGTCCATCAATCTACATAAATATATCATTGATGATCTACAAGCAGTGATCAAGGACATTGTAGAGCATTCAGACACAATGGAAGGCAAGTTAGCAATTGCAAAAGTGCAATTAGAAAGCCTAGAGGAAGAGTTGGTAGCTCAAAAGTGCATAGTTGAGAAATCTAGACCAATCCTAGCCTTGCATGAATCTTAGATACAAGTGCTGCTTCCTCAAATGATGAAGAGCGAATAAAAGAACTAGAAAAATCTATTAGGGTACAAGAATGCATGAGACAAGATGCCATAGTGGTAGCCATGGCGCGTGAGGATGATCTACAAAGAGAGAATGAAGCTTTGAAAATTAAGAATGAGGATTTGCGGGCATTGGTAGCTACATTACAAGCGAAGCTCAAGTGTAAGCAACCAAAATTCACTCAAATCGACGAATCATGAAGATGATGAAGATATAGAAAGGGAACCTGAGAGACAACCAAAAGATCAACAAAGGGAGATATCATGCTCATCATCAAACACAGAGGTAACAAATACATATAAACCACAAGGTGGAAAAATCACAATAGATCAGAAAACAGAGAAGGAGACAGCTCAAGATGTGCCAGAGGCAAGCACTGCACCAAGGACAACAACAAAAGGCACAAAGGTATCTGTAGTTCAAAAAACGGTTGTGAAGAAGACCCATAGATTGATAGATGTAGCAACATTTTTTCCAGCATGCAAATTTTAGGTTTATTGGTCCAAAAGTGTTTCTGACCTTGCAAGGATAACTCCCATTAATTTTGGTGTTGCTTGGAGTTGATTTGCTATTGGTTTTTCTTGTTGATGCGTGAATGGATCGGAGAGATAAAAACCACGTTATTCGCGGTTAGGTGCACATAGATAGTTTTAACAAAGTGTATTATGTTGAGACAAGATATTGACACCCTCTTGGCATGTCTAGATGCTTCTGGGTGAAAGGACTTGGTGGATTTTCACTTTCTTTGTTGTGATTTCCATGCTATTAGGATTGTGCTTTGATTAATAAAGAGCAAGGAAGCAAGTTGAGCTCTAAAACCATTGTAATCACTTCTAGTGAGGCCCATCAGATGAAAACACAAAGACAACTACAAAAGGAAAAACTATGGAACCCTTCATCACTTCAAAACAACTTGAATAACTGAGATGAAACAAAGAGAGAGAGAGAGAGAGAGAGAGAGAGAGAGAGAGAGAGAGAAGATGTCAAATCTGGATGCCCCTATCCATAGTTGGTGGCCCTAAATTGCCGATGTCAATTCCCACATTTGTGTGTTTCTTTATTCAATGGAACTCTTCTCATACAAGGATCGGAGGGCTAAAATCCAAGAGTTGGTGCTTGCTCATGCAATCATGTGGCAATGTGTAAGTGATCTCTCTACGTGCATGTGAAGGGGGAGTACTTTTTTTATAGCTCGGGGGCCAGCGAGAATAGAGTGCTGCCCAAAAATTAGGGTGCTCCATACTCTTGCCTCTTCCCCTTTTTTAATGAATCACTAGCCAAAAAATAAATTTTACCCAAATTTAGGAGTGCCAGATTTTCAACCTTAAAAAGAGCAATTTCAGAGAAAAAAAACTTTATCCGATTCTAGAGAGAGAGAGAGAAATGCAAGTTTTAGAGAAAATTTATAGGAGAGAAAATTATAGGTTTTAGAGAGGAAATTTGTAGTAGAGAGAGAAAATCAACAGATTCTAGAGAGGGAACATTAGTCCACAACGCAAAGGATTTAAGCATTGACAAAGAGATTAGTGCCAACCAAGATAATAAACCTCAATCCCACTTACCCTATTGCAATGAACAATTGCAACCTTCCATAGATTACTCAAGGTCCTGTCTTCTTAGGCAAGAAAAGAAAAACTTTAGCTTTGATACCAATGTAAGAGAATCTAATACTTACTTTAAATTTAGAAAAAATTTAACTTATGAAAGGATATATTTTTCTTAAGAGAATTCTTTAGAGGAGACTAGAGGTTGTTCGGTGCTAATTTCATCGCATATTTACACATTAGAACATTAAAAACCATGCACATTATTCAAAGAACCATGCTGGGGTCATTAAGACCCCGTGGCATATAGTGTCGTGGGGCAATGAGCCCATATGGCATAATGACAAAGGAGACTTAATAGCAAGGGCTATTGGATGGGTGGTGACTCTTATGGCATAACCCACTTCCTCACATTGGTATCTATGCTCAAGTGAGATCTTGGGAGAAGGGTTTTGAACAAGTTTTCAAAAGAGGAGGAAGTGCATTTAATACATAAACACCCCTTTTGCATGTAAAAGGAGTGGTTGGGAAGAAATGGTCAGGGAAAGAGGCCTCGGGAAGGATGGCTTACATAGAGAGGGAGAGTGGGCTGGACCTCACAAAAGAACTCACAACATGGCCCAAAGGGATTTACTCTACAACGGGAATGTTTCTTGTCACTTTGAGGTTGCCATTCAAGGCCCTTAAAGCCATGGTGAACACTCATCTCCCCCCCCCCCCCCTCCTCCTCCTCTCTCTCTCTCTCTCTCTCTCTCTCTCTCTCCCCCCTCCTCCTCCTCTCTCTCTCTCTCTCTCTCCCCCCCCCCCCCCAAAACATACTACTACCATGGAAGTTGAAACTCCTTTTCGCACTTTTCTTCGGATTTTGGGTGCCCAAGCGGCCACCACAAGGGGCCTCTCACACACGGTGTTGAAGGGGCCAAGCTTACAAAAGAAGGGCTCAAGGCCACTACGTTGACACAATGGGGTTGAAGAGGTCTTGGAAGCACACAAAGTTCTTGAATAGGCACCGACATAGCTCAAGCAAGCAACTAATGAGTTTCAATAGAAGGCTACAAGGCAAACAAAAAATGAGGTTTTCAAGACAAAAATTGTCAAAATCAAATATGGCACACCATTTCCAAAGCCGGTTAAATTGGAGCTTCAAAATTCAAAACAAGAACAAGGATGAATCAAGCAATTTGGGTAACACAATTTCCATTCTACAAAAGCTACATATACAAGGGCATATTTTTGAATTATTTTCATTCCCTCTCCTTTCATTGGTTGCAAAGTAAAGTATGGTGGATGTAAAAGTCCACACAAGAGAGATTAGTCACGGGACATGGTCCAGTGACTATGAGAGTAGAGCTCTACTATCAGAACAATAATTTCTTCCCCTCTCCTTTCATCAATTGCAAAATACTACAAGGCATGCAATTACGGTGGATGTAAAATTCGACACAAGAAAGCTTTTCCAAAGAGTAGGCATATTATCTTTGCAATGTTATAGGACATGGTCCAGTGACTACGGGTGACAAGAGTAGAACTCTACTACACAGCAATGACTTGTGAAGTAATATCACTATGAGAGAATTCATTTCAACAAGTACTATCTGATTTTAGGTACAAAGCCGTTCAAGTTCACGATTGAGCATACAATCCCTATCGACTTTACTAAGTGTATGTTCTTTTCTTTGATGAAAAAGTGCCTCTATAGCTATCAAGAAGTGGGTTGCATCTTTTAACCACTTGTTATCTCTCGTTTATGCTCAACAAATTAACCTTACAATCTCTTTGGGAAGCACAAGGATAGACAACCAAGATTCAATATGGTTATGCACAAAGGTGTGCATATGTGACATGCTCTCAAACACGCATTTTACTGGCTTATTTTTTATTGGCATTTATATTTTTCTATACTCATCTTTTATTATGCTATACATGAATATTTTCTTATAGCCATTATTTTCCCTCTATGGAAAAAAAAGGACTCATTTATGATTGAGTCTCCTCATTCTTATATGCACGCAATAGATGATGTCTCTATCGATAAGTGTGGTTAGGAACTATAGACAACCAGTTTGTGTGTCATATATTTTGCCAATTCTTTATCATTTTTGAGTCAAGCATTCCACTACCATGCTCTTTATTACATGTGTGGCATGTATGGCAATAAATGATTGATGCAATGACATACCAAATATCCACATGTTAAGACATGCATTACGATTTAAGCTTCAAACAAGGGTCACCCACTACCACAATGATTCTAGTTGATGACTGGACTTATGTATTCATGTCCCTTTCACAACACTCATGGTCGGTTTTCTTTTGAGTCATCAAAGTGCTCAAACTTACAAGTAAAATTTGGAGATGAGCCTAAATTGTGAGATAGGGAGTATAGGTACACTCATCTCACTATGAAAAATTGATGACTTCCTCATGGAGGCTCCATCAAGTAGGTCCCCAAAACGACTTTTTGGGAAACCTATTCTATTAAATAGGTTTCCATTTAAATGACAAAGCTAGGCACAACTACAAAGGTAGCAACCAAGGGAATTCATAACAATAGTGTGCAAGAATGCATACTATGTTAGCATTTCTTCCATGTAACTACAACAATTAACACTTTCATGTTTGTGCTAGTTTTTTGCAACATTTCTCTAGCATAACAACAAGATTTAGAAATGAGAAAGAAGGGGACATCTAGAGACAAACACTTTATCTGTTTTAAGTGCAAGAACTCATTGTTCATGCCCTCAAAAAAAAATAAAAATCATGAGCACCATTCAATGCTTAAGGGGAAGATTATCAAAAGGAGAAGAATTCCATACAAACATGTGCATGCATGCGGGCGCGCACACACAAACACACGTGTAAACGTGTATGTTTCTAAGCAATCGTTCATGCATTTATCCTTCAATCGATATAAAAAATCAAGATAACCCGACTCTGTTGGCATCAAATTGCAAGCACACAATGCCCAAAGTACAATTGCATCTAATTTATGCAAATGTGTCTAAGAAGCACACACACATAGTACTCTCAACCAAACTCAATCAATTCTATATCAAACCCGCAAGCCTAGAGACATTTACTCTATCTACACACTCGATTCTAAGCTACAATCAACAGACTCTCTCCAACACTCCATGCATGCACATGCACATGCGTGGCCACACGCGTGCACACACACGTTGGAGATATCACCTCTCTCAATACACACATTCACATGTTTGTATGGTCATACACAACATGCACACACTTGTTAGTACAAAGAAAGAGAAGAAATGACTCAATGAAGAGAAAAGAGAGCAAGAATTAAGAGAATTTAAACACCATAACACACTATATAGGCACACTCAAGCGCACAAGATATGGATAACTTGAACTTAAGAGCTTGAAGAGTTGAGAGTTTAGGTTCAATTGAGAAAAGGCCCTTTCCACACCTTGAAAAGTGATATTTATACCTGAGGTTTCAAACTTACCTTGTCAAATTGGACACTACTCAAAGTAATTCTAGGTAAAATGTGGAGATGTGGAGATCTTTACATTTATCTGCATGATTGCACAACAATCTTGGAAATGCAATACATTACCTTCATATTTCAGCATAGATTAACTATCAAATGAATCAAGATTTGTTTTTGACACTGGCACTCTTATGTTCTCACAAATATCATCTGCATTCCTCCGCGGATACATCTACTCTACCGCTCAGTTGGATTCATGTATGGTAATATGCATCACATGTGCCTTTTTTCCTATCATGCACACAAGAACTCTATAATGTATTTAGATCTTTATCGCCCCCTTTGTTTCGACCTTACCAAATGTTTAGTATAAAGTGGTATCCAACCACCAAAATGATGTTGCTTTCTCTTTGTAAACAACAGTTAAGCAACATGCTTTGATACAAAGAGCTGGAAGCTCCATATCTCACCCACTTTTTCCAGCAAGGTGATCCATATCTTGAAGTAAAGCCTTGGTCCAAATCTTTCAAAGTTTAAATGAATCTTCTAGTATTTTTTAAGCACCTACAAACATTCCCAAATTGAGTCAACTTTTATTGCAATTTCGAGATGACTAATAAACTTTTCAAAGAGAGGGGGATCCAAATAGCACCCATGTAAGATCCCCAAAAGCACTCCGAGTTAATATACAAAGTTTCAAGTTCTAGATTGATAGAAATATTAAGTTTAACAGTCCCCTAACTTAAAATGCGGTGCCTCTCGAGCAGAAGCTCATGATGTTATGCATTGTATGAAAAACATTGAAAAAGACTCTATTTTTCTACATGAGAAAATTTCTAAATCTTCTTGTGGTCTCTATGGTAGGATAATTATGCATGACACGCCTCTGTGAGTAAGCTATTGGCAATCACATGGCCTACTATGGAGTAGTTGAGGTTGTAGTCACCATGTGAAAAGATTGCTTCAAACTTAGAAGAAAAATATATATGGGAAAGCTCTGAATTGAAACATGCAACATTAATAATAGCTCAAGAAATCTCAAGAGGGAGGAAGATCTACTCTGTACCACATGCGATTATTCGAGCGGAGGTAGCCGCCCCTCCTATAGTGATTGAGGCTCTTACCAGATCAGTGTCCTTTATGCACATTCTATGGGATACACATAGAGGCAAATATACTAGATTGGCTCTTGAGTCCTCTAGACAGTTAGCGATGTAGGGAGACGCATCATGTTGGTATGCACAGATGACCTCATGGTTTCAGAGGCATGGTCTCAGTATGGATAGATTGCCTCCTTTTCAGTATTCCCTGGATGCACCCTCCCTGCCAGTCACTCGGACAGAGTTCACTAGACTCATTCGTCAGGATCTTATACAGTTGGACACCAGGAGGACATGGGTAGAGGCGATGCAGGAATTGGGCACGAAGATGGCTTTCTACAAAGAGCATCTTCTCCAATTTTCGGGAGATGGGTTTGTGACTCGTCCGAGCTACAGGGACACTCATTTGTCTCATGGTCTACGATGTGCTATTGGTCAGATTCGCACATCCTCACACCAGCTGGAGATTGAGACGGGTAGATCCAGAGGGATACCACCGGAGACTAGGATATGCCAACTATGCGGTAGAGAGCCAAAGACAAAGCTACACTACATATGCCACTGCACTGTGTATTATGAGATACGAGGGCGCTTCCATTGCTTATTCAGGGAGGGTTTTGGACCCCTAGCTAGAGTCATGAGGTACCAGGTTCAGAGATGCCTTGTTTGGCTTATATCTACACCGACATAGAGATAGTCTATTGAGAAGACATGGAGTACGACAATCACAGAGACATATCATAGACTTCTTTGGATCGAGGGAGCCGGGAGACCAACCACCAGCACAGGGTGGTACCCGCATTCATACCAGAGGCACCCTCATTGACAGGGCGACTGCGCTAGGGAGATCGAGACGACCACGACCGAGACACAAGAGCACACTCCATCGGCGGAGACTCCAGCGGAGGATTAGAGGCATTCTAGCACGACACCCAGATTGTCATTGAGGGCCTATTCTACATTTTCACATTTCACATTTCACACTTCATTTTCAGTTTTCATTTTTACTTTCAATACTTTTTGTACTTGTACTTCAGACATTGTATTAGACTCACGAGTCAGCACTTTGTATCTGATGGTCTCATAGGTCATTTTGGCCTTTTGAAGACGTTAATATACCATTTCATTTCATTTCTCTCTCTCTCTCTCTCTCTCTCTCTCTCTCTCTCTAATAGCGTGGGTACCAACAAGGCATCTCTCTCCCTCTTGGTGGATGGTGCCCACCCTTTGCAGGCTTCCATAGCCTTACACACACACACACACATAGAGAAGAGCCCCATAGGCTACCCTCACTTCCTTTCTCTTCTCCCATACAAGCTTCTCTTCTTGCCCAAGCACCCCTCCAATTCCCTGTCTCATACATGGTGGAGATGCAGCTCTCATGGTAATGAAAGTGCTCTCCCTCCTTCAAGTTCTTCTACATGCTTGTCTTCTTCCTACAACATGTCTAAGCGATTGTATGCGGTGAAATTAAGCAATTCTCAATTGTGAACTGATTCACTCTATATCGTGAAGGAGAAGAAGAAACCATCACCCCCAAGCGATTGCAGGCAGCATCAACCTTCCCTCTGCACATAATCAAATTGCTTCCACATCGTAAATCTGTACTATATCTCAATTGAATTGGTGAGTTTTTGTATGCATAGCATTCAAGGTCGCCATGGTCATGATCAAGAAGTATGTGAGCAATTAATTAGGTGACTAGCACTCTCTACAACAGGTAACATCTAATTAATCGTGTTTTGTTCACATTAAAGTGTTGAAATTATTGTACCAATTTGAGCTGATCATGGTAGGTGACATCATGTCTGACATGATTTATTATAAAAAAGCATTTTGACCAAGCCTTTAGTCTAAAGATCGAAAGTCATTTCTACCATTTTTTATACTTATCCAATCTCAAAATCCGCTTAAAGAGTAGACTTTGTCAAATTATTGAATTACCATTTTTGAGGTGCTAGATTTGGCATGCTGCTTACTAAAAATGGGTAGAATTTTCAGAGGCATTATCATTTTAGGATGAAAAGCCATGTTAGACATGTGGGAGGCAAATATTGATCCCTTTCCAAACCATGTCCGGAGTGCCTCGTGCAACCCAGTGAAAATGGGTACTACCAGTGTTTTAACATAGTGGATCATAAATGTGATTTGGGTTGCATAAACCATTTGGAGACAACTAGTTCATGTTAAATATGTTTACTCAACCCTAAAAATTGCACTCACGACGAGCTAGTCGGTTTGCTTCAACCTTTGTTCACATGAAGACGAAAGTGGAGAGGATGTTCACACAAGGTGCAACTATCTAAAGACTAAGGTATTTAAAGCAAGGATAACAGATGGGATAAATGTGCTTCCTTCCCAAAACCCCCTCCCTTTGCAAGAATGTCCATCCCCACCCTTTGGTTCTACATTTAATTAGGACTACTAACATGTAAATTCTCTTAGGGTGGGAGGATCTCGGATTAGGAATTGGATCTGTGGTTAATAGAAAATGTACAATTTTCCAAAGTATTTAAAGGCGTCATCTACATGTACTTATTTCTAATGCACAACCCATAAACACAACCCATAATTGCCCTTATCTTCTTCATTGCAATCTATCAGTGGGCCAGTTATGTACCACCAATGTGGTAGTATTTCCTTTGTAAAAGTGTATGTGTATCCTCCAACTCTCCACACACGCACATGCACAGGGGAACATTGAAGTAATAATGGAATACAAATAATCTATTCCTCGAGAATATCTGTTATGGGAGTTTATGCTTTGTGGTTCAATTCAATGCCAAAGATTGAAATGCTAAGCTTGAGTACAAAATTGTTCCATTCATCCCAAAGTTGTTTGCTTTGAGCATATAGGGCCTGGATTTACAATTCAAGCGGTCGCATTACTTAGCAAGGGATGATCCAAATTCAAAAGGATTAGGCCGTGCACTGACCACTTCTTTCTCCTTCAAGCAGCTGAATTCGCACATAGGCAGCCTGCTTGAGATACACAACATCAATCAAGTGTGTCGTAATTTTTTCAAGGTTTAGAAAACTCACTATGGGGATAGCAGAGCACTAAATTTACCTTCAATTTAGCTTTTAAATCTTGCTCTTCTGTAGCTTGCCGCCGCGCCTGATCATCAACCAGTAATTTAAACTTGTCCCTCTGCCTGGTAACTTCAGTAATTGCCTCTCTTAAGCCAACTACAGTCTTTTGAAGTTCCAAGACCTGCTATCCCATTAAAGAGAATAAACTCAATCGTGCTAATTTATTGGAACATGTCCCAAAATTATGATATTCCTTGAACCAAAAAGGATTCACTAATCAGGTTAGCTCCAACTTTAGGCACAAAGCCATATAGAAGGATCTAGTGCATTATCAGAAAGACCTCATTGTCATGACACTCGGGAGACGGAGATTCAATCAGTGCAAATGACACCAAATGTGATGGGGATGCTTTACCAAGATCATGACAAAGTAATCCCTAATGATAACACAATACTAGTTAACATTCATGAGGAACTCCAAGCAAAGCTGACAAAGAAAATACCTTGTATTTCAAATGTTCGTTCTGTTTAACCTCCAGCTTAAGTTTCTCAGCATCTGTATCATTTCTGAAGATAGCCAGACCCACATAAGCCGAAGAATATACCATGTCAAATTTGATTAGCTCCGCTACTTCCAATGTCAAAAGGAGGTAGCTCAGCTACTCTAAACACATGCTAACACAGATTATTTCTCATTTTCCTACCTAATCATTGTCACCCCTAACCCCTACTACTAGTGAAGATGCCAGAAGAAAACCTGTTTGAGGGTGGTGGCGTGTTTTCATCGATTCGTGGCAATGCTTGTGGACTATCAGGAGAACCCACACATTCAACTTCCATGTGACTTTTGGTATGAATGTTTGTTGAATAATCTGAGGCAAAACCCTCTATACCACTCTGCAACAACAGCATTGGCATTCCAGTGAGAAGAGATTAGCTAGGTCTCAAGCAAGAGCAGTCATCACTTACAGAACTCCACTACGGGATAAATGTTCTTGAAGGACCACCCCCAACGAGACAAGAATAAGTGGAATAGTCTGACTAGTACTTTGAGCAGAGGTTGAAAGTAGTTAATGGTGGGATACTTACACAATCTTCTTGGGTTGTATGGAACATTGAAACAGCCTCAGGAAAGTGCCATTCAGAAGCAAAAGAATCCCCCATGGATGCAATTCCCCTAGTCATCATTCGGCTTACAGGAGGGGCTTCCAAGCGAATCAAGCCTGCATCCCCAGAAGTCAAGTCTAGCATTCACCATGGCAATGAAATGAAGCAGCTGCATGCTTGAGCTGGACTTACCCCTGGCAGGATAATGCACCCTTGGAGTGTCTTTCTTGGCATACCCAACCCTATGCGAGAACTCCTTCCTGAAACAAACATATTATAGGCATCAGCATCGAGAAGTCCTCTAAAATAATAATCATCAAAATGCACCTTAGTACCAATATGCTTTCTGCATTTGTAGCAGTCGAGCTTCAAGCCGCCCCAGAACAACAGTTCTTTCAAAGCCTTGCTTGTCGTGTGCAGGCTCAACAAAATTAGCTTCCAGTACAGCTGCCCACATACAATCATTTAGAACCTCAAAAACAAGGACACAATCAAATTCAATGAGTGCTGGTTGCACGCATTGTTGAAAACACATAAACTTGTCTCAGTTTTCTGCCTACCAATAATTCCCCTTCCTTGACTGCTTGCTGCATTCCAGATGCGCCAGAAGGGCTGTCATAAGAACAAGTAACATTAGTCTCTTCTGAGTATAAACACTGCCCATTCAAAAATAAGATAAGAAACAAGCACCTTGATAAGTCTGTTCTTGTGATAGACATTGAACCCTTGGACATCAATGTGCTCCTTGGCATCCTTCACAAATCCAATTGTCACTACTGCCATCATCTGCCACAAGAAGTGATTCCTCAGAGTTTTCAGGTTCAAGAGGAACAAGATATTTAAATGCAAATAAAAACGACTGCATGTACTTATGATAACCATAACAATATCCAACAAGGCACGGCGTATTACTGCTGTATGATGTCCCTGAGTACGACTAAGAATCCCAATACAAAGGCCATGATTAGATACAGAGAGGAGAATGAGTAGAACATAAGCAAGATTTGGACGATACAGCCAAAATGGAAAGTGTATTCGAACAAAATAGGTAATTCAGCAAAGATTTCTGCTGCAAACTGCGGTGCACACGAATTGCTCAATGGGTGTCACAAATGGGTGACGTGGCCATGAGCAGCAGATACACAGACCCCGGCTGGCCGGACATACAGGCCCGGAAAGTCCCTTGACGTGGCAGCGTATGGCTGTCCGTGATTTACGGCGGAAAATCCGCTGACAGCAGCTGACGTGGCAGTGCGTATGGAAGGCTGTACGGAAATCCAGCTTTTACTCTATGCAATTTTGGGCTGAGAAGCTTTTTGAAAACTTGCTTTATTTTAAGTGGATTTTTAAAAAGAAGCTTTTGATTTTTAAGCTTTTGGGGCTCTGCTTTTAGCATCCCTTGTAAACTTATAAATAAGTGGGAAGGGAGGGCTCCCACTCTGCAGAGCATCGGGATGCACAGCCCGAGAGAGACCCCTCCCACTCCTTGTACTTTAAGTTGCAGATTAATACAAAAAGAAATACCGAAAGGGGCGCCCGTCTTTGGGGCCAATATCTCTAGGCACGAAACTCCGCTGGGCCGTGTCAGAATCAAGCGTGAACTGTGAACTGTTTTGAAGTGAATCTCTGCTGCGTCACGGTAGAATCTTGACTTGGAGTGTCCAAGTTTGTTACAATGGGGGCAGCATGACCAACGCCCGAGACCAAGATAAGAGGATCCAGTTCAAAGAGCAAAGCTTGTTGCTGCTTGAGGTGCTCAAAAAAACTCAAAAATGCTAAAAAATGCAGAGCAGCAGCTTGAGATATGAAAACCCCTGATAGGCCTGAGCCTTGAATTGAGACAAGGAGTCTCTATTTCATACCTTCAGACTACATGTTGTTACTTCTGTACATATCTTACAATTACAGCCTCAAACCTACAAATTTGCATAAACTACTGGCTTCAAGAAGCCAAAAATTAGGTCCCAATAGAAGCAGAAAAAGCTTAAAGCATCGTACAAGAGCTACAGTCAAAACTGGTCAACAATGGCATAAATGATGAGAGGTGCCTGATTTGGCAGACCAGGAAAATCTTGCTTGTTGTCACTGATAACAACTGGATGCAATTCACAACAACCCGCAAAAAAACAGAAGAGATGCTTACATTTGTTTCCTTCAGAGCAACATTTCCTCCAGAGTGAGGCCTATATGTGTGTTCTTGAGTCAACATCATGTCATTAACCAAGGGGTGATGTTCAACTTCTTTCCCCCGTAGATTTATGTGAAATCCATCTGGCAGCCTCAGGTATAGAATAGATGCATAACTCTGAAATCCCATCAAAACTATTAAGTTTACTGGGACACTAGTCAACAGCGTATGAATATAGTACCCTTCAATGCACTCCCACCCGTAGAGAGTGTCTGTATGTAAGGTAGTGTCTCGAATTTGGGTACTTTTCTGCCATAGCAATCTTATTCTCATCTCGGTTGGCTCCTCTAACTTGAATGTCCTGATAAAGGAAGAAGTTAGCTGCTATATATGACCACAGCATATTCCTCGTAACAATTGCATCTTCAAAGATGAGTTCTGGCAGGGACAGAAAGCAGACAAAAACAGAAAGCTCACACCTACATGAGAATCTTCTTCAAAGTCCAGCTCCATTTGACCTTCGTCATCCTCCCAAAGGTTGAAAATAATTATCTTCGCCCCTTGATACTTCATGGTTTGAAACTGTAAGATGCCCAAAATACCAAACCAGATAGTATGATCCCTTCATGAAATTTTCTCTTGTCCTCAGCTCATCAAATGCGCTACACAATTCAATGATTACTGAACCTGATTAAGAAGGTCCGCTTCTGTGCAGTAGGGTGACCACTTGGTTATTGTGTCCAAATTGCAAGTCCAGTCCTCTGCTGTGCTTCTAACAAGTTTTCGAAGCCCCAAGGATTCTATTTCATAGTCCACCTTTAAAGGAAAAAAATTTACTATAAGATGCAAACTCCATCAAGATTGTCGAATTGTTGTGAAACTAGAAGTTTCATCCATGTGCCTTACCATGGGAACAATTATATCCTCCTGATAGGTATCCCGAAGAAAAGAATATGAAAGCATTCCAATACTTTGAGTGGGACTAAAATATAAGAGAAAGTATCAGACTTGAAGGCCTGCTTTTGCAATATCAGTGCATTATGACTTTCTATAGAAAGCAAAACCGCTGTCAAACTGAAATTTTCTCTTGCAGCAAGCTTACCTACCACCTGACTTTGCTGGGCGACGTGTGAATACAAGAACATCAGATCCAAGGCGCATTGTGCTTGTTTTAAAACCATTCCCATCTGTTCAAGCATGTAAGCTCCTTCTAGCATCAACTGATCGCAATACAAACTGCAAATGAGTCCAAAATGTAAAACTTACATTGGCCAATTGTGTTAGCTTGTTTGCTTTTTACCGAGTAGCCAAGTGACATGCACTGCCTCAAACGATCAGGATCCATTCCACCCCCATCATCTGCAAACACAGAATGACCAAGCTATAATCCAAAGGTATGATTCCTCAAAGACTGCTTATAGGTGACAAATGTGGCAGAATGCATACGTACATTACAAGCTGCAAAATGCTATTACAGATAGCTTCTTGACACACACTTTAAAGCAGGAGTTTCTAGTCCTCTACCTCTCTTCCACAGAAGATAGGCAAACCCAATAAACACCTCTCTCACATTAAAAGGTAGAGAACCAGATCACATATTTGTGGTGGAAAGACTCCACTGAAACTCTGTGACAAAACACCGCTGGCCAGAGGACAAACAGAGTATGTCATTCTTGCAGCTGATGTCATTCTTGACATCAGGAGGATGAAGCAGCATGACCCCCATGCAATCCAAAGACATCTTTTGTAGCTGATCCACATGCTAGGAAGCCACTAGATACGAGTTTCTATACCTCCCATCCAATGACATCACACGACTAACCTTTGGTGCTCCATCATCATGCTGCTGAGGATCCCATTGTCCTAAAGAGGACCACTAGGCTACCGCATGCTCTTTGAATCTTGCAAAGTTCTTGGTTTTACATATAGAACTAAGATAACCATGAATTTCCAGATTTCTGCCTACATGGTTGCCCTAAAAATATTGTGGCCTGTGACAGGCAAAAGAGTCGAGAGCACTTCTCAAAGCAAGTAACTAGTCCTTTTCTTCATGCCTCAAAATTAACAGCCAAATAACATTTAGGTAGCCAGCAATGACCACAACACCAGTGCACATCAAAAAGCCAGCTCTTAAGGTTTTTCATGACCCAAGAGTTGATTAGAATACCCACCTTCAAAAATGAGCATAGGTCCACCATCCTGAGGATTTCGCTCCATATCAACATTCACAAAGGTGGCACCATTATTCACCTGTGCACAAATGTTCCTTGATAAGACCATATACAACTGCCCCTGATTACTTTCTATATAAAAGAAACACTACCTCATCCACTGCATTATCCAACAGTTCAGCAACAGCTGAAAAAAATTAAAGACTTCTCAGCATATATGACCATTAGCTTGCTATCATCAAAGTCGGAACAGCATACTAGTTGTGTAAAGTAATACAAAATCATACCACCAAGCGCCCATTTATGACTCGTTGCATTAGAGTGGAGGAACTTGGGGTGGACACGCACATGATCTATGCCACCTGCACATTACATGCACAGAAGTTAAGACTCTTTGTGGAGGGTTGTGAAGCTTAATGGCATAAGAGCTTGAAATCAAAACAAAAATCACGATGGAAACTTCCGACATACATCCTCCCACAACCTATAATAATATAAGCACAGTATTGCATAACTATCCCCCGGGCAGATAACATAAGACAATCATTCTGTTCTAATTTCACCATTTTTGAAGAGGGAAGCAGGAAATCTTTGGATTCAACATAGCTTTCAGCTGTGCATATCAGGTAACTTCAAACATAGAGAGCCATGAGTCCACATTTATAGGTAGCCCCAAACAACAGATTTCTGGAGTGACACTGCAAATAGACTTCATACCTAAGCTTGCAGACAACTAGTCAAGCAGCCGGTGTCTTAATCGTTGGTGGCAGAAAAAAATGTAGTACACATTGGGTATAGCCCTTGCAGCTACATAATGCACTAAACAGAAACGAAATAAGTGTTGTGATTCCAACTACTTCCTACCTCAGGAGTCAAAAGTCAGATGGATGTCACAATCAAAAGCTATTGCCCAATTGATGATGTGATGTAATTATAGCATTCAGAACCCCTTGCTGAAGACTTGCTTCAACCAGACTGCATGCCATGCATCAAAGAGCCATCAAGTCACATCCATCAAAACAATTTGCTTACATTCAAGCTTAATTAGTGATGAATCTCGATATTATGACAGAACCTTAATTAAGCCCAAAACTCGCATGAACAGGCAAAATGCACAAGCGTGCTGCTCAGTTATCCTTTTTAACCAAACTATTACCAGCCAAAGCTAAAGTCTCTACACACCGCTAATTCACCCTTACACATACAGATTATTGATGTTTAGAAATTATTTTAGAAAGTTTGTTAGGCTACCACATATGTTTGCTTGATCCACATACTCTTGCCTTAAACTAAGCCTGTAGGCTATAACCGCACTAGCACGATTGTCCCAAATACAGTCACAATACAGGTGACTCTCCTTGAGCTAAATCAATCACTAGTTTCTTTTGTTTTTCTTGTTGGGATCTTGCTTGATTAAGCCCTTATCCTTTCAATTGCTAGCCGGCTGCACAAAATCAAGCTTCAGTGATCTTGTGGACAGCCACTCAAATGATACCCTTATGTTGCTCTCAAGTGAAACTTGTTGGGGATGAGGCAAGCTTGCTAAGAAGCTGTTGTGCACACAAGGTAGGCCCCCTACCACCCAAAAACCATCACACTGAAATATAGGCAAGCCATGATTATTACTACCATCTAGACAAGAACTCAGTAAGCATTGTGTAACGAAAGAAACAGCGGCCGCCAAATCCAGACGACCAACTGCTAATTAAATGCAACAGCCATATGAGTACAATCAACAATCTCGGTTTTTATTAATTTGTGACCCTTCTCAAGGTTCTTTCCATAATTTGTTTATTCAAGAACAAAATGACTCTTTAAGACTTGCACTAACACAACTTGGAAAAGAGGAAACAAGAACCTGGAATGCATTTTGATGGTGCTGCCGAGCGGTCTCCATCGTAATCGCCTGCCTTCCAAAACTGTCTACACCCTCGCGGATGATTGTTGGCACTCAAGGTATTGTTTGCTGACATCTCTTGAAGATGTGCGGCTGATGTAGGGACATTTATCATGTAATGAGAAGGTGGGATTGATGAAGGTAGAGGAGGTAGAGCTCCACGAAGATGCCGCACCTGTGTGGGCAATGAAACAATAGGAGGCACCAATGCAATAGCCAGTGTCGAAGCAGATGGTGATGATGAGGTTGCTGTCATTGCATTCACACTTTGCTGATGAATGGATATTGTGCTTGAGAATCGCTGAGCATGAGCAGCAGGGGGGGAAGAGCCCGATTGCTTATCGGAGGAGCAGGGGGGGAGAGGCAAGGGCGGTGCTGATGAAGAGTCCGAGCTCTCTGAAGAGAAAATGAACTTATTCATATTGGTATCAAGGGGCTCCAAGAAGTCCTCAGGAAGGTCTTGATTATTCTGCTGCATAGCTTGATGAGGTTCTTGAGCTTCTTTGTGCTGCGCAACTTGGTTTTGATTAAAAGGGTTGTGAGAAGAGGGGGTTGCGGGCGGCTCCAGTTTGGGTTTCTTGGAAGGAGGAGATGGAGGAGGGGTGTCCAAGTCTAGAAGTGGGTGGACAGCCGGGGTTTCCATGTGTGTGTGTGTCTCTCTCTCTCTCTCCTCTCTCTCTCTCTCTCTCTCTCTCTCTCGGGATCGTTTCCTATGACGTTAAAACTCTCTTCTTCTTCTTCTTCTGCTTCTTCACACAGGAAGACAATGTGTGTATATGTGTGAAAGAAAGAGATTGATGACACAAGACTCACTGCTGATAGCTGGAACTTGCAAGAAAACAGTCTTTGAGAGGCTGCTGCTTTATATAGCTTGTCAAGAACAGCAATGTACACAGCCAAAGAAGGATGCCTGAATATAGAATGTGGTTAATTTGGAGCAATAACTTCTATTTAAGGCCTCTCCTCCCTCTATGCAGAGCCACCTCTCTCTCTTTCTCTCTCTCTCTCTCTCTCACACACACACACACACACACACACACAAAATATAGCAGCGTTGCCTGCATGGCCAGCTTCACTTGTGATTCTGTGATGGGAAGAATTTGTTAAAACTTAAGAAGTGTGTAAAATCATAGAGGGGAGGCACTGACTTTCAGCTTGAAGATCCTTTTACCATCAAAGAATGTCTTCCAAATGATTCAGTGTGTATTCATAATTTTCTTTGTAAATTGCAATTTCACCCAGTAAGTTGAATAAGATGATAAAGTTTTGCAAAATCGGAAATTCATGAACATACATATATCTATTAATAGTTATTATACAATATTTTCTCTATATATATATATTACAAAAATCTTGTAATATATAGAGAAAATAACTATTATTATTGATTAATGGAACATCAATGTCTTTATTCACCCGAAAAAAAACCAATGGGAATAAGCAATGATTGCAAACAACTAGGGTTTAGTGTATTTTTAACCGCCCAAAATTGACTAGATTTCCTGTTGAAAATATGGCAAAAGTTTAAAAGCTTTAGAGTAAATACCAATAAATGCTTGAAATTTTGTCCTAAAATTGAAAGATTTGTAACCGTGCCCTTATTCCGTTCGACAGGGAAATTTTTTTTTGGGAAAGTAGTAATTAATTAACGAAAAATAGAGAACAAGAGGAAGGATACAAATCTTTATGTATTCTATAACGACAGAGCGAGTGCCCTTTACACGTTTCTAAAACTGTTATATGAAGGCTTAAGTCCAAATCGTCTCTACGCACGATAAAGATGGAGAGAGAAAGAGAGAGAGAGAGAGAGAGAGGCGGCCGGCTGTACTAGTCCCAATAGTAGGGGTTGGGAAGCCCAAAGGGCCAAAGGGAAAGGAAAATTAATCACTAAGCATTAGAAGTTTTTGCCAAGTTAATCCCCTTAAGAATCTAGCTCATATCATATGTGTCCATTGCAAGTCATCGCCTTTGGCCGACGATCGCGTTGGCTATTTATTTAATGAAATCTGGGCAATTGTTGTCTTTTCTTGGCCAAATTTTCAGTTCTTTATTTAGCTACAACCAAAAATGGTGAGCTTTTGCAAGCTACAAATTTACAAAATTCTAGGTACCAACTAAAGCACGTTCTCTATTTGTACCCTCTTAATTAAGATATCCCACCACTTGTTCATTTAGTGCAAGCAGACTTTATTAAATGTTGAGCCTCCATTTCTAGTTATCAATCTCTGAAAGCTTTAATGATATTCAAATATCCCTCCAATTTTCAAATCTTCCTCCAAGATTCTTCACTGCCCAGATTTTGAAGAGTATCTAAGATGAAGGGTCCCACCCTCATCTTTTTTGAATCTTGAGAAGTTGAAACTTGAGGCATGCTTTCTCACTCTGACTCATTCATAACTACCCACATGCCCAACCTTGCCATTTTGCACATATTCTTTGATGCTAGGTCCCACATGAAACTTCCCCAGTCACAAGAAGATTTAGAAATTTTATCATGTAGGAAGCATAGCCTTTCTTAGTGTTTCCATACAGTGCATAACATCATGAGCTTTTGCTCAAGAGGCATCGCATACCTAGCTAGGTACGATTGGGGGCAGGGGACCATTCGGCCTACGATCCCCTATCCCCAATCGTATCTAGCTAGGTATGCGGTGCCTCCCTCAGAGAAGCTCATGGTGTTGAGGTAAGTCACAATGTGGGAATTATTGTGAGAATTTGTCCAAAACTTCTTGTGCAACGATGTGGCTACTGGAACTACTACATAGTCATAGGCAACATGACAAGAATGTCTCTATGAGTCAAGCGCCATCGTGGAAATAAAGTGGATCGTGGGCAATGTCAACTATTATTTCGGCAAGGCTCATGCCTAGTGATCCTATAAGAGAAAAGGTTTACTTGGGAGTTTTAAACCCACTCTTATCTTCATTGAAGTTCATGTGCCAAATTTACCCACATAAAGTCAACAGACACTATTTTTGCATTCTTTCTCTCATGTGTCACACAAATGCACAACACACATAGAAATAGATAATGACATTTGAAGTATGCTTTTTTTTTCCAGCACGAAGAAACAATCAATACTAAGAAGGGCGTGCATGTGTGTGTTTTGGGTTTTTTTTTTTGTTTATTTGGGGGGGGGAGGTGTCGACGGGGGCGAGGGCCAACAATGTGTTGCCCTCCCCTGATAACAAGGGCGTCAGCGAGAGCGGGAGGCAACAATATGTTGCCCTTCCCCAACATTGTTCCCCCCCCCCCCCCCCCCCCAAAACCAAAAAAAACAAAAACAAAAAAAAACCCTCCAATTTTATTTTTTTTTATAGATGTGTGGAGAGAATCCCACGAGGTGTTGAATTAGTCTTTTGTTATATACTACAACCTCCCATGTGGGAGTACCTTACCATATATGATGATGAAGATTTATTAAGTCCTTCACTATGCATTGTAATAGGTGTCATAGCTTTTGTTGGTAGCTGTGATTAACGACATATTCTGTCAATTATTCTGTCAATTACACTGACATGCCTCAATGCAAAGGGATTGTCTCCCCGTTGTATCATGCATTGAGCTTGATATTTCAACTCTCCCCTTAAGGTAAAGGGGCCAATATGAGAACATGTAAGAAAAAAATAGTATTTTTGGGGGGGATTTTTCATATCCGGCCAGATTTGAAATTTGATGAGTGCATTCAATTCCTCATGAAAAGATGCATTAGATGATATCAAGATTGATATTTTGTTGATTTTGCCTCAGCACTCTATTTGAAAAAGAGTAAATTTGAGGGCTTTTTAAAAAACAGAGACACTCAAGTCCCAATAGTAGTACACTTTTTAGCAAATCAGATGTGGACACCTAAGCAAGATTCCAAGCATATTCCTTTTTTTGTCTCTCTTTTGGGGGTGGAGCCATCTTCCTTTTGGGGGGTGGTTCCTTATTGGCCCCTTTACCCTATATTCAACTCCATGTCTTGAACTTCCATCATGATCCAAAACTTTTCCTTTGTGATACTTGCATGGATTGGCTAAGGAAATCACTATCATTACACATAGTGTTGGATTAACTAAAGCATAAACGAGGCTTATGAACACCATTTGAACGTAGCCTGATTCTTTACTACCTCGATAAGGTTATGCCACACAAAATGGCTATGGGCTTGCATGTTATCAACTCAATCTTCTCCACTATGTCTCTTGTGTATTATCTCTATCAATGCCTTGTCACAATCCTAATAACCATAATGTTCAGGAGACCCTTGTACTCTCCATAGTCCTTCACCATAACATTCATACCCTCTTCTTTTCCAATTGTAGTGATCATTGATTATATGAATCTCAAATAAATCACCATGGTGTTAAAATTAGGACCTAATTCCTTCACATGCAATGAACTTTTTGGAATCCTTATGTCAAACTAATCCCTAATGGAAATTATAAGTCATTCCTGCAAACAATGTTAAACCCACCTACATTAGTTGGATTCATCCACATCAACTAGCCTACATCGCAAACAATGTTAAACCCAGTTGGATCCATCCACATCAACTAGCCTACATTGCAAACAATGTTAAACCCAGTTGGATCCATCAACATCAACTAGCCTACATTGCAAACAATGTTAAACCCACCTACATTAGTTGGATCCATCCACATCAACTAACCTACAAGGCTAGTCGTCCTTCTCTTAGCATTGAAATCACTCTTCTTTTATTCGATTTCTATTGCTAGGTGCACTCTTTAAATCAATCTCTCTCTCTCTCTCTCTCTCTCTCTCTCTCACACACACACACACACACACACACACGCGCGCGCGCGCGCGCACACACACACACAAACACGTCGACAACTAGGATCTCGAACCACTAAACATGGAAACATACAACCCTGCATTGTTCTCTTAGTTTTCCCAGTGACTAGAAATACAATATTAACAAATCTTTATCGTTTTTTAAGGTCTTTCCCTCAGTTTGAAAGATTTAAATAGTAAATACACTAGCCCAAGCGTCATCTCCTTTTCATTAAAGAAAAAACAAATTAGAAAATTTCACAAATTTTTTGTCGTATGAAAGTAAGAATATACCTTATGGAGGAGAATCTTTATAGCATTGTTAACAACAAACAACCTAAATTCCAGGGTATGGCCCAAGAACATACGCGCAATGATAACACGATAGCAAAGCATTATTCTATGATTTGGAGATAATTAATTGCACCATTTTTGTCAACTAGTGCAAAACTACCAGCCAGGCATCTTCATGGCTAAAGATCTCCAAGTGGTTCCTCAAGTCCTTGCTCATAAACCCATAGGGTAGAGTCTAGCAAATCACCATCAAACAATCCTATATAAGCTTGCCCCCTATATATCCCTTGCATGCCCGCTCCCCTTAGGGTGTCATCTCCCATAGGACTCATGTCCTAACTATCCCCTCCCCCTCCTTCCTCTAACCTTATGGAAGATTTTTCATCCTCAAACAAAAATCTTAAAAATATCTTCTTGAGAACATTAATGTTCTACCAAGTGGAACCTTCCTTGAATGAGTCTTTCCACTTGACAAACCCTTGTTTTCCTACATAATGTCGTGTATGCTACCCACCATGGTGATCCAAGATATGTTGTTGTTTATAAAGTGAACTAGAGATTTCATGAAATCTTCTAGCATGCCTATGTGAACCACATTGTCCACTATGTGAAGGGCCATTTTCTCATATCCTCACATGGAACACTCGATGGACATCCAAGTTAACAATCAAATATAACTTAAAGCAACTTCACATACCTTCTTTAGTATTGTGTTTTGGGCGGTCACTTACAAGAAGTTACCTATGTCATGTACGTTCAAAAAGCATTTAAAAAAACTCTATACTTACATAATAAAACGATCCCTTTTATTTTAAAAATGAAATAAAAACACCTTTTTGAAAATGTAATTCTGAAAATGTAATTCTAATAATTTTGCTTAATAAAAACATCCTATGTTCAACTCATATGCTATATTGACATATCCTCTTAAGTATTGTGAAATGTCCACAATACTTGTGAGACAAGTCCCCAAAACGTTTTTTAAGGAAACCCATTAATTAGTTTAGGGGGGAAGCAATACTTGTGAGACAAGTAGGTCCCCAAAACGTTGTTTTTAAGGAAACCCATTAATTAGTTTAGGGGGGAAGAAAGGGAAAGAGGAGGGTGAGGAAAAAGCGAGGGGGGGGGGGGGGGGGGGGGGGAGGGGGAGGGGGTTGTTTTCTTTTAATGATTAAGGGCATCGTAGGCATGTAATGGTTAAGAGCATCGTAGGCATGTAGCCTAGTGGTTAAGATTGAGTCTTATTCTTTCTACGTGATGAGGTCAATTCCCACCCATTAGAAATGGTTTTAAATTGTGAATGCATTGGAGATGTTAATTGGAGATGCTAAAGCATCTTGGCAAGATTCTATGTAATGAAAAGTGAAAGTAAATTAGGGTACTTCTTCATTTTTCTAATCTGTGGAATAATTTGGAACTTTGAGAAATATTTGATGACCTTCCTCAAAGGTAAGAGGTCTCACCTTTTCATTCTCAGAGTGCTTCTAGAGGTCTTGTGCTCATTGCACATCAACGTATCCATATGATTATATTGAAAATCTTTAACTTAGTGAATTTTCTCTATGGCTAACCAGCCCATAATGATAAAGAGTCCCTTTAGGGTTCAAACTTTTGTCTCTCTATGTCTGTGGGCTCATAGAAGAGGGAATATATGGCTAGCAAACCCATAATGATAAAGAGTCCCTTTAGGGTTCAAATTGTTGTCTCTCTATGTTTGTAGGCTCATAGAAGAGGGAATGATCCGATGTAGTTTTTATGTAACACAATGTATGTCATGTGGCATCCAAGTGTAGCTTTCGAGAAAGCAACAGAAATCTTACATAATTCAAATCTAATTTTAGAATCATCAAACTAGACCATGATGCACCTAATTTTATTGCATTTGAAGCACTTCTCTATCATTGACATTCATCTTTCACTTCAGAGGAAAGAAAGGGCATAACAACTTGCTCATACTTTGCATAACATTTCCATTGCATACTAGTATAGTAGGCGGCTTCGCCACCTCTCTCTCTCTCTCTCTCTCTCTCTCTCTCTCTCTCTCTCTCTCTCTTTGTGTGTGTCACTGTGTTCTCGGACGTTGCAGGCGACACCGCCAGATTTAGGAGATTGTTCTTTTGACAATCAAATGTACTCTTTTATAACTAGTGAGATAGGGTCCTAGGCCATGGGATGAGGCTAAATTAAGTGCTAACTTAGGGGTCTCCTAAAGATATCAGCTAGAATGCCTTATAAGAGGAGGTGGTTGGGAGGAGAGTAGCATATTCTTAATTCACTGACTTCACATTGGTATCAAAGATTTTAAAGATCTCGTGGAGTTCACTACGCGCAGGAAAACTCCCCGATGCTATTTCTAGAATGGATGCTTGTCATCTATACATGGAAGCCTATTGCAAGCACTATCGCTTGAGGGAGGAGGAGCCTATCACCGACCTCTACTAAATCAAGCAAGAGTCGCACCAAAACCCATCGTAGGGGCTTGCTTGTCAAACTTAATTTCATGACGATGGCCTATTAGTGATCCTACAAGTGAGCCTCGCTACAATGTCTCTTCCTCACGTTATTTCGGTTGCAATGTCATAGCCAAAACGCATGACTTTTCACATAAAGGGGCACCCAAATTTAGGGTGAGCTTATTTTGAGCGAAGCCCTATCTAAGGAGTTCTCACGCCAAGGAAAAGATTTAAAAGCTTGCATTCAGAGCATTTAGGTTTATTTTTTTATTAAAAAACATTGAGTTTATCTCGATTTTCTAAGATTTTGTAGAGGATAGAGGGGCACCTACATATGCATTGATGGCCTTTCAACTCGAGTGGGTTAGCCTCGTAGATCCAAAAATTGCAATGAGCCAACCCCGTTGCACAAAATGAAGATGACAAGAACTGGCAAGCGTGGGATCAATGTTTTATGTGAATACATCATCTTTCACCACTTATATCTCTTGTTATATAGAAGTGATTAGATGGTCCCAATGAGTTTCACAAGGTGCTTAGTTTCCTACTAGGATTATAACCAGTACTCATCTACATCCTAATATTTTGGGATTTTCCATTTTAGAGGCATCGATTTATGATGAAAATGAGAAAGGGCTCCATTCTAAATGCCCCGCAATCGACAATCGTTCTTCAAATTATTCCAACAACAAACACCAGGCTTCTACAATTGATCAAGAGTTTACAAAAAATGTTAAAGATCCTTGTGGTCCTTTATCTACTACAGATTTTGCAATAGCCAAGAAGGAAAATTTATCTTTTTGCTTGTCTCTCATACAAACATATGAAGGGAGAGTGTCCTATGAATCGCAGTGCAAATCAATAAAAGGCCAAGGGCACCAACAAAGCGGTGACAAAGGGAAGGATAAATCTTTACATACAATCTAGTCATTGCAATTGAATGATTCCGCTAATTTCTCTCAAGTGGAAGTCTCTCATTGTACCGACACACATGAATGCTTACTTATAGCTTCCATGCAACAGAAGCTAGTGGGTCCTCATGAATTAGTTCTTCTTCATGGATACATTAATGGCCACAAGGTGTACAATTTGGTTGATGATGGAGCAACTCAATAGTTTTTCAATTATGCTTTGGTTAAGAGATTAAAGCTTCCACAAACTAAGAGTACACACAATCGTACAATATCTCTTATGCAAGGGCAAGGTTTTGATATATTTGGGATACTATGGTTAATAATGTATCGATGCAAGTTCAAGGCCATAAGATGACATTGGATTTTCAAGGTATAAACATGTCAAGAGCCGATGTCGTTCTTGAACACGAGTGGCTTTATAGTCTTGGACCTACTCTCAAGTGTAGCTACCTATAATAACCCCCTCCGATTTTGAAGCTAATGGCCCCCATGCTTTGCTTTTTGGAGAGCACGATGCTCTTTCTTCTCCTCTCACATGTACAATTGAGTTGTACTTGTTGCAAAAAGCGAAGAATTAGAGAAAGTTTATTTGTATTATTGCTTGTCTCACTGGTTTGTACATCACAATAAAAGTTTTGTCTAATTTTTTTTCAAAGTGATGAAAATCAAATTTTGCACGACTATAAAAGACATGTTTCCTAATGATTTATCTTTGTGGTTACCTTCAAAGCGAGAAATTCAAAATAGCATAGATGTGTAGCCAGATAGTAAGCCTATTAGTTTGGCCAATGAATGCATACATTTGATTAAACATTTCTTACAAGAATGTTTTGATATGTCACACATTGATAAGATTAAAGTTAAGTAAGCTCAGGACTGCTACAAAAAAATTGCAGATGAAATAAGACAAGTATTCTTCACGTAAAGGCATTCAAAAAGTCTTAAAACTAGGCTCCACCTAAGCTTTCACCAAAGTATTGTGGTCCCTTCAAGATTCTTAAGAAGATTGGTGTACAATTCCGACTAGATTTTTAGTTGAAAAAATGGGCAAAAGGTTAAAAGCTTTAGAGTAAATACCAATAAATGCTTGAAATTTTGACCTAAAATCGGAAGATTTTCAAGCGTGCCCTTATTCTTTTCGTTAGGAAAAAAGTTTTTTCCAAGTTAATCCCATGAAGAATGTAGCTCATATCATACGTGTCCACCGTAAGACATTGCCTTTGACCGACAATCGCATTGGCTATTTATTTAATCAAATCTTCCTCCAAGATTCTTCGCTGCCCAATTTTTTAAGAGTATCTAATATGAAGGGTCCCACCCCCATCTTTTTTGAATCTTGAGAAGTTGAAACTTGAGACCTGCTTTCTTCATTCCCTCTCACTGTGACTCATTCATAACTACCCACATGCCCAATCTTGCCACTTTGCACATATTCTTTGATGCTCACTGCTCAGGTCCCACATGAAACTAATTCCCCATTCACAAGAAGATTTAGAAATTTTCTCATGTAGAAAAACAGAGTCTTTTTCAGTGTTTTCATACAATGCATAACATCATGAGCTTTGCTCCAGAGGCATCGCATACCTATCTAGGTACGATTGGGGGCAGGGGACCCCCCCCCCCCCATCTGACACCCCCCTTGTCAAGTGGGATAACCGGTCTACGATCTTCAAACGATCTCAACTAATCCACCATCGGACGGTGCAAAACCGATCCCGCTGCCCCCAATCAATAGGGATCCCACCGAACAGAGGGGGTGTCAAATAATCATGAGGCCGCCCCCCCACCGGGCCGACGGTCCTATGCCCCAATCCTACCTAGGTAGGTAGGTGGTGCCTCCCTCACAGAAGCTCATGATGTTGAGTAAGTCACAATGTGGGAATTATTCTGAGAATTTGTCCAAAATTTCTTGTGATTCTTGAGAGCCTTAAGAATTCTTACAACCAAGGGGTATGTCGCATGGTCAAGGTTTCACCCTGCTCGTTCACATAGGTGAACTTTACCTGTAAGCCATAAGTCTGTTGAAATCGACAGTGTAGGCAAACCAGATTGTCCTATCCTCGTCCTTCAAAGATGTGTTATTTCTTTCTCACTTTCAACAGCAGGATGAGATAAACAAGTAGACAAGAGGCAACTCCTCTATCAAGTAGTTCCTGCTCTCCTAGTCCCTACTTAACGCCCACACCTTTCTTTGCTTCTTTCCACCATTTTGAATTTACAAAATGATTTATAATTTAGAGTCTTTTACTTCATGTTCAAGACGAGATGAAAAGGAGGGGATGGTGGAGACAACACATCAATGTTTTGCATGTTCAAATTGCTACCACCTTGTGTAAGATGAGTGAGTTGTTTCCACCTGTATTGTTCACAAATAGATTTAGAAATTTTCTCGTTTAGGAAAACAAAGTCTTTATCAGTTTTTTTCATACAATGCATAACATCATGAGCTTCTACTCGAGAGGCATCACATCCCACGAGGTGTCAAATTAGTCTTTTGTTATATATTGCTACCCCCATGTGGGGGTACCTAAGAGATATGATGATGAAGATATGTTAAGTCCTTCACTATGCATTCTAATAGGTGTCATAGCTTTTGTTGGTAGCTGTGATCAACAACATATTCTGTCAATTACACTGGCATGCCTCAATGCAAAGGAGTTGTCTCCCCATTGAGCTTGTTATTTCAACTCTCCCCTTATGTTCAACTCCATGTCTTGAACTTCCAGATTCTCCAAAACTTGTCATTTGTGATACTTGCATGGATTGGCTGAGGAAATCACTATCATTACACATAGTGTTGGATTAACTAAAGCATAAACGAGGCTTATGAACACCTTTTGTACGTAGCCTGATTCTTTACTACCTTGATAAGGTTATGCCCCACTCTTTATGTCCCACAAAATGGCTATGGGCTTGCATGTTGTCAACTCAATCTTCTCCACTATGTCTCTTGTGTATTATCTCTATCAATGCCTTGTCACAATCCTAATCACCATAATGTTCAAGAGACCCTTGTACTCTCCGGAGTCCTTCACCATAACATTCATACTCTCTTCTTTTCCAATTGTTGTGATCATTGATCATGAGAATCTCACATAAATCACCATCATGTTAAGACTAGGACCTAATGCCTTCACTAGCAATGAACTTTTTGGAATCCTTATGTCAAACTAAGCCCTAATGGAAATTATAAGTCATTCCAGCCAACAATGTTAAACCCACCTACGTTAGTTGGATTCATCCACATCAACTAGCCTACATTGCAAACAATGTTAAACCCACCTACATTAGTTGGATCTATCCACATCAACTAGCCTACAAGGCTAGTCGTCCTTCTCTTAGAATTGAAATCACTCTTCTTTTATTCAATTTCTATTGCTAGGTGCACTCTTTAAATCAATCTCTCTCTCTCTCTCTCTCTCTCTCTCTCTCTCTCTCTCTCTCTCTCTCTCTCTCTCTCTCTCTCTCTCTCTCTCTCTCTCTCTCTCTCTCTCTCCACACACATACACCAACAACAGGGATCTTGAACCACTAAACATGGAAACATACAACTCGGCATCCTTTTCTTAGTTTTCCCAATGACTAGAAATACAATAATAAATCTTTATAGTTTTTTTGAGGTCTTTCCCACAATTTGAAAGATTTAAATAGTAAATACACTAGCCCAAGCATCATCTCCTTTTCATTAAAAAAAAAAAAAGACAAATTACAAAATTTCACAAACTTTTTGTCGTATGAAAGTAAGAATGTACCTTATGGAGGAGAATCTTTATAGCATTGTTCACAAACAACCTAAATCCCAAGGTATGGCCCAAGAACTTGCACACAATGATAACACGATTACAAAGCATTAATCTGTGATTTGGAGATAATTATTTGCACCATTTTTGTCAACTAGTGCAAAATTACTAGCTATGCATCTTCATGGCTAAAGATCTCCAAGTGGATCCCTCAAGTCCTTGCCCATAAACCCACAGGGTAGATTCTAGCAAATCACCATCAAACCGTCCTATATAAGCTTGCCCCATATATATCCCTTGCATGCCTGCTCCCCTTAGGGTGTCATCTCCCATAGGACCTGTGTCCTAACTATCCCCTCTCCCCTCCTTCCTCTGGCCTCATGGAATATTTTTCATCCAAAAAAAAAAACTCAGAAATATCTTCTTGAGAACATTAATGTTCTACCAAGTGGAACCTTCCTCGAATCAGTCTTTCCACTTGACAAACCCTTGTTTTTCTACATAATGTTGTGTACGCTACCCACCATGGTGATCCAAGATATGTTGTTGTTTATTAAGTGAACTAAAGATTTGATGAAATCTTCTAGCATGCCTATGTGAACCACATTGTCCACTATGTGATGAGCCATTTCCTCATATCCACGCATGGAACACTTGATGGACATCCAAGTTACCATGGCAACTTCACATACCTTCTTGAGTGTTGTGTTTGGGGGGGTCACTTACAAGAAGTCACCTATGTCATGTATGTTCGAATTAGGGTTGCAAGAAAACACACAGAGCTTGGAGAAGACGAAGGAAGCTCAAGGCACACAATAGAGAGTGTATTACTTAGTGTGCAATGAAAAGATAGATAGCCCTAGAGTGATGGGCATATATACAATGAACGGGGGGAAAAACCTCCTAAAGAGGGAAAAAAATGCCCCAACGGTCCTAAGTGTGTTCACACACATCACTACTACATGTATATGGTAACAAATCCCCCCTAGAGTGATACGGTGAACGAGAGCTGGCACATGAGTAAAGGGAAGTACCATGCCCTGAGGACATGATCAGTCCACAAAGGGGAGTAAGCCCAAAGCTTTGCGGAAAGCTTCGAGCTTCTGACGAGACAATGCCTTTGTGAAAAGATATGCAAGGTTGTCTTGTGTTGGCACATAAGCCAAGCTGATCTCTCCTGTTGAGAGCCTCTCCCTGACATAGTGGTAATGCACCTCAATGTGCTTCGTGCGAGCATAAAACACTGGGTTCCTCGCAACTACCAGTGCGCTCTGACTATTAGTGTAGATAGTGTTGGCATTGTCCTATCCAACACCCAAATCAACCATAAGGCGTCTGAGCCATACACACTCAACCATAGCTGTGAAGACTGTCCTGTACACTCAGTCTTACAACTAGAAGTGGCCACAGTAGGTTGCTTCTTGCTCACCCATGATATACATGAACTGTCAAGCATGAAACAAAAACCACTCGTGGACACTCACGCGTCAAAACAACGAGCACAATTTGAGTCCAAAAAAGCATGTAAGTCCGGCGGCAATGATCCCCCCTTGGGATAAAACAAGCCAAGATGTAAAGTGCCACTAAGGTAGCGAAAAATCCTCTTGACAGCCTGCCAATGCTTAGACCCTGGGCTATGCAAAAAAGATTTGATTTGTGAGACTGCAAACTAAATATCTGGCCTCGTGATGCATACATAAATGAGGCAGCCAACAACATTTTGATAAAGAGTGACATCAGCAGGATCACAAGCATCACGTAGACTTAACTTCAAACCTATCCCGTGGGAGTGGCAATAGGTTTGCAATCCTCAAGTCCAAACTTACATAGCAATGTCTCTATGTAACTTTTCTGACACAAGGCAATACCACCATCACATTACTTAAACTGTATACCCAAGTAATGATGCAACAACCCCAAATCTTTCATCTTGAAAGTAGTATTCAAATCAGCCTTAAATTCAGCAATATGTGCCTCACTGGGACCATTGATCAACAAATAATCCACATAAAGAACAACAATGAGAAGTATATCGCCCTCACGCTTGACATACAATGTGCTTTCTGTTGGAATGTTGCGAAAGCCTCATTTGACCAAATGAGTGTCAGCTTTCTCATACCAAGTATGAGGAGATTGCTTCAACCCATACAAAGCCTTCTTACATCTGCACACTTTGTCCTCTTGTCCTTTCTTGACAAAACCGCGAGGTTGCGTTACATAAACTTCCTCAAATATGTCACCATTCAAGAAAGCAGTAACAATGTCTAATTGATGTACATCCCAACCAAAATGAGCTACCAATGCACATAGAAAATGAATAGTAGTCATACGACAAGTGGGAGCATCATATCTATGCCTTTTTTCTGCGCATAGCCTTTTGCAACAAGTCGAGCCTTATGGCAATCAACCTCACCATCCAGCTTGCGTTTCAACTTGTAAACCCACTTTGTACCAATGGCCTTTTTGCCGGGAGGAAAATCACATAAAGTCTATGTGTCATTTTCTATAAGTGCATCATATTCTAATTGCATGGCAGCCATCCAATTTTTTGAATTCTGTGCTTCATCAAAAGACGAAGGTTCCTCGACATCATGTAGGCTAGACACAGCCAAAGCATAACAATCTGATGCATAAGATGCATGGCGAGAACCTGAACGAGTACGACTAGACAAAGGTGCATCCAATTTACTGTCATGCAATGTATGCACCAACCATTTTGGCATACCTCTAGCCTGCTCATTTTCAACCCTTTCCTCATCAAGTACATCATGTACATTTGCATCAGTAATAGGCTGATCCGTAACATTTTCAGAAACCCCCATAGGCTATGCATTTGCCTCATTGGAATTTACATTCGTACTTCCACCACTGAAAAGAGCCACCAAACAGCCAAAAACACGCATGTGCTCAATAGAAGGCTTTCTATCATGCCATGCTTGATATGGAGTAATAGATTGCAAAGATTTCGTAAGACACCTGTCTAGTACATAAGTGGCACACATGATGGCCTCAAGGCAAAAAGAATGCGGCAAAGCTTGACTTTTGACCATACATCGTGCCATTTCCGTAAGTGACCTGTTTTTCCTCTCAACAACACCATTTTGCTGAGGTATATAAGGCATTGTATATTGATGCCGGAAATGCATTAAATTCATGAGACATATACTCCCCCCCTCGATCGGAACGGAGGGTGCCCATAGTACATTTTGAGACATTTTCAGCCATAGCCATAAATTGTTTGAAGCACATAAAACTTCGGACTTCGTTTTAAGCGGAAATACCCATGCATACTTGGAGTAATCATCAATGAAAGTCATGAAGTACAGGTAATTGCCCAAGGACGGAGTTTGCATGGGCCCACAAACATCACTATGCACAAGCTGCAACCTGCATGTGGCCCTAAATGAACCATCCTTTGGAAACTTAAAACGCTGCATTTTACCTAGAATACAGCCTTCACAAACATGTTTGATAGGTGCTTCAAGAGGTGGCAAAGAAGCAACCATACAAGATTTCTGCAAACGCAGCAAACTGGCAAAATTCAGATGCCCAAAACGTGCATGCCACAGTTTTGCATCTGAAACAACCCTTGAATCTGCAACGGCATTTGCAAAATTTTGTCCACGCTTGTCATACAAAGTGAGCTTATATAGCCCACAACAAAAAAGGCCAGATACAACAATTTCATCACCAAAACTGAGATCATGAACTATACATCTGTCATCCACAAATTTGACTACAAGTCCAAGTCTAGCAAGTGCAGATACAGACAAAAGATTCTTCTTGATCCCAGGTACATAAAGTGCATCAACAAGTGTGAAAGAAGTTTCATTTTCCAATAGTAAGAACAATCTTTCCAACTCCCTAAACCGGATAAGAGGCATTGTTGGCACAAGTGACTGAATTCCAATGAGGGACAGACTCGAGAGAGGTGAACAATTCACGATGTGAGGTAATGTGCTTTGTAGCACCACTGTCAAAATACCACACATGTGAATCTGCAGCAAGAACTGACATGCATGCGTCATGGACAGTAGGATTGTAAGTGCACTCTACACTAAAATGAAGTGCATCAACAAGTGTGAAGGAATTGCCATTTGCAATAGTAAGCACAATCTTTCCAACTCCCTAAACCGGATAAGAGGCATTGTTGGCATAAGTGACTGAATTCCCATGAGGGACAGACTCAAGAGAGGTTAACAATTCACGATGTGAGGTAATGTGCTTTGTAGCACCACTGTCAAAATACCACACATATGAATCTGCAGCAACTGACATGCATGCATCATGGACAACAGGATTGTAAGTGCACTCTGCACTAAAAGCCTATTCTGCATCAACATCAGCATCACAGTCTCCTTTTACAGAAGACTCAACAATGGCAGCATTTATAGTGGAACCAACATTTGCAGGACTTAGTGTGCAATGGAAAGATAGATAGCCCTAGAGTGATGGGCATATATACAATGCATGGGGAAAAAAACCTCCTAAAGAGGGAAAAAATGCCCCGGCGGTCCTAAGTGTGTTCACACACATCACTACTACGTGTATATGGTAACAATGTACGTTAAAAAAGTATTTTAAAAACCCCTATACTTACATGCTCTAGGGTGAGGATTTTTCCCCAAAATAAAATAAAAACCCCTTTTTGTAAATGTAATTCTAATAATTTTGCCTAATAAAAAACCTCTTATGCTGAACTCATATGCTATATTAACATACCTATGGATGACCCCCTCTGAGATATGGTGAAAGGTCCACAATACTTGTGAGACAATTACGGTACTTCTCCACTTTTCTAATTTGTAGAATAACCTAGAACTTTGAGAAATATCTGAAGACCTTGCTCAATGGTAATAGGTATCATCTTTTCATTTTCACAGTGCCTCTAGAGGTCTTATGCTCATTGAACTTTTGCCTCTCTCGGTCTGTAGGCTCATAGAAGAGGCCCAAGAGGGCATAACCCAATGTAGTTTTTATGTAACACAATGTATGTCATATGTTCTTTTGCCGATCAAATGCACTCTTTTATCACTAGTGAGATAGGGTCCTAGGCCATGGGATGAGGCTAAATTAAGTGCTAACTTAGGGGTCTCCTAAAGATAGTAGCTAGAATGCCTTATAGGAGGAGGTGGTTGGGAGGAGAGTAGCATATTCTTAATTCACTGACTTCACATTGGTATCAAAGATTTTAAAGATCTCGTGGAGTTCACTACGTGCAAGAAAACCCCTCGGTGCTATTTCTAGCACAAATGCTTGTCATCTATACAAGGAAGCCTGGTGCAAGCACTATCGCTTGAGGGGGAGGAGCCTATCACCGACCTCTACTAAATCAAGCGAGAGTCGCACCGAAACCCATCGCAGGGGCTTGCTTGTCAAGCATAATTTCAAGACAATGGCCTATTATTGATCCTACAAGCAAGCCTCACTGCAATGTCTCTCCCTCACACTATTCGGTTGCAATGTCATAGCCAAAAAACATGACTTTTCACATAAAGCGGCACCCAAATTGAGAGTGAGGTTATTTTGAGCCAAGCCCTATCTAAAGGAGTTCTCACGCCAAGGAAAAGCTTTAAAATCTTGCATTGAAGGCATTTAGGTTTATTTTTTTATTAAAAGACATTGAGTTCATCTCGATTTTCTAAGATTTTAGAGGATAGAGGGGCACCTAGATCTACATTAATGGCCTTTCAACTTGAGTGGGTTAGCCTCGCAGATCCAAAAATTACAATGAGGCAACCTCGTTGCACAAAATGAAGATTACAATAATTGTTAAGCATGGGATCAATGTTTTATGTTAATACATCATCTTTCACCACTTATATCTCTCGTTATATAGAAGTCATTAGATGACCTCAATGAGTTTCACAAGGTGCGTAGTTTCCTACTAGGAAGACAACTTGATGTCAATGCCAAAATTACTCATCTACATCCTAATGTTTTGGGATTTTCCATTTCAGAGGCATCGATTTATGATGCAGATGAGAAAGGGCTCCATTCTAAATGCTCCACAATCGACAATCATTCTTCAAATTATTCCAACAACAAACATCGGGCTTCTACAATTGATCAAGAGTCTACAAAAATGGTTGAAGGTCTTTGTGGTCCTTTATGAGTCCTTTATATACTACAGATTTTGGAAGAGCCAAGAAGGAAAAATTATCTTTTTGCTTGTCTCTTTTCCAAACATATGAAGAGAGTCCTATGAATCCCAATGCAAATCAATAAAAGGCCAAGGGCACCAGCAAACCGGTGACAAAGGGCAAGGATAAAGCTTTACATACAATCTAGTCATTGCAATTGAATGATTTCGCTAATTTCTGTCAAGTGGAAGTCTGTCATTGTACCCTAGTGGGTCCTCATGAATTAGTTCTTTTTCATGGATACATTAATGGCCACAAGGTGTAAAGTTTGATTGATGATGGAGCAACTCAGTAATTTTTTGAATTATGCTTTGGTTAATTAAAGCTTCCACAAACTAAGAGTACACACAATCATACAATATCTCTTATGCAAGGGCAAGGTTTCGATATATTTGGGATACTATGCTTAATAATGCATCGATGCAAGTTCAAGGCCATAATTTTCAAGTTATAAACATGTCAAGAGCCGATGTCGTTCTTGGACATGAGTGGCTTTATAGTCTTGCCCTACTCTCAAGCGTAGCTACCTACAATAACCTCCTTCGATTTTGAGGCTGATGGCCCCAATGCTTTGCTTTTTGGAGAACATGATGCTCTTTCTTCTCCTCTCATATGTACAATCGAGTTGTACTTGGTTCAAAAATCAAATGAAACAGAGAAAGTTTATTTGTGTTATTGCTTGTCTCACTCGTTTGTAGATCACAGTAAAAGCTTTGTCTTTTTTTTTTTCAAAGTGATAAAAATCAAATTTTGCACGACTATAAAAAAGGTGTTTCCTTAATGATTTATCTTTGTGGTTACCTTCAAAGTGAGAAATTCAACATAGTATAGATGTGCAACCAAATAGTAAGCCTATTAGTTTGTCCAATGAATGCATACATTTAACTAAATATTTCTTACAAGAATGTTTTGATATGTCACACAACGATAAGATTAACGTTAAGTAAGCTCAAGACCGCTACAACAATTTTACAGATGAAAAACGACAAGTATTCTTCACTAAAGGGCATTCAAAAAGTCTTAAAACTAGACTGCACCTAAGCCTTTCACCAAGGTATTGTGGTCCCTTCAAGATCTCAAGAAGATTGGTGTGCTTATAAATTGCATTTACCAACACATTCACGAGTTCATCATGTTTTTAATGTTAGCCATTTACGCAAGCAGTTAGGACAAAAGATAATGTTGTTGATCCAGATACTTTGGTCGACATAATTGACCCACTCACTTGACCTTATAAGCCAAAGAAGATTTTGGATTATCAGAGTTTAAGAAATCGTGTTTGCAAACAAGTTTAGTTAAGTGGAAAGATATACCTGAAAAAAGTTTCCACTGGTGCTCTTCGTTAAAGGTTTCCACTCTTGTTTTTGAGGATGAAAACTTTCTTTCAAGGGAGAGTAGTGTCAAGAGTAAGGTAATTATTGGGATATGGTCCTAGGCCAAGGGATAAGGCTCACGGGTCTCATAAAGATAGCGACTAGAATGCACTATAGAAGGAGGTGGTTGGGAGAAGAGTAGCACGTTCTTAGTTCCCAACACCCTCCAGGAGAACAAGATCAAATATGTCTTTAAACAAGAGGAGCCTCCCTTTTTCCCACATAGAAGGTGATATATCTTTTGCAAGTCTTTCATTTTACTTCAAGAATGTCCGGGACATAAGACAATTTGACCTCTCTTACAGAGAGTCTCTCGCTAACCTATTGGTAATGCAACCCAAGGTGCTTTGTGTGAGCATGGAACACTAGGTTCCTCATAGCCAAAGCACTCTTGTCATTAGTGCAGATCGTGGTGGTAAAGTGCTATCTGGCACCCATCATTCAAAGGGTGTCTAATGCTCAATAGTAAATGTGAAAGTTGCCCTATCCTTAGCCTCACAATTAGAAATGGCCACTATAGAATGTTTCTTGTTCAACCAAGATATGCTTGAGCTGCCTAGCATGTAACAAATACCACTAATGGACACTCGTGTGTCACAACAACAACCAACACAATCTAAGTCTAAAAAAGCATGTAAATCTGGCAATGATGATCCCCCTTGGGATAAAATGATCCAAGATGTATAGTGTCACTTAAGTAACAAGAGATTTTCTTAAATTCCTTTGAACGCGTAGACCCTTGGCTATGCATAAATTTTTTCACCTACGAGACTGCATACTAAGCATTTGGCCTCGTCCTCGTGGACTCGTAATGCATACATAAATCAAGCAACCACCAGCCTACTGAAGAGAGTGATATCCAAGTCTCCAAAATCATGAAGAATAAGACTCAAACTTATTTCTATAGGAGTAGCAATGGACTTTCAACCTTTAAGGCCGTATCTATGTAATAAATTTTCAGTGTACCTTGTCTAACACAAAGCAATATGTTCATCAATCGTATGTCCAAATAATGATGCAAAAACCCAAAATTCGACATTTCAAAAGAGGCATTCATATGGGCCTTAAAATTCACAATATGTGCTCATTTGTTCTGGTGAGAAACGTGTTGGGAACATAAACCACGATGACAAAAAGTACATCCTTTGCACACTTGACATTCAAAGTGCTCTCAGTTGGACTATCGTGAAAACTATGTACAACCAAGTAATCATAGCTCTTTTCATGCCAAGGACATGGAGCTTGCTTCAAACCATGCAAAGCCTTCTTGATCCGGCATACCTTGTTTTGCTGCCCTTTTTTAACAAAACCATGCAATAGCACTACATACACTTCCTCAAGAAAATCACCATTTAAAAAATATGTCTTTATATTCAACGGATGTACATTCCAACCATTATGAGTTGACAATGCTACAAATGGTAGGGTTATAACAAGTTGAAGAAAAAGTCTCAAAAATCACTTCCCTTCTTTTAAGCATGCTCTCCTACCATGTCTAGCCTTATAGCAATTGATACTATCATCAAACTTGTATTTTAACTCGAAAACCCACTTAGTATGAATGGCCTCTTAAGCATGCCCTTCTGGCAATTCTAGCTTGATAGCGATCAACACTATCATCAAACTTGCATTTTAACTTGAAATCCCGCGTAGTACAAATGGTCTTTTTGCTAGGATGCAAGCTACACAGAGTGTCTGCCATTGGTAGTCATATGACAAGCAAAAGTCTCATACAAAGCAATTCCCTTCTCAAGGGCATCCTCTTTTCCTACAAGTCTAGCTTTATAGTGATCAATACTACCATCATGCTTGCATTTTAACTTGAAAGTTGCTTAATATCAATAGCCTTTTTTCTAGGAGGTCCGCTACACAAAGATTGTGTGCCATTCTTCACATTAGCATCATACTCAAAGTGAATTGTAGTCAACCAGTTCTTTGAATTTGTGCTTCATTAAATGGCAAATTTTATTCCTCATCAAACATACTAGACCAAAAAATTAACAATCTCATGCGTAAGGGGCATGCTAAGAAATTCAAATCTGAACAAGTACGACTAGACAAAGACGAACCCAATTTACTATAACGCAAGGTCAGCACACTAGCCATTTGGGCATACCTCTAGCCTACTCATTTTCAGGTATCCTCATCAATTACACTTGTAAATCTACATCAAGAAATGGTCGATCTATGACGTCATTTGAAACATGAATAGGTTGCACATGTCCTTCATTAGGGATTGCATTCGCACTCCCACCATGAAATAGAGCCAACAATGTATCACATAGCTTCTGTGAGTTCATAGATGTCTCCTTTGTACATGTTAAATAGCGATGTACTATATCTTCCACAAAAACAACATCTAGACTAATAAGACATGCTTCGCTTTGAGATGATACAACCTATAACTTTTTCTTTCTAAATTGTAACAAACATAAATACATTTCTTAGTCTTATCATCCAACTTTCTATAAAGTTTCTTGGGCACCAAGCATACGGCAAGCAACCAAAACATAGACAAATAACCAATAGATGGCTTGCCATGTCAATTCACGCCTAATATGATCAGCTATAATGCTTAAGTGCGATGGGATAACTATTCAAAACATATATGTAGCACACATGATAGCCTAAAGCCAAAAGGCAAGTGACAAAGCTTGACTTTTGACCATACCAGGGCCACCCTGATGAGTAATCTCATCAACGCTATTTTGATGAGGGCTATGTACACTCTACATTGGTGTTTGAATTTGTGACTCGACAAAAATGCGTTGAATTCTTTAGACATTTACCCAACCTCCCCGCGTGACCTGTGAAGCAATACGAACGGGTACCCACAATACCACATACATTTTTAACAATAAGAAAAAATTGCTTGAATCACAAACATTTCAAGAGGGGGCAATGAAGCAACCATAACAGATTTCTTCATAATATAGAAAATCGCCATCATTCAGGTGACCAAAATGTGCATGCCAAAGTTTTGCATTTGAAATAGCCTTTGATTAAAAAATTACGCATTTTGAATCTCCACTCATTTCTTGTAAGCTTTGATCTTATACAACCCACAAAAAAGTGCCTTATGTCATAATGGTATCACCAAAATTGAAATCATCCACATCTATCGTCCACAAACTTGTCTGCAAGACCAAGTTTGCAAGTGCAGATACAAGCAAAAAGTCTTCTTGATCACATACAAAACATCCGCAAGTGTGGAAGAATTGTCATTTGCAACAATAAGAACAATCTTCCCAATTCCCTTAACTGGATAAGAGGATTTGTTGGCACACGTAACAACCTCTCCATTAGGGACAACCTCAAGAGAAGTGAACAAACCTCCACCATGAGACATAATGTGCTTAGTTGCATCATTGTCAAGAAACCACACACGATCCATAGATTATGTAATACATGCATCATAAAAATAGATGGTTCAACCCCACTCTCCATCCTACACAATATTTGTTGAATCTCCATTTGAAGGAGCTTCCGCAATGACTATATTTGCCTCTTTCTTACGAATCTGTACGATCCCAATGTGCTTGTTCAACAATAGGCAAACAATGCTAGCAATAGAATTACTAGAACCTACACCATCATCCACAAATGTTTCATCATGTAAGCCTAAAGTGGGTAGTTTTCCCATCCACTTTGTCCTCAGAAGACAACATGCAAAACATCATTGTTGTTAGCCAGGCTTGATGACTACACCTAATGCAAGAATTGTCTACGTAGAGGAAAATTGCACAAAAATATCAATTGCTATATAGCACAAACCACATAAGAGTACAAAAGTGCATGTTTTGCAAGATTTATAATGTAAAAAAAAATTGCACAAGAGGACGAAATTTATTGTGGAATATTGCTAGTAATGAAAATGAAGCCTAAAATGCTATCAAACCAAATTTTTGCTATATCGAGCTCTATGAGCGTCTCCAAAGGTTATGGCGTCCTGCAAACCCTCACCAAAAATCACATCAATTTGAGAAAGTGACCCTAGAGGGTGCTGGTGATGCTGTTCGAGATGTCAAAGCCTTCCCTAACACCAATTGTTGGTAATATTGCTACATGAATGCACACAAAAAAGGAAAAGATACACTAGAAGCACAAGAGCACACAACACATACAAAAGTATTACTAAGCGTGCTAATACAATGCCAAGGCTTGGCTTGGAGTGACGAGCATAGAAAAAACCCAAGGAACAAACCTCCATGCAAGGGGAAGAAGTGCTTTGCAAATCTGAAACTGTTCACACACCACTACCATAATATGATAACATTCAAATAGGGGATCCCAAACTCCTTGTTAAGACTTGAACCTCCACCATCGAGGGCAATCCAAACCTTTGGATTCTTCACAAGGAGTATCTCAAACTCCATCTTAGTACTTTGATCTTTAAACCACACAAACCTTCCTTATATCCTCATCACTTAATTTAATGCATGTTCCACAAGGAAGCTATCTTTCACATTGGTTACAATTTTATCATTTACTTCTCCATTGAAGACGTCAAATCGCCATAAGCAATATCCACACTCACCCTCAATTGATGTCTCCGAATCATAATATTTATATTCTATTAGCCAAACAACACACTTTTTGGCTTTTGCATTGAGCTAATTCGTAGTATACTTGGCTTCAGTTATTACTTCCGAATTGTTATGTGTGTGACATCAAGTTTCCTACCATTATCTTCTCATACACCACATTATGCAGCGTAGCAATAAAAATCTTGTGAATATGGAGAAACACCATGGTTTTAGTCCTCAATGCTTGGGCAACTTTTGCAATGTACATGTTCTTTCACTCACCAACAATATAATGGGGCAACAGTAATGTATGTCTACTAAAAAAAATACTTTCAAATTGGTGCTTCCTTAGATAAACTCATTGGAGAGCATTCCCCTGCTGCCAATATCCTAGCCTTGTTTGTACAAACTTGTCAGTTTAAGTGTTATCCAAAACACTAAAGTGCTCAAATTTCCCACAAAAAATACCACGATTTTTGTGACCCATCCAAATCCAAATCTACACTATCACTCGCTTTTTTTTTACCGCGACATTATATTCTCAATTTCATATATTGCAAAACAAATAACTTCCTATATTATAGGCATTGTTGATCGTATCCCTGAATAGTTGCTTTCTGACTTTTGTCATCTCTCCTGTAAAGGACACTCTGTCAAAGTACTTGTTTCTTGAATAAGTTCAATCTTTTGGGAATGTTGTGTGTCCAGCTAGAGTGACCATTGTAAATGACACCATCACCAATAACATTGCACTAGTCACTACGGCACTCATGGAGCTCTCCTTAAGGTTCTTAATATTGCTAATTACCACGCCACAAACACCTAGCCTACCACAATTTCATTTGTAGGCATCTCATTTCAATAAACAACACACATTCCAAGAGCAAAATACATGTCTTACTGTCTTAATGACGAGATTATTTGAAGTTGGCATGGCTTGTTGACACATTAAAATCAAGGTTTGGCATTGACATGAAACACTATTCATTACTCAAACCGCATCTATGAAACTCGTGATCCTTGTTTTGCAAACTCTCTCGGCTTGTACGAGAATTATCATTAGCATTCTCAACACACTACTAGCATTCCATCGTTGGGAACTATCGCAATCTTGCAAATCCATATATCCATGAGGTTTGGAAAATTTGCAAGACATTCTCACAGCACTCAGTCTAGAACAATGTTGAGCAGATTATATCCTCAACAAAGCCACATTGATACTTACAGCCATACTATATTAGCGGCAATTCAGCACTGAGAAGAGGAGCATGGAAGAGAAGTTGGCAGAAATGATATAAGGACCTTACATACAAAAGCTTATAAGACTTTACAAGGCATTCTAACAGCATGCAGTCCAGAACTTTGTTGAGCTGATTCTATCCGCAAAATATAAGACATGCAGTCATACTATACATGCACCACTTTGTTAGACTTGGGAGTACGCAAGAGTGTTTGGATGAAACAATATAATAAGGGCCCTGCATACATAACGCTTGTAAAAGAGGGCTCCTTGGATTTCAAACCTCTACTTTTAAGAAGTCCTGCCCCTTCAAAAGAATGGAAAATTAGGTGGCAATCTTATGCGTGCCATTCCTATAGAATCATTAAAAATTATTGAAAATACCACCTTGGTAGTCTCAAGGTGGCAATCTGAAAATGGTAATGCTCAAGAGCTCTCATCTGTTGGCCAGAAAAAAGTAACATTGTGCCGAACTAACGCCCTAGAATAAATAAACTGCCCCTAAAGGGGGTGGTGAGGGCTGAAAAATGTCTTGCCTGCATTGCGATACATGTGATACTGAACCATCTCAAACCCAAATTATGTTCAAGTTGACGATTGCAGACACTGGCCAACACCCATCTTAAATAGCCTCTCTTCCATGCCAATCATAAAAAAGATCAAGTGATTCCTATCACCCAGGTAGCATTTCCTTCTCCTTGGATTTGCAATTATCATCCACTGTCTTCACATACTTCTTAGTCAACTCTTCAATCTGCCGGCATGCCACCAAAAGATCAAGGTGAAAGGGTCAAGTTGGCGTTATAAGACGAAAAATAAAAAGGACCCATACATGGCTCCTAGATGAAAGGACCCATCTACAAAGTTAAGTACCAAAAAAGATTTCAATCATTCAATGCTTCACATGAAAAAGTCAAATGTATGCCTTTAGTAAGGCTTGTTTTAAAAAGCCAACAAATCCTCCAAGCTCTAACTCTGTATACATGACACAATACTCGTCTAAAAACAAAGAAATACCTCTTTCTCGCGACGCTTGATGTCATCCTTGGATATATGTCCAGTAGACTTCTTTACTGCATCCATTGCCTGGTTCATACACACATGACGTTAAATACATTTCCCTCGGCCTCTAAACATTTTTGACACCTAACAATCCATCCTGATCATTGAATCCCAATTAGCAAGAGGTGGCAACTAAATACAAAAAATAATTCAACTTCTGACAAAAGACACAATCTTACAGTCTGCCGAGCTCGGCGTATGCTCATTTTAGCTGTCTCTGCCGCCTTTCCAACCACTTTTAGCATTGTCTGCAGGCCATATGCTGTTGATGGTAAGAGGTAAGGTAAGTACTGGAAAGCAACCTCAAGCCCTCCATAAGTTCTAGAGACAGAAAGCTAACCTCAATATATTCTTTAGTAGGCCTGCATGTAAAGAACACGTCTTTGTAGGTTACACATTGGATACAGCAGCATTATACTAAATTCTATTCCTCAAAACGTCAAACAAAGAATGACAAGAACGGATACATACTTGGGCACCGGTACAGTGATAATTTCTCCAACAACCACAGGATTTAATTTCAAAGGAGATGAGCGAACACCGCGTTCAACACACTTCACAATCTGATAATCCACAAAAGATATTCTTCAGTTCCTGCAGAAAAAGAGCTTTTGACACACAAACGAAATACCTTACCTCTGCATCAAATGGAGTAACACGCAATTTTTCATTATCAATTACTGTCACAGCTGCAACATGCGGCAAAGGAGACCGTATCCCATTGTTGTCTACTACAGTGACATGATCTAACATGCCTGTGAAACAATCCAGTCTTAGAAAAGAATTGCTACCAAAACTGCCCATTGTAGGAGGAAAAAAAGAAGCACCTGGTGATACCCTCCCTGTACGAAGCTTGCTAAGCTCTTTAGACAGGGATTCTAAACTCCCTTCCATCTGACTCACGGCATTCTCCTTGACGCTCGGGTACACGTCCTCATAAGTAGCAGAAGAATCCTCATCACCCTCTGGAAAAACGCAAACCCCACAAGAAAATTGAATGTTTCTTTATTCAGTAAAAGGTTACTCCATTGTTTTGTTTAACTAAATACCTCTTTTTTCTTTTGTAAAGAAAAAGAAAACCAACATTCCTACAACTAACTCCTAACTACGCATTGGAGGGGTTCTTAACAGAAATCTCATTTGCTGGCATCCCGATTAATTTTTCATGTTACAGCCTCGTGAGCATGCAATAGACAGCTGATATTTAGAACAACTTATGTACAAGATCACAGCTAACACGTCTGCCTGTCGCAAATGGAAAAGAATTCAAAGCGGATAACACTGTAAATCGAGAGGCTCAGCTCCCTTCTTTGCATATGTTCTGCAGCAATCCTTTACACGTTGTCATATGTACAACTCCAGGTATGTCTAGGATAGCCTCTTGTGAGCCTATGCCAAAGGACTCGATGTCCGAACTACTCCATTTTTCGGGTTCAAGGGATGGTGGGCCATGGCACAGGATTAGTTATCACAAAAACCACAACCACAGCTACTTGGTGATTCTACTTATTAAATGTGATTTTCCCATATGCAGTAGACAGAGAAAAGGAGTGAAGTGTGTAGAGAGAGAGAGAGAGAGAGAGAGAGAGAGAGAGAGAGAGAGAGATGAAATGTTATATTAACGTCTGCAAAAGGCCAAAATGACCTATGAGACCAAAAAAGTTGCAACGCAGTGAATCTGTTACAATGTCTGAGTACCGAAAATAAAAAGAAAAGGTACTGAAATGGAACTATGTGGGATCTGAGTTTTGGGGGGGGGGGGGGGGGGGGGGGGGGGGGGGGGGGGGGGGGGGGGGGGGGTGTGAAAGTAATGGATGAGGGCTAATATCACACACTGTGGGTTTGTGTGTGGTACAAGATGAGCAGGGTGTACAATCCTCCATAGAGCTTAATGACAAGAGATCCATCATCAGTCGCTGGCGGATCTCATCAATCTCCTCCATGGTCAGTAGTCTAATTGGGCGGCGGTGTAACAAACTTGGACACCCCAAGTCTAGATTCTATCGCGACACAACAGAGATTTACTTTAAAACAATTCACAATTCAAGAGTCGACATTGCCCGGCGTAGTTCCGTGCCAAGAGAGATTGGCCCCAAAGATTGGCGCCCCTTTCGATATTTCTTTTATATTAATCTTTGAGCAAAGTACAGCTCCTGCGGGTGCTCGCTCTCAAACTCTGCATCCAGATGCTCTAAAAGTGAGCCCCTTTGAGTCCTTATAAACATTACAAGGGGTGCAGGTGCTAAAAGCAGAGCCCCAAAAGCATGAAAACTCAAAAGCAAAAGCCCCAACAAGCAGCTCGCGCCTCTTGCGGAAATCCATACAGTCCTGTCAGCGCTTTTTGCACCGTAGATTGCGGAAATTCCGTATGATCCTGACAACAACGCAAATCGCGGTGTCCGTACAACTGCCACGTCAACAGGCTTCTACGCAAGTTTTGTTTAATGGGGCCCCTCGTCCCTTGGTCATAAGTTGGGACAACTTTATTGTAGGGTCATGCCACGTAAGCAGTTTGTGACATACCCCCCTCTTGAAAGAATTGTAATAGCCCTCGATTAGGCCTGCAAAACAGATAGAGGCCATGAACTATTTCAGTAGGCACTGACTCTTAAGTACCGACGCACTAGACACGAGACATCTAGCACTTCTACAAAGACGAAACTCACATCAGTGCACGAGACATCACATGACAAATCAATCACAGAAAAATTCATTCCAAATCTCAGACCATGACTGCCAGCAACGTATTTAGTAACCGCATCTAGATCCATCCCGGACCTCACTGATACTGGATTTACTCATCCTTATTGCAATCATGTCTATAGAGATTTATGAGACCGAAATGCTGCAGTCATTTCGTCTTTCAGTTCCTGCATTCAAACAAGTCAAATGAGAGAGTACAAATCAATCATATTCAATTTCGGGAATTCCGTTTCATAAAGTCGTACAACAGAATATTGTTAGCCCAACAATATCCTTGAAACCCAAACGGGACATCAACGACTCTATTCAATCGACCTAATCTGTGACAAAGGAGCAAAGTGACTCCCCTCTTATGCAAACCCTCTACACCAGATTCAACCTTGCTGATCTGTGGGATCTATCGAAGATGACGATGCTAAATCGAATGCTTCAAGGTAAAGTTCCAAAATTTGAGGAGTATCTGTCACAAGACGGACACCACGTGCCAGTAGAAAAGAACAGGCTGAACAACTTTAAGCACTTCAAATAACAACTGAACTAAAAGAGATGCACGACACGAGACGCGGAGTGGCGAAGTTCCACCCCAAGAGAGCACTGGCCCCAAACACTGGCGCCCCTTTCGATATTTACTTATTCGCAAAAGTACGACAACCAAGGAGCACCTCCTCTGCAATTTGCGCACTGAAGAGTGCTAGAGAGAGCCCCGAAGGTTCATATTTTAAGGCCCAAAGCCTAAAAGCATCAAATACGAAAAGCTGACCCCAAAAAAAACGCTTTTCTAAAATTTTGAGATTTTCCTAGAAATCCGCTGCGAATTGCGGAGCGTTCGTACAGGTGCCACGTCATCATATTTTGTTGTGCAAAGTCTTCTGAATGTGTTCTGCTTTATTTTTAATGCCTTTATGTCATTTTTAATCGTCTCTGTGTAGGCTGACTGTGGGGGTATGCCTTTGATGCTACATCATGGAGCATCTCTATCAGTATCCGACTGAGCTCATCTAGTGGTCGTCCTAGCTCTTGAGGGCATAGCTGCCTGTATATCTCATCCATGTACATGGAATCCGTCTCCCTCGTGAAGGTATACCAAGTGTGTGTGGAGACCTCTTCTAGTGGAACTCTGCTGAACTGAAACGTGAGTGAAAGACAAGATAGCATGATCAACTGCTACTCCAACTGGCCTAGTGCCCACCATGAAATCTTGAAAGGATGGAATGAGACATGGTTGGGCCATAACATGATCCACTGTGCTAGCCCCATGTCGGTGTGGAAAACATGTGAAACCTCCCGATGTAGGAAATCTCTGTGGACCATTCAAGGTGGCCAATCCATGTGTTGTCCCCATATCTATCAAGTATCTGTCATACTCATTGTGCTCTTTATCCTGTAATAGTCTGGATAAGCCCGTCTCTGTAACATCAAGGCTCCCTAAGCATCTCCTCTAAAGTATCATAGAATACTGTCTGATGTTGGGCAACCCTAGTATTGAAATCCCCCAATATGATAATGTCACCATCCCTGGAAAACTCCCATATGTCATCATCCAAGATAGAAAAGGCGGATTGTCCTCTAGGGTGGTGCATATATTGACTTACTAGGCGGGAAATAACAAATAACAAATACTTTCTTTATTCTTGCACAAATGCTACTACAATGACTAAGTGCTCAGATGTCGATGCTATTGGATACTAATGCTAATGATGCTGGGTATTGGGTACTAAGGTGCTGAGGTATTGAGGTTCTATGTCGAAGACGATGATGTCGACGACGAGGTGCTGATGGTCTATGTCAACGACAATGATGCCGATGACAGGTATTGTTGGTCTATGTCGAAGACGGGGAGGTTTGCGACGGGTACTGCTAGTCTCTGTCAAAGTCGATGATGTCGACGATGGGTACTGCTAGTCTCTGTCGAAGACGATGATGTCAACGACGACGACCGTCACAGACACGACGATGTCGTCATGACGACGACGACAACGCGAGGCTATGGGTGAAATCTGAAAACGCTAGGGCTGAAAACTGAGATCACTAGGAATCTACTGCAATCGGGTATTGTGCCGACGACGATGATTGCTGTTCTAAGGGCTGAAAACTGAAAACGCTAGCTGATCTGTAAGGCTGAGAATTGGCGCTAATGTATGGGCAGAAAATGTAGTATTGTGTCGTGGCGATGACAATGATGACGATGGTTCATCGTCAAGTCCGAGGCCTACGAAGACGATGTCGACGACGACGACAATGGTGTCGATGTCGACGACGTCAAGGCTGAAAAATGCTAAGGCTGAAAACTGAAATCTGTCGTGATGGATGGCTTTCCGGCGAGGATCTGCTGTTGGGAATGGAATCGGGGATGCGACGAGGCTAAAGGGATGGTACTGTTGCAAAAACGCTGATGGTTGAAATCTGCTCCAAAAACCCTAGTGTTGTTGGGGTACTGCTGAGAGAGAGACCACCTGCCGGGTGCAACACTTAGTGCATAACCTTCTGCTGCCTCCCTCCGCCTCTACTGAGTGCCCAATGGGTTTTTTTTATAGTTTCTTTCACAATTTGCCCTACCTACTTTTCCAACAAAAGCCACTTATTAATAAATAAGTGAAAATTGTGTACTTTGGAAAAAAGGGTTCTATGCTCTGGAAAATGCTCATGCTAGAATGATTGTACAGTGCAAGAGAGGGTATGCAACTATGACCGGCCTGGACATGCGGGTCCTGCTAGAGGCTCACAATGGTGCCACACTAGGTCCTACGCTAAAACTGACGCTAGACTATAGCAGAAGCATGTCCATGTGGCGCAAGTGAAGTGCGCATGTGACACATTAACATACTAGGAGGGAACATAGGTTTTTCATACGTCAACCATGCGTCTCACTCGGTCGGGTATGGAAGCCCGATACAAACCCCCCGAAGATTCCATACGTGGAATACCATACGGCACTAAAAAATTAGTATGTATATATATAAATCATAACAAATAGCAATTAAATTTAAAACACTAGACTCTAAAGAGCAACCCAAAGCCACATAATGCATTAAAACATCATAGAAAATGTAGAATCTAGCTAAATCAAGGAGTCGGGAGTCGAGAAACAGATCAAGATCTATGATCAATAGATACATCATACTAGAGGCTAGAGCAAAGCATGAGATGGTAAAATATGGAGCCTCCAAAACCAACAAGACTGTATATTGAGTACTCCATATGACAAAACATAAATAGAGTCTAGAGGGTGAAGTCCAGCCGCTCGATGCTAAATAGTGAATCCAAAACATAAGTAGAGTTAAGAGGAGTCAGGACCGAGGCTAGAGCGAAATGCAATGAGCTCTAACTCTCATCGCACGCCACCTCCTCATCACTATCCTCATCATCACCGTCATCATCCTCATTCTCATCCTCATCCCAAGCCTCATCCTCAACAACAAAGCATGAACTCCCAATATCACTAGGCATGCTAATCGGAAGAGACTCCATAACATCATCAGTGCTCTGAGCAATAGCCTCCTGAATCTCCTGCAACTCAAGCAAGCGCTCCTCATCCTTCTCTTTGTTAAGCATCTCTAATGTCACCTCCATTCTCTCATAGCCGCGCTCTTTGATCTTGCATAAGAGCCTCAAGCTGGTGTGTATATAGACAAGCTTCTCGGTATAAGCAAGAAGTAGCCTATTTCTTCTCTTAGTGTGAATGAGAGAGAAGGTGCTCCAATTTCTCTCACATGGAGAGGCACATGTCCCTTGAGAAAGCACCTTAAGTGCAAGAGTCTGCAATGTGGGCGTGCAAGCCCCAAAAATCTCCCACCATTTTACACCCTCTTGCATTCTCTTTGGATCCTTTGCAATAAGTTGAGCAAATGACTTTCTTTCAGTGAGCAAAGTGTCCAACTCATCAATGAGGGTACCTTGCATGGTCAAACCACCCTTGGTATACCTATCCAAAAATGTCATCCACCCGTCATGAACCTCACTATAATTCAATTGCCCTCTTCCTCGTCACAGGCTGCAACGAGTATCCCACAGTATGCAACCAAGCAATTCGTATATCACCTTCATACTCTCGAAATAAGAAATAAAAAGCCTCTTGAATTTCAGCCATTTAACTGGCGCTGTCTTGCTTAATAGAAGCATGGACCACCAAGTTCAAGCATCCCCCTTAGAGTAAAAGGTAGCTCTCAGAATCTTTAGTGCTCTGAGTAACGCAATCCCGCGAAAGCGATGTCAAACTGTTGTACAAAAGACAAAGCCTTCGAAGCATCTCTATAACCAAAAAACGTGTCTGATTGTCCATCTTCCTTAAACTCTCGAACTTTCTAGCTTTTGTCTTCCAGAAAGTCATATTGGCTAGCTTTGTAAAAATTCTTTCTCTTTGCATAAAAGTTGTCGTCGTCAGAGTCTGAACTGTCTGTAGACGAGTCCTCTGTAGAACGTTCACTCACTGGGTGAGGACTTCTTTGCCTTTTTCTTGCCCTTTCCGAAGTGTTGTTTCTTGCTTCGCTTTTTGCCTTTTTGATCTACTTCGCTCAAGTTAGATGAGCTAGCAGAACTGTCAAAAGAAGAAGAAGATGAAGAATTGGGTACTTCTTCAAATCGAACACGCTTCTTCTATTTCTTTGCTTTTTAGCTTTGTTTTGCACGTCAAAAAGCTGAGCAATCCGTGCATCAACCACTCTTCTAATTCCTTCTCTGAATATTTCTTGTGAGCAGAAGGTTTCTTGAGAGCGGGTTTTAGGGGTGGTGTTGTGGTTCCTCTTTGTTGCATCGTCGATCAATTGACGACACTCCATCTCTCGACGCTCCGCCTGAGTAGGCGGAGGCGGGCCATACTCCTTGCCGAAATCTTCGTTATGATCCCTTCCCGCATCTCCGGATGCCGAGGGAGTCGCAGTACCGGACCACAACAGGGAATCTGCGACGACACATTCGAACAGGAAAATAATTCTAAATGAATTATTGGATTTATAAGTCAGGATTTTCTAGCTTGGAACACCAGGAAAAATAATTCTAAATAAATTATTGGAATTTTTTAAGTAAGGGTTTTTCTCACTGGAGACATCCAAGTACAGAGTATTTATAGTGCGTCATTCAAAGTAATGATGTAACATACTTGGGACACTCCAAGTCAAGAATCAATCGCGACAGCACCAAATAACCACTTCAAAACAATTCACAGATCACAATAGATTTGCACTGGCCCGGCGTAGTTTCGTGCCTAGAGATATTGGCCCCAAAGACTGGCGCCCCTTTCGGTATTTCTTTATGTATTAAATCAATGTCAAAGTACAAAAACGGTTAGGGTTTCACTCTCAGACTCTGCGTCCAGATGCTCCGAGAAGTGAGCCCTAAACCGTGAATATAAAGATTACAAGGAATGCCCAAAAGCTTTCAGTCAAAAGCAGTTTCTCTCTCTCTATCTCAAGAGAGGGCAAAATAAAGCTATTCGACTCTCTCTCTCTCTCCAAATCCTTTGCGTGGCCAAAAGCTGTAAAAAAAAACGTCGCTATTGCTTCTTTTTTAGCCTCCGCAAAATCCGGGATTCACCTGCTACCACGCGGCATTGGCACCAGCTTTATAGGGTTTTTGAAAATTAGGTTTTTTAACAAAAATAAGGGTTTGCGGGTTTTTTTAGGGTTTTTGCTGCCGATAGCCACGTCATCAATTTGTGACATGCCCCCCTCTTGAAAGCATTGTAATCGACCGCGATTACGCCTGCAAAACTGACAGAAGCCATAAACCATCTTAGTACCTAAGTAATAGGAACACACATCTAGCACATGTACCAAATCGACAGTCACATCACACGACATCACATGACATTCAACATTCATTCGGATCTTAGAGCATGATTTATCAACAATGTAGCTAGCAATCGTATCTAGGTCCAATCGGGACCTCATCGATGTCCGATTGACTAACCCCTATTGCAACCATGTCTATTCAAGATCAATCAGACCAAAATGCTGCAATCATTTCGTCTATCAGTTCCTACACTTAAGAGAAGTCAAGAACAAATCAGTATCATACTCGGAAATTCCATTTCATTAAAGTCATACAGCAGAATATTGTTAGCTTTTAGTATCCCTGAAGCTCAAAGAGACATCAATGACTCTAGTATCTAAATCAAGGCATCTGTTGACAAAGGAGCGGAGCTACTTCCCTCTTGTGCATCCCACTGCACCAGATCTTCGGCCAAGCTGAATTCTAGGCTCCGTTTGAAATAGACTATGCTAAACCAAAAGCATCGAGGTAAAGTTTCACAATCTGAGGAGTATCTGTTAGGTCCTCCTCCTCCTTCCACTTCGCATCCACTGCAGGATAGCTCTTGAACTTAACCAAGAACCGCCATTGGACTTTACCTTTAGTCTTCGTATCCTTGTCTGCCAAAATCTGTTCAAGAACAAGGATCTCCTCGTTTTCGGGTTGCTCATCACGCTCCCCATCATCAGGCACATCACCCTTAAAAGGTTTCAAGAGACTCACATGGAATGCATTGTGAATCCTCCAAGTATCTGGCAGTTTCAATCGAAAGGAGACATCATTTATCTTAACAGTAATCTGATAAGGTCCGTAGTATCGCATACTAAGCTTTTGAAAAAGCCTCTCCTTTCCCTTTTTCTTTCTTAGGCGTGCCTTCTCAAAACATAAGAGCACCCAATCATCCTCCTTCAATTTCAAATCGCGACGATGGCGATCCGATGCCTTTCTCTGTCGTTCTTGAGACTTTTGCAAAGTCTCGCGAACCTTGGCAAAAGCCGTATCCAAATCTCACGTATATTCATCCGCTTCAAAGATCTTATCTTTTGTGCTTAGGAAGGGTGGAACCTTCGCAACACCTTCAACAATCTCAAATGGCACCTTCCTTGTCGAAGACGGTGGAAATTTTTGGTAGTGTGCTTCCAGGTATCAAATCAATGGTATGATCTTCAAGACGACCAGTTGGTAACTCTCCTGGTAGGCCCTCTGAGAAGCAATCGGCATGAGAGTGGAGAAAATCTTGGCGTTCTTTATCAAGTTTAGACATATTTATCCTATCCTTATCCCTCAATTCTTTCAAAAAGATCGAGTAAACAAACAGACTGGATTTCATTAATTTTGAAATGGTCGAAGCCGATACAATAGGGATAGACTCGCCCTTTAGTTTAATATCAAGTACAATTCTTTTACCCTGTTCTGTAGTCAAAGTCGCTTTTCTCGCCCGATAATCGACCACAGCGTTGTTCTTGTGGTACCAAGGATCCCTAAAAGAACATTACGACCCTCCAAAGGCATTATGAATAAGTCCTCATGCCCCAAATACCCTTGACAATGCAACCGAAGTTTGCCAATGACAGGTGTAATGGCTACGTCTCTGCCGGGTGCCCCTAAAACTACATCCGCAAGTGGTCCCATCCGATCGAGAGTAATCTCGAGCCGCCCTGCCAATTCCAGTGAAATGAAGTTGGCCTTGGCTCCTCCATCAAAGAAGATCAGGGCCTCTTGACCTTTCACTTTGCCCCAAGCTCGGCAAAGTTCTGTACTCTTGTCCATAGTGTCGGGATCGGTACCCACAGAATCTCGAATCAGTCCTGTTTTCATCTTACCTTTTCGTCCACGTTCCTCAACTGCTCTCGAACTCTCAAGCCTATCGTCGTCCTTATCATTCTCTTCTTTCTGTGCCTTTTTAGGGTACTTTGCAGAGATGTGTCCATGTTCCTCGCATCCAAAGCACTTCCCCTCCTCGATGAATCGAGCTTGCTCCTGAGGAGTAAGCTTCGGTCGTGCATTCTTTTTCTCTGGGTTGCTCTTTTTCTTCTTGAATGAAGAGGCAGGTAGGAAAGAGCTCCAGAATCTTTCACAGTAAGCATTGATTGTATCTTTCTTGGTCATCCGAAGATGATTCCAAGCAGCTCGTATATCTCGTTCATATTCTTGCGTCAACCAAGAAGAAATAAAAAGCTTCTTAAATTTCAGCCATTTAAATGGTGCAGTCTTGTTTAAAAGAAGCGTGGACCACCAAGTACGAGCATTCCCCTTAGAGTAAGAGGCAGCTCTCCGAATCTTGGAGTGCTCTGAATAGCATCCTCCCGCGAAAGCGATGTCAAACAACTATATGAAAGACAAAGCCTTCGAAGCATTTGAGAAGTATCAAACAAGATCGAGTGGCCACCTTCCTTAAACTCTCGGACTTTCTTGCTTTTATCTTCGAGAAAGCCATACTAGTTGGCTTTGTAAAAATTCTTCTTGTTCGCATAAAAGTTTCTGTCATCGGAATCTGAGTTGTCTGTAGACGAGTCCTCAATAGAACTCGCAGTCTCTGGGCGAGATTTAGCCTTCTATGCCTTTTTCTTGCCCTTTCCGAAGATTTGTTTCTTGCTCGCTTTTTACCTTTTCTGTCTTCTTCGTTCGAATCTGAAGAGCTAGAAGAACTGTCAGAAGAAGAAGCAGAAGAAGAACTGGGTACTCCTTCAAATTTAACACGCTTCTTCTGTTTCTTTGCCTTGTCAAAAGTCGACTGATGACCCAAATATCACGAGAAGTCAGTGCTTTTCTTCTGCTTTTTGCCGTGCTTTTTGGCTTCCTTTTGCGCGTCAAAGAGCTGAGCAATCCGTGCATCAACCACCTCTTGTAATTCCTTCTCTGAATACTGTTTGTGATCAAAAGGTTTCTTGAGAGCGGGTTTCAAGGGTGGTGTAGTGGTTTTCTGCCACTGCGCATGCACTTCCTGAAAAGAAGTCTCGCTCATATATTTTGCCCATTTCGGATCCTTCGCAAAATTGAGCATCATCTTTTTGTTGCATCGCCGATAATTTGACGACGCTTCATCTCTCTCTTCCGGAATCTTCGTTGTGATCCCTGCCCGCATCTCCAGATGCAGAGGGAGTCGATCGATCCTTGCGTTGGAAAAAACATTGGGGATCGGATTTCCCGTAGAAGAGAAATCAGCCGTCCTCTGATACCACTGTAACAGACTTGAACACTCCAAGTCAAGAATCAATCGCGACAGCACCAAATAACCACTTCAAAACAATTCACACATCACAATAGATTTGCACTGGCCCAGCGGAGTTCCGTGCCTAGAGATATTGGCCCCAAAGACTGGCGTCCCTTTCGGTATTTATTTATGTATTAAATCAACGTCAAAGTACAAAAGTTAGGGTTTCACTCTCAGACTCTGCGTCCAGATGCTCCGAGAAGTGAGCCCTAAACCATGAATATAAAGATTACAAGGGATGCCCAAAAGCAGAGCCCCAAAAGCTTTCAGTCAAAAGCAGTCTCTCTCTCTATCTCAAGAGAGAGCAAAATAAAGCAATTCAACTCTCTTTCTCTCTCCAAATGCTTTGCGTGGCCAAAAGCTGCAAAAAAACGTCGCTACTGCTTTTTTTTAGCCTCGACAAAATCCGCGATTCTGTACCTGCTACCACGTGGCACTGGCGCCAGCTTTTTACGGTTTCCACCCACTTAAGAGTTTCAACCAGCAGTTAGGGTTAGGGTTTTTGAAAATTAGGGTTTTTGGCAAAGATTAGGATTTGCAGGTTTTTTTAGGATTTTTGGCAAAAATTAGGGTTTCTGTTGTCGGTAGCCACGTCATCACTTTGTGACAAATGACGGGAGCATTGTGAAAGGGAATATCTGTAAGGCCACCAAGAACGGGTACTTCTGATGCATCACATCGGATGGGTGCCACGGAGCATCGGAAAGAAGTATCCGGCCATCCGAGAACGGACATCTCTGATGCGTCATAGGATGGGTGACATAGAGCATCATGAAGGAGATTGTGTAACAGACTTGGGCACTTCTCTCTAAGGTGCTTTGGCCCAAACTTGGGTGCACCTAAGGCCCGAGAACCGCTAGAATTATTCTGATGTGTACACAGCTAATCCAATAATTCTTTTCCAGTAAATACATTAATTATTTACAAAGTCTGACATAGTTACATCCCTCTTGGTTCTAAACAGTTGACCCCAGCTGTAGAGCGTCAACATAACTGTGCAAGATGTCTGGGTAGTCCTTAAGATCAGACTCAGTCATCCACTTTGCATCTAGAGGGGTGTAATTCTTGAACTTGACTAAATACTTTTGATGTAGGCTCCCCGACTTTAGTTGTCTCTCGGAGTGGTGTATTATCTGTTCAGGTTGAAGGATTTCCCCAATCTCTTCGACTTCTGGAGGATCTTCTTGTATTGGCACCACTAGAGGAGGTCCAACATATGGTCGGAGGAGACTGACATGAAAAGCATTATGGATGCGCCAGTGAGAAGGCAAATCCAATCTGAAAGTCACATCATTGACTTTATCTGTAATTTTGAAAGGGCCGTAAAATCTATGGGAAAGTTTTACAAAATTCCCTTTTCCGACCCGCTTTATCAATCTAGCTTTCTCAAACCGAAGCAGGACATACTGTCCTTTTTCAAGATTGAGATTCCTTCTGTGCTTGCCTGCTTTTCTCTTCTGTTGCTCTTGAGTACGAAGAATCGCTTCCTTCACTTGTTAATGGGCAATATCAATATTGCACACAAATTCATCTACGGCAAAGATGTTTTCTTTGGCAATCATAATAGGAAGTAAGAGTGGCTTCCCATAAATAATTTCGAAGGGAGCTTTACCAGTTGAGGAATGGATTGTATTATTATACGCAAACTCAACTATCGGTAAGTACTTTTCCCATTCGGATTGTCATTCTAAAACATAGCACTTGAGGAGATCTAAAACAGTGGCATTAGCGATTTCGCTTTGACCATCTGTTTGAGGATGATAAGCTAATGAAAAATCAAGCTTAGTTACCAAGTTTTCGAACAATGGTTGCCAAAATAGACTAGTCATGAGAGGATCTCTATCGCTGACAATAGTCTTTGGCAATCCATGGTGTTTAAAAATCTGAGCTAGAAATATTCTAGCCATGTGATCAACTTTGGTCGTCTTCTTTATTGGAAGGAAATGTGCTTGCTTACTGAATTTGTCTACTATAGTTCAGATTGTATCATTTCCATTCTTGGATCTAGGAAGATCCGTAATAAAATCCATGGCAATACTTTCCCATGGCGTGTTAGGCACAGGGAGTGGCTGAAGCTTGCCATAGACTTTATGTCTGTCTTTTGGCAAACTAAACACTCACGTACATGTTTTTCAATGTCCGCACGGAGTGTTGGCCAAAAGAAATACCTTTCGAGGGCACTAGTGGTGGCAGCAATTCCCCAATGCCCGGCATAAGGAGAATTATGTGCTTCATCCATCACCTTATGTCGTAAGGGCTGAGCTATGCATATTGCTTGCTGACGATAGAGCATATTATCCCTAATGGAATAAGGTGGCCTTGAGTGACCAAGTTGAAGATCTGCCCAAATTGTAGCGAATCTGGATCTTGAGGATACATCTCACTGAGAGAGTCGAGTTCCTCATGATAAATTGTTGTCAGAGCATTGATCTTTGGACGCCTGGAGAGAGCATCTGCAACAACTGCATTCTTTGTTTCAGAAGTGTGTAAAATCTGAAAATGGAACATGAAAGAAAGTTGGCCCATCTCATCTGCTTTTCTGATAACTTTCTTTGGGTGAGAAAGTAGCGAAGACTTTGATGATCTGTCTTGATAATAAAATCAGCTCCTAACAGATAGTGTTTCCAAATGGAAAGAGCATGAATTACTGCCATTAGCTCTTTCTCGTATATGGAAACATGCAACTCTGCATCTCTAAGGCGCCGACTTTCGTAGGCTATGGTGTGACCCTCTTGGTTCAAAACTGCTCCTACACAATCTCCAGATGCATTGCAGTGTACCTCGAAAGGTTTGCGAAGATAAGGGACGGTGAGGACAGGTCCGTGACTGAGTAGATACTTAAGCTTTTCAAAAGCTTGCTTTTGTCTAGACCCCCAATGGAATGGAATCTGCTTCTTTGTCAAGTCATCGAGGGGACCTGCTATCGCGGCAAGGGCTCGAACGAAACGCCGATAATATGAACAGAGGCCAAGAAAACTTCGTACAATATGTATTGTAGTTGGCGTAGGCCATTCTACAACTACTTGAATCTTATCAGGGTCCATTCTCACCTGGTTGTGAGATACTATATGGCCCAAATAGTGGATTTCTTTTAAAAAGAACTCACTCTTCTTAGCATTCACAAATATAATGTGTTTGCGTAGTTCTTCAAACACTAATGCGAGATGCTTATAGTGTTCATCTTCCGTCTCTAAGAAGATTAAGACGTCATAAAAGAAAACGCCTATAAAGTTTCTATATGAGTGGAAGATTCTATCCATCATTCTGTTGAATGTGTCTGGTGCATTAGTGAGTCCAAAAGGCATCACTAAGAATTCATACAACCTGAAGGTTGTTCTAAATGAAGTCTTAGGCACATCCTGAGGAGCTATGCGGATTTGATGATAACCGCTCTTCAAGTCTATAAGACTAAAGACACTTGCTCCTTGTAACTTGTCAAGAATGTCGTCAATCCGAGGGATTGAAAATCTATTCTTGATTGTGATCTTGTTTAGAGATCTATAGTCTATGCACATGCGGAATGTGCCATCCTATTTCTGTACTAGCAAGACAGGCGAACAATATGGAGAAGTATTGGGCCTTATTAAGCCCTTCTCCAAAAGTTCGTTAACTTACTTGAGAATTTCCTCTTGTTGCATTAGACTCGATAAGGGGGCTAATTTGGAGGAGAACTTCCTGGGATCAAATCAATTGTATTATCCTCGGGTCAAGAAGGTGGGAGTTTATTTGGAAGTTCATCTGCAAAACAATCTTTATAACTTTCTAATAACTTAAGTATTTTTTGCTCTAAAGATGAAGAAAGTTGTGAAGAACACACATCTCTATCTCTTGCAAAAATCAAGTACGCTAAAACACGCTTTTTCATTACTTTCTTGATGGCAATGTGATTGGAGATAGGGATACGCCAATCACCTGCATTTGCAAGTACAAGATATTCCTTTTCTTTATGATCAAAGGATAAAGTTTTCTACACGTAGTCAGGAATGGGATGCATCTTGTAGTGCCAAGGCATTCCCAAGATAACATCACACCCTTCAAGTAAGGCTAGTAAGTAAGACTCTTGATCTTTGTAGTTATCGACGTTTAAATTCAGCTTCCCTATGATTGGAGTAGAGTTAGAGTTCTGCGCTTTGAAAGCAGTTGGTGCTTGAATGGAAACTCCAAAACGATTGGGCTGTAAATTCAGGTCATCGGCTAACCTAGTAGAGATGAAGTTGTCTGTACTGCCAGGGTCAAACAGAATAAGAGCACGTTGGTTGATGATGCTACCCCATGCTTTGAGAAGAGCTCTTTCTTTTCAATCCTTGGTTATATTCCCCTGTACATCTGGGACTGCATTGGAAGAGGGTGGTTGCGGAGGTTTGGTAGGACAATCACCCTTCATATGACCAACTTGTCCACACTTGAAGCATCTTCCTTCGCTAATGTAGGTTCTCAATTCAGCAAGAGCGAGATATGTAACAAACTTGGACACTCCAAGTCAAGAATCAACCGCGACAGCACCAAATAACCACTTCAAAACAATTCACAGATCACAATAGATTTGCACTGGCCCGGCGGAGTTCCGTGCCTAGAGATATTGGCCCCATAGACTGGCGCCCCTTTCGATATTTCTTTTTGTATTAATCAATCATCAAAGTACAAGAGATCGGTTAGGGTTTCACTCTCAGACTCTACGTCCAGATGCTCTGAGAAGTGAGGCCCTCACCACTAATTTAAAAGTTACAAGGGATGCCCAAAAGCAAAGCCCCAAAAGCTTTCAAAATCAAAAGCATCAGTTCTCTCTCTTAGAGAGAGTCTCTTTTTTTTTTAATTTAAAAAAAAGCAAGTTCTCTCTCTTTCATGCAAAAAGCAACGCCCAAAAGCTGCCATCGCAAATTGCGGCGCAATTTCCGGAAAATCCGTACAACCCTACCACGTGGCACTGGCGCCAGAAAATAGGGTTTGCTGCGAATTAGGGTTTTTGGCAGTTTTTAGGGTTTGCAAGAATTTTAGGGTTTCTGCTGTCCGCCACGTCATCACTTTGTGACATACCCCCCTCTTGAAAACATTGTAATCGACCGCGATTACGCCTGCAAAACCGACAAAAGCCATAAACCGTCTTAGCAGACACTGACTGTTAGTACCTACGTACTAGGAACACACATCTAGCACATGTACAAAATCGACAATCACATCACACGACATCACAGGACATCACTAGACATCACAGGACATCACATGACATTCAACATTCATTCGGATCTTAGACCATGATTTATCGGCAATGTAGCTAGCAATCACATCTAGGTCCAATCGGGACCTCATCGATGTCCGATTGACTAACCCCTATTGCAACCATGTCTATTCGAGATCAATCAGACCAAAATGCTGCAGTCATTTCGTCTATCAGTTCCTGCACTCACAAGGAGTCAAGAACAAATCAATATCATAATCAGGAATTCAATTTCATAAAGCCATCCAACAGAATACTGTCAGCTCTCAGTATCCCTGAAGCTCAAAGAGACATCAGTGACTTTAGTATCAAAATCGAGGCATCTGTTGACAAAGGAGTGGAGTAACTCCCCTCTTGTGCATCCCACTGCACCAGATCTTCGACCAAGCTGAATTCTGGGTTCCATTTGGAGTAGACTATGCTAAACCAAAAGCATCGAGGTAAAGTTTCACAACCTGAGGAGTATCTGCTAGGTCCTCCTCCTCCATCCACTTCGCATCAAGTGCAGGATAATTCTTGAACTTAACCAAGAACCGCCTTCGGACTTTACCCTTATTCTTCGTATCCTTATGTGCACAGTGGCATTCAGTCATAACCTTTTCCCTCAACGGCTTTGTAACGCACAACAGTCTTTTTCATCAAGTAGCCTTTCCGAAGGGAGTATCCCGCTACTGTCTCCTCATCCCATATCCGTGTGAAAATATCTGCAAAATCTATATCTGCGGCATACATATCGACCATATCCTCGAAGCTCGTATGATGTATCCCGGAAATAGCCAGAACCAACGGTTTCCGAGACAAAGCATCTGCCACCACATTCTTCTGTCCCTGCACATGGACAATCTGGAATTGGAACTGTGACAAGATGTTCACCCACCACATCTGCTTTTCCGACAATGTTGCTCCGAGTAGATAATGCCGCCAGTGAGTAAGAGCGTGGATAACCGCCAAAAGCTCTTTCCCATAGATCTGTGTTGTCATCTCCGGCCTAGAGAACAAACGGCTCTCGTAAGCTATGACATGGCCTTCTTGCATCAAGACCGTACCCAGACTACGACCACAAGCATCACAAAATACTTCAAATGACTTTTGCAAGTCCGGCAAAGTCAAATCTGGTCCTGTAGTGAATTTCTCTTTCAATGTCTGAAAGGCAGTCACCTCTGTGGGTCCCCACGAAAAAGGTACTCTTTTCTGTGTCAAGATATGCAAAGGGGAAGCAACCTCTGCAAACTTTCGTATGAACCGCCTGTAGTACGAACACAGTCCCAAGAAGCTTTTAACTTCATGGACATTCTTCAAGTCGGGCCAATTACGGATAGTCTCTATCTTGGCCGGATCCATTTGCACTCCTGCGGCTGACACAATGTGTCCCAAAAAGTGTATCTCTGGTAGGAAAAAAAAACAAATGGCCTGTACTCTCGAAAAATCCTATCCATCATCCGGTTAAATGTCGCAGGAGCATTGGTTAAGCCAAAAGGCATCACCAAAAACTCAAATAACCCAAAAGTCGTCCGAAAAGCTGTCTTGTAGACGTCTCCCGGCGCTATTCTGATCTAATGATATCCACTCTTCAAGTCAATCCTGCTAAAGCATGAGGATCCCTGTAACTTGTGGAGTATATCATCGATCCTAGCAATCGGAAATCTGTTCTTGATGGTGATTTTGTTGAGAGCTCTATAATCGATGCACATTCTCCAAGATCCGTCTTTCTTCAAAACCAACAATACTGGAGAGCAATACGGTGAAGTACTAGACTGGACAATACCCTTTTCCAAGAGGTCTTTCACTGAGTTCATAATCTTTTCATTCTGTACTCGGCTCACACGATAAGGTGGCCGATTCGGTGGCGTGCTTCCAAATATCAGATCAATGGTATGATCTTCAGGCCCTCTCAAAAGCAACCGGCATGAGCGTCGAGAAAAAAAATCTTGGCGTTCTTTTCTTCAGGTCAAAACATATTTAACTTTTATCCATCGTTCAGTTCTCCCAAAAGAATGAGTAAGAAAATTGAAGTTCATCAAGTACAATCTCTAAGCCCTTCATTTATCAAAGTCGCTTTCTCGGCCCGGTAGTCAACCACGGCGTAGTTCTTGTGGTACCAAGGGATCCCGAGTAGAACGTCACTCGCGTGCCTTGAACACCGCTGTCATTGCAAACGAAGTTTGCCAATGCTCGGTCTAATTGCAACATCCCATCCGGGTGCCAATCGAACTACCTCCGCCTGTGGCGTCAGTCTGTCGAGCCTAGTTCCAAATCGAGACGCCAATTCCAAGTGAAAAGAAGTTGGTCTTCGCTCATTCAAAAGAGCTTCCTAATCCTTCCCTTTGCCCCAAAAAAAAGCGGCAAAATTTGTACTTTCATTCATTTGATTCGGTGCAAGTCCCACGCCATGTGGTACCAGTTCTACTTTTCTATCTGCCTTTTTTACCACATTCCTCAGCTGCTCTCAAACTCTTAGGCGTGTCGTCGTCTTTATCATTCTGTTCTTTCTGTGCCTTTTTTAGGGCACTTCGCAGAGATATGTCCATGTTCCCCGCATCCAAAGCACTTCCCCTCTCTGATGAAGGGAGCTCTCTCCTCATGAGTAAGCTTGGGTTGTGCATCCTTTTTCTCTGGCTTGCTCTTTTTCTTTCTACTTTCATTCCCACAAGTATGTTCAGCTCGTTGTGTCATGGCCTTATCTGTGGGGTAGGTCAAACTGCCAGAGTGAATGGCAAAGCCCCGCTTCGCATGACTCATCAACTCCTGAATAGAAGCTAACTTCTGTTCCAAGCAGTGATCTCGGATCTCTGTAGGTAGACCCAATGTATACCACTCAATCTGTTCTCTGAACGAGATCTTCTTGAATGAAGAGGCAGGTAGAAAAGAGTTCCAAAATCTTTCACAGTAAGAATTCACTGTATCGCTCTTGGTCATCCGGAGATGGTTCCAAGCAGCTCGTATATCTCGCTCAAACTCTTGAGTCAACCAAGAAGAAATAAAAAGCCTCTTGAATTTCAGCCATGTAATTGGCACAGTCTTGCTTAATAGAAGCGTGGACCACCAAGTGCGAGCATTCCCCTTAAAATAAGAGGCAGCTCTCCGAATCTTGGAGTGCTCTGAATAGCGTCCTCCCGCGAAAGCGATGTCAAACTGCTGTATAAAAGACAAAGCCTTTGAAGCATCGGAGTATCCCGAAAAAGTATCAAACTTAAGTGCTTGGCCACCTTCCTTAAACTCTCGGACTTTCTTGCTTTTATCTTCGAGAAAGTCATACTGGTTGGCTTTGTAAAAATTCCTCTTGTTTGCATAAAAGTTTCCGTTGTCAAAGTCTGAACTGTCCGTAGACGAGTCCTCTGTAGAAGTGTCACTCACTGGGCGAGACCTAGATTTCCTTGCCTTTTTCTTGCCCTTTCCGAAGCGTTGTTTCTTGCTTCGCTTTTTGCATTTCCTGTCTTCTTCGCTCGAGTCTGAAGAGCTAGAAGAACTGTCTGAAGAAGAAGAAGAACTGGGTAGGCCTTCAAACTTGACGCGCTTCTTCAGTTTCTTTGCTTTGTCGAATGTCGACTGACGACCCAAATATCCCGGGAAGTCAATACCTTTGTTCTGCTTTTTGTCGTGCTTTTTGGCTTTCTTTTGCGTGTCAAAAAGCTGAGCAATCCGTGCATCAACCACGTTCTCCAGTTCCTTCTCCGTATATTTCTTGGAGGCAGAAGGTTTCTTGAGAGCGGGTTTCGGGAGTCGTGTTGTGGTTCTCTGCCACTCCCTCTGTACCTCTTCCAAAGAGGTCTGGTTCATATATTTTGTCATCTTCAGGTCCTTGGCAAAATTGAGCATCATCTTTGTTGCATCGCCAATCAATTGACGACGTTCCATCTCTCTTTGCTCCGCCTGAGTAGGCCGAGGCGGGCCATACTCTCTGTCTGAATCTTCTTTGTGATCCCAGCCCACATCTCCAGATGCAGAGGGAGTCGACTGATCATTGCCTGAAGCCATAGGTGCCGCGGAAAAAAAATTCGGGGATCAGATTTCCCGTAGAAGAGAAATCGGCCGGGCTCTGATACCGCTGTAACAAACTTGGACACTCCAATTCAAGAATCAACCACGACAACACCAAATAACCACTTCAAAACAATTCACAGATCACAATAGATTTGCAATGGCCCGACGGAGTTCCGTGCCTAGAGATATTGGCCCCAAAGACTGGTGCCCCTTTCGGTATTTCTTTTTGTATTAATCAATCATCAAAGTACAAGAGAGCGGTTAGGGTTTCACTCTCAGACTCTGCGTCCAGATGCTCTGAGAAGTGAGGCCCTCACCACTAATTTAAAGGTTACAAGGGATGCCCAAAAGCAGAGCCCCAAAAGCTTTCAAAATCAAAAGCATCAGTTCTCTCTCTTAGAGAGAGTCACTTTTTTTTTTAAATTTAAAAAAAAGCAAGTTCTCTCTCTTTCATGCAAAAAGTAACGCCCAAAAGCTGTCAGCGCAAATTCCGGCGCAATTTCCGGAAAATCCGTACAACACTGCCAGTGGCACTGGCGCTAGAAATTAGCGTTTCAACCAGCAGTTAGGGTTTCCAAAAGTTAGGGTTTGCTGTGAATTAGGGTTTTTGGCAGTTTTTAGGGTTTGCAGGAATTTTAGGGTTTCTGGCAGAAATTAGGGTTTCTGATGTCTGCCACGTCATCACTTTGTGACATATCTCCCTTTCTTGGGCTGATTTGGCTTTGCTTCTGCTTCAGAGGCGGTTCTTTTCTTCTTGTGAGAAGAAGAAGTAGAATAAGCTGCTCATGGAGAGCCTTCTGCTTGGCATGGTAAGTGCTTCGCTCCATCTTCCTAGGAGTACCCTTGTCATGTATTCCATCAGCTATGCGAGCTCATTCCATAAGTATCTGCAAGTTACCTCGAGGGTAAAGCTTCATAGCCTTTTGCAAGGCTTCATGCAATCCGGCTTCAAACTTGCGCATCTTCTCCGAATCGTCAATCTTCTTGAATGGAGCGACCTTCAAGAGAACGTCCCAAAACCCATCCACATAGCGTGGAACAGTTTCGTTCTCTGACTGTGAAAGTCGATCCCATTCTTTCTTTACCTCTTCCTCATAGTCTCCACGAAGTAACTGTGCGTAAAACTCCTTGAAAGCAGTCCAATCTTGGGGTTTGCGATCTTCCAGGATAAGGGTTAACCACCAACTGTTGGCGATGGCTTTCAGGTACGTACTGAAATGGCGAAGATTGGATCTTTCTTTAAAATTCCCTTATACAAATGCAACCTCGAATGGGCGGATGAAAGCCAAAGCTTTGTCATTATCACGCCGTCCATTGTAGGTGTCGAATATCACATCTTTCTCTCCCGACTTGAATGTTTTCTACCTGTGGTGCTTCTTCTTATGGTGCTCCTTCTTTCTATGCTTAGTGTAGCAGACTTCAACACAAGGGATGCCCAAAAGCAGAGCCCCAAAAGCTTCAAATCAAAAACAACTGCCTCTCTCTCTCTCACAGAGAGTCAAAACTTGAAAGCAAAAGCATTCTCTCTCTCTTTCTCATTGCGTAGAGAAAAAGCAAGATTTGCGTCGCTCATCATTTTTTTAAAAATTCAAAAAAACAGCCTCCGTGATTTTTGGAAAATAGGGTTTTTGGCAAAAATTAGGGCTTCAAGAATTTTAGGGTTTCTGGCAGAAATTAGGATTTTTGCTGTCCGTAGCCACGTCATCACTTTGTGACATACCCCCCTCTTGAAAGCATTGTAATCGACCGGGATTACGCCTGCAAAACCGACAAAAGCCATAAACCGTCTTAGCAGACATTGATTGTTAGTACCTACGTACTAGGAACACACATCTAGCACATGTACAAAATCGACATTCACATCACAGGACATCACCAGACATCACAGAAAATGACATGACATTCAACATTCATTCGGATCTTATACCATGATTTATCGGCAATGTAGCTAGCATTCACATCTAGGTCCAATCGGGACCTCATCAATGTCCGATTGACTAACCCCTATTGCAACCATGTCTATTCGAGATCAATCAGACCAAAATGCTGCAGTCATTTCGTCTATCAATTCCTGCACTCAAAAGAAGTCAAGAACAAATCAGTATCATTATCACGAATTCCATTTCATAAAGTCATCCAGCAGAATATTGTCAGCTCTCACTATCCCTGAAGCTCAAAGAGACATCAGTGACTTTAGTATGAAAATCAAGGCATCTATTGACAAAGGAGCGGAGTAACTCCCCTCTTGTGCATCCCACTGCACCAGATCTTCGGCCAAGCTGAATTTCTGGGTTCCGTTTGGAGTAGACTATGCTAAACCAAAACATCGAGGTAAAGTTTCACAATCCAAGGAGTATCTGCAAGGTCCTCCTCCTCCATCTACTTCGCATCAAATGCCGGAAAGTTCTTAAACTTAACCAAGAACCGCTTTCGGACTTTACTTTTCTTCGTATCCGTCTGTGCCAAAATCTGTTCAGGAACAAGGGTCTCCTCGTTTTCTTCCACTGCGGATTGCTCATCAAGCTCCCCATCATCAGGCACATCACCCTTAACAGCTTTCAAGAGACTCACATGCAATGCATTGTGAATCCTCCAAGTATCTGGCAGTTTCAATCGGAAGGAGACATCATTTATCTTTTCAGTAATCTGGAAAGGTTCGTAATATCGCATACTAAGCTTTGAAAAAAGCCTCTCCTTTCCCTTTTTCTTTCTTAGGCATGCCTTCTCAAAACGTAAGAGCACCCAATCATCCTCCTTCAATTTCAGTCGCGACGATGGCGATCCGCTGCCTTTTTCTGTCGTTCTTGAGACTTCTGCAAAGTCTCGCGAACCTTGGCAAAAGCCGTATCCAAATCTCGCGAATATTCATCCGCTTCAAATATTTAATCTTTCGTTCTCAAGAAGGATGGAACTTTGCAGCACTTTCAACAATCTCAAATGGCATCTTCCCAGTCGAAGAGTGTGTCTTGTTATTGTAGGCAAATTCCACCAAAGGTAAGTTCTTTTCCCATTGAGTCTTCTGATCCGAGATACAAGACTTCAATCAATATAAAACCACTGAATTGGCAATCTCAGATTGCCCATCAGTCTGCAAGTGGAATGATGACGAAAACTGCAACCGCATGCCAATGTTCTCTCAAATTGCCTTCCAAAACAAACTCATAAATCTGGGGTCCCTGTCGTAGACAATCGTCTCAGACATGCCATGTAATCGAAAAGTCATCATGATCGTTCTATGTTCTCGGGAGATCAAGAATGAAATCCATTTCAATATTTTCCCAGGGGCGGGTGGGTATGGGTAAAGGCTATAACAATTCCTGTGCCTTATGCCTGTCAAACTTGACCTTCTGGCATACTGCGCACAAACGCTTCCACATCCTTTTTGGAGTCTCGGCCAAAGGAAGTATCTCTCTACCCCTTCATGGTGGTAGCAATGCCACGGTAAGCCGTAAAAGGCAGACAGTGGCATTCAATCATAACCTTTTCCCGCAACGGCTATGTAACGCACAACATAGTCTTTCTCATCAAGTAGCCTTCCCGAAGGGAGTATCCAGCTATTGTCTCCCCATCCTGTATCCGTGTGAAAATATATGCAAAATCTCTATCTGTGGTATACTGATCGACCATATCCTCGAAGCTCCTATGATGTATCACGGAAATAGCCAGAACCAATGGCTTCCGAGACAAAGCACCTGCCACCACATTCTTCTGTCCTGCACATGGACAATCTGGAAGTGAAATTGTGACAACATGTTCGCCCACCGCATCTGCTTTTCCGAAAGCTGCTTCTGTGACAAGAAGTAGCGCAAACTCTGATGGTCTGTAAAGACAGTAAAATCCACTCCAAGCTGAGTAAGAGCATGGATAACCACCAAAAGCTCTTTCTCATAAATCTGTGCTGTCATCTCCCGCCTAGAGAACAATCGGCTCTCGTAAGCAATGACATGGCCTTCTTGCATCAAGACCGCACCCAGACTACGACCATAAGCATCACAAAAGACTTCAAATGACTTCTGCAAGTCCAGCAAAGTCAAATCTGGTCATGTAGTCAATTTCTCTTTCAATGTCTAAAAGGCAATCACCTCTATGGATCCCCACGAGAAAGGGACTCCTTTCTGCATCAAGATATGCAAAGGGGAAGCAACCTCTGCAAACTTTCGAATGAACCGTCAATAGTACGAACACAGTCCCAAGAAGCTTTCAACTTCATGGACATTCTTCAAATCGGGCTAATCACAGATAGTCTCTATCTTGCCCGGATCCATTTGCACTCCTGTTGCTGAGACAAAGTGTCCCCAAAAATGTATCTCTGCTGCATATGATCTTTGTGGTCTGCTTCATTCTTGGAGAAAACAATGATATCATCAAAGAAAGTGCCAACAAATAGCCTGTACTCTTGAAAAATCATGTCCATCATCCGGTTAAATGTCGCAAGAGCATTGGTTAAGCCAAAAGGCATCACCAAAAACTCAAATAACCCAAAAGTCGTCCGAAAGGCTGTCTTGTAGACGTCTCCCAGCGCGATTTCGATATCCACTCTTCAAGTCAATCCTGCTAAATCCTGCTAAAGCACGAGGATCCCTGTAACCTGTCGAGTATTTCATCGATCCTAGGAATCGGAAATCTGTTCTTGATGGTGATTTCGTTGAGAGCGCTATAATTGATACACATTCTCCAAGATCCGTCTTTCTTCAAATCCAACAACAGTGGAGAGCAATACGGTGAAGTACTATGCTGGACAAAACTCTTTTCCAAGAGGTCTTTCACAAGGTTCATAATCTTTTCATTCTGTACTCGGCTCACACGGTAAGGTGGCCGGTTCGGTGACGTGCTTCCAGATATCAGATCAATGGTTTGATCTTCAGGCCCTCTAAAAAGCAATCGGCATGAGTGTGGAGAAAAATCTTGGCATTCTTTTGTTCAAGTCGAAACATATTCAACCTTTATCCATCGTTCAGTTCTCTCCCAAAAGAATGAGTAAAGAAACTGAAGTTCATCAAGAACAATTCTCTAAGCCCTTCATTTATCAAAGTCGCTTTCTCGGCCCGGTAGTCAACCACGACGTAGTTCATTTGGTACCAAGGGATCCTAAGTAGAACATCACTCACGTGCCCTGAACACCCCTGTCATTGCAAACGAAGTTTGCTAATGCTCGGTGTAACGGCAACATCCCATCCAGGTGCCAATCGAACTACCTCCGCCTGTGGCGTTAGTCTGTCGGGCGTAATTCCAAATCGAGCCGCCAATTCCAAGTGAAAAGAAGTTTGCCTTGGCTCCTTCAAAAGAGCTTTTTGATCCTTCACTTTGCCCCAAAAGCGGCAAAGTTTGTACTTTCATTCATTAGATTCGGTGCAGGTCCCACGCCATGTGGTACCAGTTTTGCTTTTCTATCTGCCTTTTCTGTCACTTTCGTCGGCTGCTCTCGAACTCTCAGGCCTGTCGTCGTCTTTATCATTTTGTTCTTTCTGTGCCTTTTTAGGGCACTTCGCGGAGATATGTCCATGTTCCCCGCATCCAAAGCACTTCCCCTCTCTGATGAAGCGAGCTCTCTCCTCAGGAGTAAGCTTGGGTCGTGCATCCTTTTTCTCTGGGTTGCTCTTTTTCTTACTACTTTCATTCCCAGAAGTTTGTTCGGCTCGTTCTGTCATGGCCTTATCTGTGGGGTAGGTCAGACTGCCATAGTGAATGGCAAAGCCCAGCTTCGCATGACTCATCAACTCCTGAATAGAGGCTAACTTCTATTCCAAGCAGTGATCTCGGATCTCTGTAGGTAGACCCAAGGTAAACCGCTCAATCGGTTCTATGGACGAGATCTTCTTGAATGAATAGGCGGGTAGAAAAGAGCTCCAGAATCTTTCACAGTAAGCATTCATTGTATCTTTCTTGGTCATCCGAAGATGGTTCCAAGCAGCTCGTATATCTCGTTCATATTCTTGCATCAACCAAGAAAAAATAAAAAGCTTCTTAACTTTCAGTCATTTAACTGGCGCACTCTTGTTTAAAAGAAGCGTGGACCACCAAGTACGAGCATGCCCCTTAAGGTAAGAGGTAGCTCTCTGAATCTTGGAGTGCTCTGAATAGCATCCTCCCGCAAAAGCAATGTCAAACTGCTGTATAAAAGACAAAGCCTTCGAAGCATCTCAGTATCCTCAAAAAGTATCAAACTTGATCGAGTGGCGACCTTCTTTAAACTCTCGGACTTTCTTGCTTTTATCTTCGAGAAAGTCATACTGGTTAGCTAGGTAAAAATTCTTCTGGTTCGCATAAAAGTTTCCGTCATCGCAATCTGAGCTGTCTGTAGACGAGTCCTCAGTAGAGCTGTCAGTCTGTGGGCGAGATGAAGCCTTCTTTGCCTTTTTCTTGCCCTTTTCGAAGCTTTGTTTCTTGCTTCGCTTTTTACCTTTTCTGTCTTCTTCACTCAAATCTGTTTAAGAGCTAGAAGAACTGTCAAATGAAGAAGAAGAAGAAGAGGAAGAAGAACTGGGTACTCCTTCAAATCGAACACGCTTCTTCCGTTTCTTTGCCTTGTCAAAAGTCGACTGACGATCCAAATATCCCGGGAAGTCAGTGCTTTTCTTCTGCTTTTTGCCGTGCTTTTTGGCTTTCTTTTGCGCGTCAAAAAGTTGAGCACTCTGTGTATCAACCACCTCTTCAAAATTCTTCTCTGAATATTTCTTGTGAGCAGAAGGTTTCTTGAGAGTGGGGGTAGTGGTTTTCTGCCACTGCTCATGCACTTCTTGAAAAGAACTCTCGCTCATATATATTGCAAATTTTGGGTCCTTCGCAAAATTGAGCATCATCTTCGTTGCATCGTCGATCAACTGGCGACGCTCCATCTCTCGCCACTTCGCCTGAGTAGGCCGAGGCGGGCCATACTCTCTGTCTGAATCTTCATTGTGATCCCTACCTGCATCTCCAGATGCAGAGGGAGTCGACTGATCCTTGCGAGAAGCCATAGGTGCCGCGGAAAGAAAATTGGGGATCGGTTTTCCCGTAGAAGAGAAATCGGCCGTGCTCTGATACCACTGTAACAAACTTGGACCCTGCAAGTCGAGAATCAACCGCGACAGCACCAAATAACCACTTCAAAACAATTCACAGATCACAATAGATTTGCATTGGCCCGGCGGAGTTCCATGCCTGGAGATATTGGCCCCAAAGACTGGCACCCCTTTCGGTATTTCTTTTTATATTAATCAGTTCAAAGTACAAGAGAGTGGGTCGGGATTCACTCTCAGACTCTGCGTACAAATACTCTTAGAAGTGAGGCCCTCACCACTAATTTAAAGGTTACAAGGGATGCCCAAAAGATAACCCCCAAAAGCTTCAAATCAAAAGGAATTGCTCTCTCTCTCTCAGAGAGAGTCAAAACTTGAAAGCAAAATCATTCTCTCTCTCTTTCTCATTACGTAGAGAGAAAACAAGATTTGCGTCGCTCATCTTTTTTTCTTTTTTTTTTTTCTTTTTTAGCCTCCGCGATTTCCGGAAATTAGGGTTTTTTGCAAAAGTTAAGAGTTTGCAAGAATTTTAGGGTTTTTGGCAGAAATTAGGGTTTCTGCTATCCGTAGCCACATCATCACTTTGTGACACTTAGACTCCTTGTGGACAGGAGTCCTTTCCCTTGAATGCACTTCTTGCTACAACAGATTGTCCGGAAACATGTCCTCTGGAGCGACAATGTCATCCAGATCCTTCATAAAAGAAAACTAAGGAGAATCAGGAGGATCCTGCTCTTGAACCTTTGGGTTAAACCACACATGACGTTCTGGAGGTTTCCTCTGCCTCTCGTGCATGCGGGAGGTTCCAATCAAAGGATCTTTCTTTAGTTCTGGCGCCTTTGGGTTTTGCGGGATTTCTCTCAACCCCATCGGCATTTTCTCCTTTCCTTTCTCAATAGTATGGAGAATCTTTTGGACTTCTGGATGGGAGAGAGCTTTTTGCAACTCTTTCACCTTCTGTTGAAGGAGAGAGAACTCTATCTCGCGTCCTCCTATTTCTGCAGTCTGCCAAGAGTAGTCAATCCCTTAAGGAAGAGAGAGATTACCTTGCTCTGATGCCATTGTCACAAAAATATGGAAGCGTAAACTGACTTTTAATTGTACTTCAAATACTCAAGAGAATTAGAGAGAGAGAGAGAGAGAGAGAGAGAAAGCTTGACACTTCATTGGGGACCGAAAGATGGGTTGGTCCCCCCCCCCCCCCCCCCCCCATAAAGAGATTATCTTTATTACTAAGGGAAAATCTTTACAAGCACAAGAACGGGGCAATAGCCCGTCCTCTATTCTTTCTTATCTGCTTCTGAACTTAGGAAGTCATTTGTGGTCCAGTGTGACGCGTGTGGCAGTAGCATCGGAGCAGTGCTAATGCAAGATGAACGGGTAGTAGCCTATGAAAGCCGAATTTTGCAAGGGCCAGAGAGGACTATGCAAGTCTATGAGAAAGAGCTCTTGGCCGTGATTCATGCGCTTTCTAGCTGGAAGCACTACCTCTTAGGTGCTGATTTTGTTGTCCAAACAGATCATCAGACCTTGCAATACTTCTTGACACAGTCAAAGTTATCCGAAAAGCATATGCGATGGGCAAACATTCTTTCCATGTTTCACTTCCAGATTATGCATGTGGAAGGCAAGAAGAATGTTGTGGCTGATGCGTTATCAAGAAAGCCACAAATTTCAGCTGTCAATTCCTTATCATCATGAGTTAGATGACATGAAGGAACAGTATACTGCTGATGAAGATTTTGCAAGGATCTTTGAGCAGTTACAAGAGGGGCAACATCACGAGCACTACCTCCTTAGAGATGGTTTTATGATGATGCATGGCAGACTTTGTGTCACTAGGCCATTGCGACATAAGGTCATGGAAGAGAGTCATGTCCCACCGTATGCAGGGCATCGTGGCATTGATGCAACAGTTAAAGCGGTAGAGACGTTCTTCTATTGGCCTACCTTGAGGAGAGATGTGGATGCCTTTGTGCGAGGATGCATAGTTTGCCAAAAGGTCAAGTTTGACAGGCAAAAGGCACCAGGGTTGTTACAACCACTGCCGATTCCGGATAAGCCATGGGAAAGCATTGCTATGGACTTTATCTTTGATCTTCCAAGGACGCCTACAGGGAATGATGGTATATGGACTATTATCTGCAGATTCAGCAAGCAGGCCCATTTTATCCCTGTCAGGAAGAAGATAAAATCTGATCAGATGGCACGCTTGTTCATCTACAATGTGTTTAAGTACCATGGTATGCCACAATCGATTATCAATGATCGTGATCCTCGCATGACCAGTTTGTTCTGGAGAGGATTGTTTGAGAACATGGGCACTACGCTCAAGTTTTCGTCTTCGTTTCATTCACAAACTGATGGACAGTCAGAAGAGGCTAATTCTACCGTCTTAGATCTGCTGAAATGTTATGTGTCAGATAATAAAGGCAAGTGGGAACAGTATTTGCCTATGCTTGAGTATGCGTACAATAATACGGTGCATTCATCTACTGGCAAAGCACCTTTTGAGATTGTTGAAGGCGGCAAAAAGGTTCCTCCCATTTTGCATACAAAGGACAAGATCTTTGAGGCAGATCGATATGTTGAGAACATGGATGAGATGTATAAGAAGATTAAAGTTGCCTTGGAGAAGACTCAAGCAAAGCAGAAAAAGGCTGTTGATCGTCACCGTCGTGAATTGCTACTATCACCTGGTGATTGGGTTCTGTTAAGGTTCGAAAAGGCAAGGTTAAAGAAGATGAAGGGCAAGGAACGGCTGTTTCCTAAGCTTAGCATGCGTTACTATGGGCCTTTTCAAGTGCTTGACAAGATCAGCGATGTGGCTTACAGGCTGAAACTGCCTGATGTGTGGAAGATTCATAATGCGTTTCACGTGAGTCTTCTAAGACCCTTCGTGGGTGATGTGCCAGAAGATATACCAGTTGAGGATCAGCCAGAAGTTGAGGAACTTGATGAGATCCTGGTACCTGAGCAAGTTTTGGCACATAAGGAAAGAAAAGTTAAAGGACAAGTTGCAAGATGCTATTTGGTGAAGTTCAAGAACTATCCGCCTATGGATGCAAAGTGGATGGAGGAGCATGAACTGTCAGAGTCACCAAATGTATTGCAGCTCTACCTTGAAGCCTTTGGGTTACAGCCTACTTATGCCCCAACCCAACGTGTGCAAAGGAGGGGTAATGATAGAGCTAGTACATCAAATGTACATATGAATTCAGTGCCATAGATAGAAATGGCAAAAGTATGAAGGCCTCATTAAGTCATTTGTATCTATGTATGTTACGACCTTTCTTGCGGATACATGCGATGATAAAAGAGTGTTGATAGCGCAAATTTTGACGGTCTGTAAAGACAGTAAAATCCGCTCCGAGTAGGTAATGCCGCCACTGAGTAAGAGCATGGATAACCGCCAAAAGCTCTTTCTCATATATTTGTGCTGTCATCTCCGGCCTAGAGAACATTCGACTCTCGTAAGCAATGACATGGCCTTCTTGCATCAAGACTGCACCCAGACTATGACCACAAGAATCACAATATACTTCAAATGACTTCTGCAAGTCCGGAAAAGTCAAAACTCGTCCCATAGTCAATTTCTCTTTCAATGTCTGAAAGGCAGTCACCGCTGTGGATCCCCACGAGAAAGGGACTCCTTTCCGTATGAAGATATGCAAAGGGGAAGCAACCTCTGCAAACTTTCGTATGAACCGTCTATAGTACGAACACAGTTCCAAGAAGCTTTAAACTTCATGGACATTCTTCAAATCGGGCCAATCACGGATAGTGTCTATCTTGGCCGGATCCATTTGCACTCCATTTTTTGCTGAGACAAAGTGTCCCAAAAAAAAGAAATTATATCTCTGAAGCATATGATCTCTGAGTTCTGCTTCATTCTTGGAGAAAACAGTGATATCATCAAAGAAAGTGCCAACAAATAGCCTATACTCTCGAAAAAAAAAAATCCAGTCCATAATCCGGTTAAATGTCGCAGGAGCATTGGTTAAGCCAAAAGGCATCAGCAAAAACTCAAATAATCCAAAAGGTATTCCGGAAGGCTGTCTTGTGGACGTCTCCCGTCGCGATTTAGATCTGAGAATATTGACTCTTCAGATCAATCCTGCTAAAGCACGAGGATCCCTGTAACCTGTCAAGTATGTCATCGATCCTAGGAATCAAAACTCTGTTCTTGATGGTGATTTTGTTGAGAGCGCTATAATCGATGAACATTCTCCAAGATCCGTCTTTCTTCAAATCCAACAACAGTGGAGAGCAAAACGGTGAAGTACTATGCTGGACAAGACCCTTTTCCAAGAGGTCTTTCACTGGGTTCATAATCTTTTCATTTTGTGCTCGGCTCACACGGTAAGGTGGCCAGTTCGGTGGCGTGCTTCCAAGTATCAGGTCATTGGTCTAATCTTCAGGCCCTCTGAAAAGCAATCGGCATGAGTGTGGAGAAAAATCTTGGCATTCTTTTGATCAGGTCAAAACATATTCAACCTTTATCCATCGTTCAGTTCTCTCCCAAAAGAATGAGTAAAGAAACTGAAGTTCATCAAGTACAATCTCTGAGCCCTTCATTTATCAAAGTCGCTTTCTTGGCCTGATAGTCAACCACGGCATAGTTCTTGTGGTACCAAGGGATCCTGAGTAGAATGTCACTCGCGTGTCCTGAACACCCCTTTCATTGCAAACAAAGTTTGCCAATGCTCGGTGTAATGGCAATATCCGATCCGGGTGCCAGTCGAACTACCTCCGCCTGTGGCGTCAGTCTGTCGGGCGTAATTCCAAATCAAGCCGCCAATTCCAAGTGAAAAAAAGTTGGCCTTGGCTCCTTCAAAAGAGCTTCCTGATCCTTCACTTTGCCCCAAAAGCAGCAAAGTTTGTACTTTCATTCATTAGATTCAGTGCAGGTCCCACGCCATGTGGTACCAGTTCTGCTTTTCTATGTGCATTTTCTGCCACATTCCTCAGCTGCTCTCGCACTCTCACGCCTGTCGTCGTCTTTATCATTCTGTTCTTGCTGTGCCTTTTTAGGGCACTTCGCGGAGATATGTCCATGTTCCCCACATCCAAAGCACTTTCCCTCTCTGATGAAGCGAGCTCTCTCCTAAGGAGTAAGCTTGGGTCGTGCATCCTTTTTCTTTGGGTTGCTCTTTTTCTTTCTACTTTCATTCCCAGAAGTCTGTTGAGCTTGTTGTGTCATGGCCTCCTTTGTGGGGTAGGTCACACTGCCAGAGAGAATGACAAAGCCCCGCTTCGCATGGCCCATCAACTCTTGAATAGAAGGTGACTTGTCACAAAACGGGAGCGTAACAAGCACTTAGAAAATCTGAAAATTATAATTCTTTGAAAACATGAGAGAAGGGCGAAGATCGACACAATATTGGGGACCAGAAGATGGGTTGGTCCCCCCCCCGTTAAGAGTATTCTTTTATTCAGGGAGAATTCTTATACAAGCACGAGAACCCGAGGAAACCCCTCCGTTTTGTAGTCTTAGACCCGAAGGTCATGCTTTCCCGTAAAGGGCTTGGGCACAAGGCCGCTCCTTCCCGTGAAGGATTTAGGCGCGAAGCCGTACTTTCCCATAAGGGACATAGGCGTGAAGCCGTATTTCCCGTGAAGGGCCTTCTCGTGAGACGAGAGATTCCTGCAAAACAAACCACACAAAGCAGCAATTCTCAATGCGTATCAACACCTTATACCTGTCGCTCCTTGCTCGGAGAATCAACCTCCGTACTCAATCGTCACGCGAGCACTTGCAAATTCCGTCGCCACTCTCTGCTCCAGAATCCCAACGCTTGCACTTCCTGCTGCTTCCGGCTCCTCCAAACTGAAACGCTGGCTACCCTTTTATAGGGTCTGACACCCGGCAGGAATAGGGGTCCAAAAGCAGAGCTTGGCGCTCCTAGAGAGAGGAGAGAGAGAGAGAGAGAGAGAGAGAGAGAGCAATTCAGCCCCCCCTGCGTAGGTTTTAGCGCTGGCTTTTTTTTTTAAGGGCCTTGCTTGCTTTATTTTATTAATAAAAGCCTGGTCACTTAAAAGTGACCGGCCACTCTAATAAAATAAAGTGTGAAACTATTCAAACTTTAAAAACTCACTCAGTTAGTGAAAACAATGCTACACGGACACATTCCAGGCGTCCCCGGGTGCAGGACATGACACAGATGCAATGCAGACACAGACTCCTCACGGGAAAACATCTGTCCTCCCGCGACTGTTCCTGCTTTTTGTAAAAAGCTTCATTGAACCATCTTTATTCTTGTGCTTGCGTTCTTACGCGTATTTTCTTACTCAGTTTGGATTTCCTCCTTAGCCTACGGGATGCCCCCTTACCGATGCACCCGTCACCCATCATGTGACGCATCAGAGGCACTCGTAACCCGGCCCTTTCCACCGAACTTACAGAAACTCCTTCGCGATGCTTACCGTCACCCATCAAATGACAGATCACAGTTGTCAGTTCTTGATGGCAGTTCCTGTAGCTATAATCTTTTTAACAGTTCTTAGTGCACATAATAAAATATCCTAACAAAGAGATTTAATCATTAAAAATAAGAAAATAGTCCAATTAGCAACATCCCTCTGGCTTCTAAACAGTTGACCTCAACTGTAGTGCTTGGACATATACCTCCAGTATCTCGGGATAAGCTGCTAATTCCTCCTGCGTCATCCACTGAGCATCTAGATTCGAATAGTTCTTAAACTTAACCAAATACTTCCGTGTTATCTTTCCGGATTTGAGAGACCGCTCCTAATGACTTACTATCTGCTCGTTGGAGTATTTCTTCTGTTTCCTCAACCTCAAGAGGTTCCTCAGCGCTAGGCTGGCTCGGAGGCAATCCTACATACGGCCGGAGTAAACTGACATGGAAAGCATTATGGATCTTCCAATTAGGCGGTAGCTCTAATCGGAAAGCGACATCATTCACTCGCTCAGTGATCTTAAACGGCCCATAATAACGGGTAGAAAGTTTTATCACTTTCCCCTTATGAGACGCTTGTTTCTTAAGTCTTGCCTTCTCAAACTTGAGTAAGACTAACTGTTCGACTGTTAAGTCTAGATTCCTTTTGTGCGTGTTTGCAGCTTTCTTATGCTTTTCCTGAGAGCGTAGAATAGCTCTCCTAACTTGCCCGTAGGCGGTGTCCAAATCCCGGACAAATTCATCTGCTGCAAAGATCTTATCCTTAGTTAAAAGGATGGGTGGAAGCAAAGGCTTACCATAGAGAATCTCAAAAGGTGCTTTCCCCGTCGATGAGTGTATGGTATTGTTATACGCATACTCGACAAGAGGCAAATATTTCTCCCAGTCAGATTGCCGGTCTGACACATAAGCTTTTAACATATCCAATACTGTGGAATTGGCTATCTCACTTTGCTCATCCGTTTGAGGATGGTAGGCAGATGAAAAATTCAGCTTTGTACCAAGATTATCCATCAAGGCACGCCAAAAATTTCCTGTATCTCGATGACTCACAATTGACTTAGGCATTCCATGATGCTTAAAGATCTATGTCAGGAAGACCCTAGCCATATGATCTGCTTTGATCGTTTTCTTGACTGGTATAAAGTGTGCTTGCTTGCTAAACCTGTCCACAATGGTCCAGATCGCGTCATTTCCAGTCTGAATTCTAGGGAGGTCCATGATGAAGTCTATGGCAATACTTTCCCAAGGTTCATTAGGGACATGCAAAGGTTGTAGCAACCCAAGCGTCTTATGCCGATCATACTTCACTTTTTGACAAACCAAACATTCCCTGACATACTTATCAATGTCTGCTTTAAGGCTAGGCCAAAAGAAATATCTTTCCATTGCTAAGGTTGTAGAGAGAATACCCCGATGACCCGCATAAGGCGAAGCGTGTGCTTCATCCATGATCTTCTTTCTTAATGGTTCCGCCACACATATGGCCTGATGGTGGTAGAGATAACCGTCCCGAATGGAATAGGGAAACTCGTTCTCTCCACGATGTAGCTTTCCCCAAATGGTGTAGAAGTCTGGATCATTCGGATATAAATCCGATAGTGCTTCTAATTATTGGTGATACACCGAAGTGATAGCGTTCACCCTTGGCCGCCTAGACAGTGCGTCTGCGACTACATTCTTACTCCCAGCCATGTGAAGGATCTGGAAGTGAAACATAGACAAAAAGTTTGCCCACCTCATCTGCTTCTCAGATAGTTTCCTTTGCGTAAGAAAATACCGCAAACTCTGGTGATCAGTCTTGATCACAAAATCCGCTCCTAGAAGATAGTGCTTCCAGTTGGATAAGGCATGAATCACAACCGTGAGTTCCTTTTCGTAGATTGATGCATGCAACTCTGCATCCTTAAGCCGACTGCTTTCATAAGCCACTGCATGGCCTTCTTGGTTTAACACTGCTCCGATGCAATCACCTGAAGCATCGCAGTGAACCTCAAATGGTTTCCTTAAGTCGGGCACTATCAAAATAGGTCCATGGCTTAGCAAGTACTTGAGCCGATCAAAAGCTCCTTGTTGTCTCGATCCCAATCTGAAAGAAATCTTCTTCTTTGTCAAATCATGAAGTGGTCCTGCTACATGAGCAAATCCTCGGACAAACCTTCGATAATATGAACATAATCCCAAAAAGCTACGTACATCATGTACCGTAGTGGGAATAGGCCAATCTTCTACCACTCGGATCTTGGCAGGATCCATACTCACTTTATTGTGGGAGACTATATGGCCGAGATAGTGCATTCACATGCAACTCATGCTTTCGCAATTCTTGAAACACTAAGTCCAAGTGCTTCCGATGTTCCTCTTCTGACTTAGAGGAGATGAGTATGTCGTCAAAGAATACTCTCGTAAAAGCTCGATACGGGCTGAAAATGTGGTCCATCATGCGATTGAACGTCGCAGGAGCATTGGTCAAGCCGAAAGGCATTACCAAGAATTCATATAGTCCAAAGGTTGTGCGAAAAGCAGTCTTATGGACATCCTCAGGGGCGATCCATATCTGATGATACCCACTCTTTAAGTCTATGCGACTAAAGACACTTGCACCCTGCAACTTATCAAGTATATCATCAATCCAAGGGATCGGAAAGCAATTCTTGATTGTGATCTTGTTTAAAGACCGATAGTCTATGTACATTCGAAACGTGCCATCTTTCTTCTGCACCAGTAGAACTGGAGAGCATTAGGGTGAAGCACTTGGCCGTACTAACCCTTTCTCTAGAAGCTCATTCACTTGCTTCAAAATTTCCTCTTGCTGAGCAAGACTTACCCGATAAGGGGGTTGATTGGGAGGCGAGCTACCCGGTATGAGATCTATGCGGTGATCTTCCGGGCGTACCGGAGGGAGTTCATCAGGAAGTGTTTCCATGAAACAATCCTTGTACTTTTCAATAAATTGAAGACGCTTAATTTCCAGACTAGAGAGAGAGGAGTCCCTACTAGTTTTATCCTTTGCAAAAATCAAGGAAGCAGAAACACACTTCTTCATTTCTTTCTTAATGGAGATATGGCTTACAATTGGGAACTGCCAATCTCCTGCATCAGCTTGAATCTTTATTTTCTTACCCCCATGATCAAAAGTGAGGGTCTTTTCCACATAATCGAGAATAGGTGTCATGTGAAAGTGCCATGGCATACCCAAGATGATATCACATCCCTCGATAGGTGCCATCAAAAATGATTCGCGGTCCTTGTACTCGCCAATCCGAAGATTGAGTTGTCCTTGCACGGGAGTTGCATTGGTTGTCAACCCCTCGAATGCCGATCCGGATGTAACCGGTGTGCCAAGTTGAGCCGGTGTGAGGCACAAACGTTCCGCAGTATCCAGGGAGATGAAGTTATCCGTGGATCCTGGATCATAAAGAATCAGTACTCGCTAGTTGTTCAAAGACCCCCAGCCCTTCAGAAGTTGACGCTTCCCTTTCTCCATTTCTGTGTTTCCTTGAACATCTGAAATTGAGTTCGAGCTTGGTGGTGCGGGTTCCTTCCTTGCTTTCTCTTGCCTCGTAGAGGCTTGCTCTTGCCGTTGCTGCTTTAGCGGGGAGTCCGGTTTCATATGTCCTTTCTCGCCACAGTAGAAGCATCTTCCTTCCTCTCTGAAAGTTTGAAGTTGAGTAGGAGAAAGGTACTTAGTTCACTTGCCAGTGCCCTCTGGCTTCTTAGAATGATCATCGTCTCTAGATGGAGGACGTTTTCTTCCTTGGCCCCCTTGGTCATCGTAGACCCCTTTGTATTGCACGGTAAGTGCTATGCTCCATCTTTCTGGGCGTCCCAGTTGAGTGCAAATCCTCAGCAATGATTGCTGACTCCATCATCCTCTGAAGAGTATGCGGATACACCTTCATACTCTTTCGAAGCTGCGGTTGGAGACCCGCTTCGAACTTTTGTTTCTTTTCCTCGTCGGCAATCTTCATGAAGGGAGTGACCTTCAAAAGAACCGACCAATACTTGTCCACATAGGTCATTACTCTTTCATGTTCCTTCTGGGCAAGCCAATCCCATTCCTTCCGTATGTCCTGCTCGAAGTCACGCGGAAGAAATTGTTCATAAAATTCAGATTTGAAGCTCTCCCAAGTTCTGGCCTGAGAACCTTCCAGAATCTTGGCTAACCACCAATTACTTGCCGTTTGCTTGAGGTGCACCCCACATGGCGTAATTTGGATTTTTCTGTGGAGTGCCCATTGGTAAAGGCGACTTCAAATTGTCTGATGAAGGACAATGCTTTGGAGATGTCTCTCCGTCCGTTGTAGGTTTCGAACTTGATGTCCTTGTCGCCCGATTTAAAGACTCTCATGCGATGTTGAGACTTGCGACCATGCTTCTTGAATCGAGGTTTATCTTTAGGTTGATGTAGGGTAGTGGCAGTAGTAACAGCTTCCTTCTTCTGACGAGATGATCGAGAAGTAGAAGTATAATCAGGAGAGTAAGAAGGAGATGAGATAGAGATGTCCTTGCTCTCGTCTAGCAAAGAGAGCGCTTTTTCCTGGCCTTTCCTTGAAGTAGGCCGTTCATTCTGATCCGTAGATCCTTTGTGCACCTCGGCACGTTCTTCTTCTCTTGCCTCCTGTGGTCTCACGCCAACAGCGTTGTCTGGATGCTTGGCTACATCAGTTCCATTCATTTTCTTCATTCCGCCCAAAAGCTTTTGGACGTCTGGCAACAGTAAGATTTGTTGCAACTCCGCAAGCTGAGCTTGCACTTGTTGAAGCTCCTCTTCAACGCTTCTTCCTTGGCTCGACATGGTTCTTCTCGTTCTTCCCGGAATCGTCCTTCTTTGCAGAGAAAGAGAGGAGTCCGAGCTCTGATACCACTGTCACAAAACGGGAGCGTACACGAGCACTTAGAAAATCTGAAAATTATAATTCTTTGAAAACATGAGAGAAGGGAGAAGATCGACACAGTATTGGGGACCAGAAGATGGATTGGTCCCCCCCCCCCCCCGATGGGCTGGTCCCCCCCCCCGTTAAGAGTATTCTTTTATTCAGGGAGAATTCTTATACAAGCACGAGAACCCGAGGAAACCCCTCCGTTCTGTAGTCTTAGACCCAAAGGTCGTGCTTTCCCATAAAGGGCTTGGGCACAAGGCCGCTCCTTCCCGTGAGGGACTTAGGCGCGAAGCCGTACTTTCCCGTGAGGGACTTAGGCGTGAAGCCGTACTTCCCGTGAAGGGCCTTCCCGTGAGACGGGAGATTCCTACAAAACAAACCACACAAAGCAGCAATTCTCAATGCGTATCAACACCTTATACCTGTCGCTCCTTGCTCGGAGAATCAACCTCCGTACCTAATCGTCACGCGAGCACTTGCAAATTCCGTCGCCACTCTCTGCTCCAGAATCCCAGCGCTTGCACTTCCTGCTGCTTCCGGCTCCTCCAAACTGAAACGCTGGCTACCCTTTATAGGGTCTGACACCCGGCAAGAATAGGGGTCCAAAAGCAGAGCTTGACACTCCTAGAGAGAGGAGAGAGAAAATTGTATTTTTTAGAGAGAGGAGAGAGAGGAGATCACAATTCAGCCCCCCCTGCATAGGTTTTAGCGATGGCTTTTTTTTTAAGGGCCTTGCTTGCTTTATTTTATTAATAAAAGCCTGGTCACTTAAAAGTGACCGACCACTTTAATAAAATAAAGTGTAAACCTATTCAAACTTTAAAAACAATGCTACACGAATACGTTCCAAGCGTCCCTGGGTGCACGACACGACACAGATGCAATGCAGACACAGACTCCTCGCGGGAAAACATCTGTCCTCCCACAACTGTTCCTGCTTTTTGTAAAAAGCTTCATTGAACCCATCTTTATTCTTGTGCTTGCATTCTTACGCGTATTTTCTTACTCATTTCGGATTTCCTCCTTAGCCTACGGGATGCCCCCTTACTGATGCACCCGTCACCCATCATGTGACGCATCAGAGGCACTCGTAACCCGGCCCTTTCCACCGAACTTACGAAAACTTCTTCGCGATGCTTACCGTCACCCATCAAATGACACATCAGAGTTGTCCGTTCCTGATGGTAGTTTCTGTAGCTACAATCTTTTTAACAGTTCTTAGTGCACATAATAAAATATCCTAAAAAAGAGATTTAATCATTAAAAATAAGAAAATAGTCCAATTAGCAACATGACAGGTGCATCGGAAAGGGAATACCCATAGTCGAGAGGAAATTCCGAACTGTGTTAGAATTGTGTACAAGGAAAAGCAAGCACTTGAATGAAGATGGGTTCAAAGGAAACTTTGAGGAAAAACAAATGCTTTCTAAGAAAGCGGGATTGCTTTTCGAGAAAGAAGATGCTTTCCTGCGAGGACGTCTATGTCTGCATTGCAACTATGCATGTGATTGCATCCAGGGACACCTAGGAAGTGTTGTGAACGCATTGTTTTTAACTTATAAGGTTTTATTGAGTTTTTGGGCAGATTCAAACTATTTTTTTAAAAACGCCGGCCACCCACTTCATAAGTGGGCAGCCGTCTAATAAATAAGGCAACAGATCAGCCAACATTTCTCTCTCTTTTTCTGGCAGAACAACCCAATAAATATATATATATATATATATATTTTTTTTTTTAACGGCCACGATCTCTACGCGAGCAACCTGCACTCAGCTACTTGTGCCGTAGGTGGCCAGGAGCTATAATAAATGCATCACATGCCCTCACTCGAGGGAGAAGATCAGTTTTTGCAGAGAAGATCATTTTTTGCAAGAAGATGTTGCTGCAGATTTCATCCAAAAAGAAGTCGTTGCCAGTGCTGCCCATGGTTGCCCAAGTGTACCAGATGTCGCCAAGACCCAATGCGCGAGTTCCCATCGCGACAAGTTGCTGTTTTTCTCTGTTTTCAGCTCATAGACGTCGTAGACGGGGCTAATTTACGAGAAGGAACCGGAGAACACACCTCTCTTGTGTGTAGGATTGGAAGAGAGGATTTTCTATGAAGAGATCTCTTCCGAGGAATTGCTTTTCAAGAACTGAGTTACGTTTCGAGCGTCGAGACTTTGAAGGTAACGATTTTCATGTTAGAAACTCTGAGTATTTGTTTCCAGGTGTACTTCCTCTTAGTGAGGGAGGAGGAGCAGAGGAAGGCATGAGCCTCTACAAGAGAAAGCGCTCTGAGGAACTAGAGTCAGATCAGCCCCAGGGTTTCGTACCCAAGTTTGGGAAGTAGACCCACGAATCGGAGAGAAGTAGTCTCTCGAGTTGTGATCCGGAAGTTGAGATTCCCAAGTAAGGACTTCGCGTCCGGGAAAGCAGAGTTGTTCTCCAAGAAGAGGACTCTGGAAACAGAGTCGGAAAAGAGTTGCAGGGATGCCATGCCCTGAGTCTGGAAGGTGAGATCCAGAGGTGAGAACCTTGATTCTCAAGGATTTGGAATAAGGAACGGAAGTTCCTTGGAATAGGGTTTTGCCCTAGGAATAGGAAGCCGAGGCTTCCGGGAACCATCGAGTCTTATACTAGAACGAACGTGGTAATATGTTCAATCCAAGTGCTTGTATAGACTTCTCCTCAGTAATAAAGATACTATTACGGATGGGGGACCAACCCATCTTCTGCTCCCCAGTATTGTGTCGATCTTCTCAATCTCTATCTATTTCTCTCTATATACTCTCGCTTCAGTAATTAAGTGATAAATTCTATTTAACCGAGAATATTTTATATTGTATGTGCTCCCGTTTGTGATAGTGGTATCAGAGCATGGTCTCCTCTCTTTCTCTATAAAGGAGGACGATTTTGGAAAGATACTGGAAGAAGCCATGACAAGCCAAGAGAGAAGTAAGCAGGCGGAACCCTAAGTCCTGCAGAAAAAAGCTCGCAGAGTTGGGAAAATCTTTTTCTCTTTCCAGAAGTCGACACAAGACTTGGGATTCTCTGAGAAGGCGACGAGAGCGTGATGCTCAAGAACCTAGAGAATCCAAGGAGCGGAATGCTCAAGATACTTTAGAATCCAAAAAAATTCCAAGAACATCAATCCAGAACCATAGCCAAGAAATCCCATCATTTCGGGAAGGATATGAAGGTCTATAGACCTAGGAACTCCAATCAAGTTTGATACTTTTGATGAAGGAAAGATGTCCCGAAGCTACCGCTTTCATTCAACAGTTTGAAGTTGCCTTTGCAAACAGCGATTTCTGAGAAGCGTAGAAGGTGAGGCATGTGACCAAACACCTCAAGGGGATTGCAAGTACTTGGTGGTTTACCAAAGCTCTGCAAGGAACTTACAACAAGACTCGGATTCAATTCAAGGCTGAATTTTCCGATAAATTTTTTTCCTCTACGTTTTGAGGAAGGCATCCAAGAAGATTGGGATCGGTTTGCCCAATCGGAACACGAGCGAGTCAAAGCAAGTAGTGGTTCACTCTTGCCGACGGTAGCTCCACTCTTGATCCTCTCTGAGGAAGGAAAGATGAAATTCAACGAAGGACTTTTGCCCGAATTTTGTAGACGCATCTGCAAGATACTTTGCAGTAGATGGGGGAGTCGGCAATAAAAGCTGAAAGTGTATACCTCAGTGTACATAGAATCTAATCCCCGCAGTGGGACGGGAACCATTGAACAGAGAAACATCAAATTTTTGTTTATCCCTCCTCGACGAATATATGGCTATCCGAAGAAAGTTTGGAGTAGGGAATTCAATCTAACTCCTGAGTTTTGGAAACGAAGACCCTAGAACTTTTAAGTCTTTGAGGAACTCAAAAACTGCGTATTGCTTTTATGCACAAGATATGCATGTGTCTAACCAGGACAATCACTCTCGAGTGTTTATGAGAGTAGAATTGAGTTGAAACATTGCTTTATGCGATGAATTGGTTTGCTCAACCATCTGGAAGGTCAACTACTAATCTCGTATCCGGTAATTCACCAACAAATTACCTGCTATTGCGGGTAAGGGTGTGTGTGAGTGTGTGTGGGAGAGTATCCCCCCCCCCCCCCCAAGCATGCCCTAGCTTCCTTGGTCGACCCCCTCTTGTAGCTCAAGCTTGAAGTTCATTGGACCCTGCAAGACTAGCCAATCACATGCAGGATGCATTACATGCAATAAGGGTAGTCTTGGGACAAGTGTCTGCCTTTTCCCTTTGAGAGAGAGGACTTGATAAAGGAAAAAAACGATTAATTTAATCTACTAAATTATCATTGGATCCCTTGGGAGGCTAACCAATAGGCTTTAGACACACCATGAGGGCAATACGAGGAGAAATTTTTCCAATGTGGTCAGCCAGAGTGGAAGACGGTTTGTTGTTTGCTAATTAGAGTGGATGTTCATGATGGACTTGTGACATGGGGGGTGGTTGCGTGGCTTTTGCGATTTTGAGGGCCACGCGCTCTCTTTCAAAGCTCTCCAACATATCCAATTTTCATGCTTACATCATTTAATATAGATTGGGCACTATACACGTGGTTCCAGATACTATACATCAGTCGGACTCCTTTCAAAGGGATGCAATTTTTACTACGATCTGACATTACTTTATGGACCATGTGGAAGGCTCGTGCTCACATTCTGAGCTCACAGTCTTCCTCGACATCAACCACTTTGACAACTATTTGGACTGAGTTGTTGAATACTCTTCGCAACCACTAGGATACTTCAACGGGCTCCACTAGGGCAACGAATACTCTTTTCTCAGAACATGGCCAAGATCTTCAATCCTTTTCGATCTAGACAATGGGCACATCATCGACAAACAAATAGGACACCCACTAAAAGGCCCGACCCTCAAGTGGCCGTATCGCATAAAAGCTGAGAGAGAGAGAGAGAGAGAGAGAGAGAGAGAGATACCAAGCCCCTCTCCCTATAAAGCACGGGTCATGAGGTCGTCACAATACCTACCAACCAGTATCTTCAATCCAACTATCTAATTTAAGATAGGTAGCAGGATGATCCTCCCTTTTGAACAAGAATGCAAGAACACCAACCAAGGGATATGTAGAAATCCAAGACTAGATGACAAGCTCCTGCTAAATCCATAGCACATTGCCACCTCTGGCCAAGACAACCATGAACCACCACCTAACACCAAAAGGCCACATAAGGTTGGATAAGACAGAACTCATCACCTTCCTAAGAGAGAAGTACAAGGATATAGACCAGTGCCATTGCTGACCATTTCTTCTCGCTATGTATCTTTAAAATCCCCAAATCCAAACTTGCAAGAAGGGGGCATGATTAGGTACACATCTAACCATCTCTAGCAATACATCATCCTGAGAAGACATGCAAACTCAATGCAAGTTGTAACTATCCACTGTCCATCTCCAATATATCAAGTCTATGTGTAGTCAGTCACGAGAGAATATCCACCATAGACGGGTGTCAACTCGGCTCCAAGGTTGCAAGCAATCTCTCGTGGAAAGGGATCTCCAAACTGCAAAGCTACATGCACCGGCTAAAATCATCCAAGCTTGGTCAGCCCTCTCCGCCGTACAGAATACTCCAGCAGGCTGGCTGAAAATCCGCAAAGGTATCACACCTGAAATGTCGCACACGCATCTCCTCTTGCCTTCAAAACAACCCCAATCTTTTCTAGCTCCTCAATGAAAAATAGAAGCACTCTTTTGTCATCTAACGGCTAAAAACACGCAAAATCAAAGTAGATCAAGGTCAACCCCGTCCAAATACAAAAACCCATATCTAAGGAAGGTTTCCACGATGAAAACACAAACCAAGTTGCATTCCTACCAACTAAAAATATACGACCCAATCAACCCTTCATGCACTCCCAATCCACTAGGCGTCGACAAGCCTAGGCTTTAATCCCATGTCAAAGCAACACAAGATGGGAGAGAAGAGAGAAGAAAATGCTAGACAAAGATGGAGAAAGTGGGAGAAAGTTCTCAAGCCCTAGAAGGCAAACTCTACTAAACAAGAGAGTATACGAGTGCTACACATTCTCTACCAAAATGAGAACGCCCCCTCCCCCCCCCCCCCCCCTCTTCCCTGTGTAGAAACCAACCTAGTTGTTCGACTCCCATACTATACCCCACAACCCAATCAATCCAAGAATATTAATCCTCACCGACAAACAAATAGGACACCAACTATAAGGCCCAGCCCTCAAGTGGCCGTATCGCATAAAAGCTCGGAAATCCCACTCATGCCTAGGAACTAATAGAACCTTACAAGGCCGAGCACAACCACAAAGAATCCCACTCTCACTAGACCTAGACAAGAAAGCCAGGAGATAACCTCCAAAACTCTAGCACAACCAGCCCCTTTGTCGTACAATTCAATCAAGATATCTTGTAAATTGAAACGTTTTTCCGATCTGCTCCACCCTGTTGATTTTAAGCTCTCCTATTGGCTTGCCTCAACAAAAGCGATCATTGGCTAGTGCTCTTCATCTCGGATCTACATATCCTCCTTGAGTTTTTGCATTTCATCCCTCTTGCAGGCTCTGTTACCCACGCTTGCTTCATTGCTCGCCGGGTGCACTCCCACCTCTACCACCACCAGCCCTTGGAATCGGCAAGCCGAGCATTTGAGGAGTTTTTGGACTCTAAAAGGCAATAGATATCATTGACATCTCTCTCATCGACGTATACTCAAACTTACAGCCCTTACACACTGTGTGTTTTGATAAGATTTCGTACCTCTTGGTATCTCTGCTTGTGTACATCAACATGTCTAAAAAGGAGCAAAAACCTAAAGGCAAAGCTATCAGTGGCGGCCGGTACGGTGGTACCTCCTCCAATCTGACGGGTGGTACAACCACACCAGGTGACTATACTCCACCTCTTACCTTTGAGGAGACTCAACTTCCATCAAATGCTGCATCATTCTGAGGCTCTTACATCTAAGATACCATCTTTGGTACTTCTACAAGTGTGGCTATCTTCATGAGTGCCGATACTCCTGGAGGCAAAGAGGCTCTCATGCTCCTAACCGTTGATCCCTCCTTTGCATGCCCATGTGAGATAGTGCCAAGAATAGCTTGTGCATGAGAACGGCCAGTTGAATGTCAAACTCCCACTACGTTGTCCATTTGTAATACAAGCGAATGCAAAAACAAGAAGATATGACAGGAAGAAACCGTGGGTGCAGCCTTAAATAAGTAGGCTAAAAGAGCAGCTGATACAACAAAATGTATTTTGACAAATGTCTTGCTTGCATGTGTGCTTGAAATGTATGTGTGTGTGTGTGTGTGTGTGTGTGTGTGTGTGTGTGTGTGTGTGAGAGAGAGAGAGAGAGAGAGAAGAGAGAGAGAGTGAACATAAGTGATAACAAAAGAGCGGACGTACTTGTCTTCTTGGCCTTCGCAAAGCTTCGCATATGAATGGAGAAGGGAAAGAGGGACTGGTGATGGAGTGAGACACCTGCATCCTCGCTGCCTGCTGCACAAGAGTTCGGAATAGTGTATTGAGCTTGTGAATAGGAAGAACCAACTGCGGCTTTGCAGCACACGGAGACGCGAGATCGCTGTATAACCCTTCTCACAAGCAGCATTGTGAGATTTAGCTAGGGTTTAAGCCACGTTCGGCATTCTTTGTACTCTCGGCCTGAATTAAGGTTTGATAACATTTTAAAATTGTGTCATCAGCACAATTTAGATGGAGAATGAGGTGTAGTTGGCAAGGTGAGGACCATTGAGCACGCTTGCTATGGTTCAACCTTGGCGTCATGCGAGTGTGAGTGTGTGTGCACAATCGCATAAAACTAGTTCATGTTATGCATCAGATTGCAAAAAAAAAGGTACAAAAATGAGGTCTTGAGTTCTACTAAATAGAAGGAAGATTACATTTACCTCAAATAGCTTGTCCCAACATATAAACCACAAGGAAGGCAAGTCTTTTGCACTTGTATCACACTCTATCTAGAGATATACTATAAGTAACCAAGGACCTTTCACACCATAAATTACATCCAAACCAATAACACGTACTAATACAACACGCATAAGACCAAAAGATTTTCGACAAAAGAACACCATTGACATAGGCATTTGGGCTTGGATCCGGATTTTGATTAAACTCAAGAGGAATTTATTTCTTTCTTCCAAGTCTGTGACATTTAAATTCCTTCTAGAGAATAAAATCTTGTCAACTACTTGTACCAAGTGTGCCTTATGTGAGTAGAGTAGGTAAATGATGCCAAGAAATCATCATCAAGAATCTCACATATGTCTCTAATAGAGAAAGCCAACTAGTAGATGGTGGGTGTCAAAGAGGCCTTGAACAATCAGGTGCATCTTGTCTCCATTGAAAACATATGAGCTCTTATGCATCATTCGCGGCTTGTGGCCAATGTCACTCCATACGGCCAATATCTTAGGTCAACCCCACTGATAAGCATATCTTTCGTTCGGTGAGATGGTCCCACAATGAACATCCCACATTCTTAAATATGTGCATCGCATCAAGCAAGTGATTGTTGATTTTCAATCTTGTCTAATAGGGCAACTCATATCATATTGGAAATCTCTTCATCCGTGATCAAAGACACCCTTTATACATCTTCTTTTGCTCTAACCATTTCTCAAGCTTGCATCCTTACTGGCTCCCTTCCCAAGAAACCCTCTCGCATCTCTTGGTTCTCTCAAGACTTTCATAAATTTTTTTCTTCAATGTTATCGATTTGCAAGTCTTAAAACAACAAGTGATGCATGTCTTGTAACTGCTATATTTGAAGTCCTGCACACAACAAAAATTACTTTACACATTGTAAACTAACATTAGGAAATTATAATTCATGGTTTTCATACATTTCATGCTTACCTGAGCATTCTCCCAAACCAAGATAGTCAAGCATTTTCTACATTAGAATGGCTCTAATGTATGCATTGCATCTACTTGCATATCGGCTCGTGTCCATAACTTCCATGCCTATCCATAGTGGTTGTAACTCTTCAAGTAGGGGATGAAAATCTTCACTTTGCATGACCCGACACAATCAAGCTTAAGATAAATGTCCTTTCTTAGTTGCTAGCAATATTGAAGTTGACAATGACAACTAGACATACATTGTAAGATGTTCATCGCAGTCCGAATGGATTTATGCCATCCATAGCAAAGTCGAGGCATAAATTCCTCGAATCCCGTGCAAAATCTGACGCGTTTCATCAATGTGCTTCCAAGCCGCACTATTCGCAGGAATCCTAAGTGCACCATCCGAAGATCGATTCTCCATATGCCATGATGATAGAGCGACCATTGATTTGTATTAAAAGAAATACTCAATGAGAAGTAACAAAGAAAAATGCATGAGCACCTTTTGCAACACTTTTTGACCTTGAAGATCTTTTTTATATGTGTCTACTTCACACTTAGGACATTTCTCCGTGTCTTCATACTCCCCTCTAAATAGAATGTAGTCATTAGGGCAAGCATGAATGGAATTATAATCCATCCCTAAATTTCATAGGACCTTTCTTGCATCATCTCTTGAGGTTGATAGCACATTAGTAGCTAAAAATATGTATTCTTTAAGTAGCCTACATATAGAGAAGCATCAACAAACTTGTAAAAAATTATTATCGTTACGTAATTACAGGTAATACACCATGAACACGCACGTGAAAATTTGTGTAACACTCGTGTCACTCCATCCAAACTTTGCTTGCATATTGAAAAGATCTAATAGCGTCTTCAATTTGGAAACTCTAGCTCCTTCATACAGTGGTATGTCAGCCTCACGCTGCATATCATCATAAACAAGCTCTTTTAAGTCCATGATTGTTTCAATCATTTTGTCTATTTCTGGCTCATACATCTCTTGGTCGGGGTCATGCTATGCGTCGTCACCCTCTGAGCTTGACGGCACTTCAAGCATAGCCGTGTTTTTCGCTTGAGTGGATTGCATACAAACACGCCTTGTAGGATGCAAAATTGATGAATGTTGTCCATCATCTGAGTCTTAAAGGATTGGGAACTTATGATTTTCAAAACAACGTAAGTCTAATAAGTAAGAGAGACATGTTTTACTACTTTTGTTCACACATATTGATGAATTAAAATTGGCAATAATTTGATCTATAATTGATGGATCAAATTTGCCACATTCCTAGACATGCTACTGTGAAAACCATCGTGTTTGATGCACATCTCGTTTGCATTGATTACAGGGGTATGAAACCATGGCCGAGAGATAGCCATCCTATTGGGTAGTCCCACATAATTGTCGCTTTTCATAATGCTTGTGAACACAACCATAAATATAAAGTTAATTTAAAACATATACTTAATTTAAAAAATGGTACACAATCCTAAACATAAATATAACCTTACAAAAAACGTAAACCTATTAAAAAAATAGCTAATGAGAACGCAAACGGCTTGCCCAAAGCATCAATAGGCAAGTGGACAAGCCATATGCCAAGCGGCAAGTAGAAATGGCAAGTGCGCAAGCCGTTTCTGAAGTTCGTTAGCACTTTTCTCTTAAAATACAAATGGGACTTTAAAGATGGCTTGCCCACTTGTCATCTCTGCTTGCCGCTTTTCAGACTACTTGCCTTTGTGTTACCAATAATTTGGGCAAGCCGTATGTGAAGCGACAAACATAAACAGCAAGAGGGTAGGTTGTTTGTGAAGTCTCTTTACATTTTTAAAAGAAAAAACACAAACGGACTTCAAAAACGGCTTGCCCTCTTACTGTTTGTGTTAACAAGAACACATATGGCTTACCCAAACCATCGATAAGCAAGCCATAAGCACCCAATGGTGAGTAAACAAGCCATGTGAAGTACATTAAAAATTGCAAATAGATTTAAAAAAACACATTGTTAACTTGCCATTTGTGCTTATTGATTCGCACATAGCTAGCCCTTGTGACTGCCGCTTCACATACGGCTTTTCGAAGCCATCAATAGGTAAGTAGAAAAATTGTATGCAAAGCGGCAAGAACAAGGACAAGAGGGCAAGCCATTCTCAAAGTTCGTTTGCATCTTTATGTAGAAAAAAGGAGGCGAATTTCAAAAACGCTTGCCCTTTTGCCATGTGTGCTTGTCACTTTGCACATGGCTTTTCCTAAACCTATTGGTAGTTATGGTAAGCCATATGCAAAGTAGCAACTACAAACGGTAAGAGGACATGTTGTTTTTGAAGTCTGTTTTCGTTTTTAGAGGAGAAAATGCAAACGGATTTCAAAAATTGCTTGCATACTCGTCATTTGTGCTTATGAATTGGTATACGATAAACAGACTTTCATAAATGGATTATACACTTGTCATTTCTTCTTGCCACTTTGCACACTGCTTGCTCTTGTGCCTACTGATGGTTTGAGCAAGCCACATGCAAAGTGACAAAGCACAAACAACGAGAGGGCTTTGCATCTTATCATTTGTAATAACCATCAATAAGTAAACAGGTAAGCCCTATGTAAAGCAGCAAACACAAATGGCAACATGGAAAGCCATATGCAAAGTCTATTTGGGTTTTTAAGAGAAAAATTGCAAACGATCTTTAGAAAGAGCTTTGCGCACTTGCCATTTGTTCTTATTTATTTGCATATGGCTTGCTCACTTGCCTATTGATGGTTTGAGCAAGCCAATGCATTCTTGTTAATACAAACGACAAGATGATTAATAATTTCTGAAGTTTGTTTATGTTTTTAAGAGAAGAAATGCAAAAGGACTTTAGGAACGGTTTCACATCTTGCCGTTTATGCTGACTACTTTGCATATGACTTGCTCCATCAATAGGAAATTTTGTAAGCCGTATACAAAGCAAAAAGCACAAATGGCAAGTGTGTAAGCCGTTTCGAAATTCCATATGAGTTTTTTCTCCCCTAAATGCAAATGGACTTCAAGAATAGCTTGTGCACTTGCCATTTTTGTTTGCCATCTTGTCCAAACCATCGATATATACAAGCACAAACCGTATGTAAAGTGGCAAGCACAAATGCCAAGGGCACAATATGTTTCTAAAGTCTGTTTGTATTATTAACGATCTTAAATACAAACGGACTTCAATAACAACTTACACAATTACCATATGTGTTTGCCACTTGGTATACGGCTTGTTTGCTTGCCTATTAATAGTTGGGCAAGCAAAATGCATTATTTTTAACAAAAACAACAAGAGGGCAAGTCGTTTTTGAAGTTCTTTTGCATTTTTTAAATAAACGTTTAAACATATTGACTTCAAAAACGGCTTGTCATCTTGCCATTTGTGCTAAACACGTATCTAAACCTAAACCCTAAATTCTAAATTTAAATTCTTAACTCTAAACCTAAGTCTAACCAAAATGTTAACTCTAAATTAAACTTAAACAAAATTACAATTAAATTTCAACTTAAGACCGAATAAAAACCTAAACTTATAGTTTAAACTTGACTTTAAACTTTAAATTTAAATTTAAATTTATATATAAATGAAATTTGAAAACGCGAATCAAACTCTTAAATTTTAATTAAAAAATATAAACCCTAAATTTAAATTCAATCCTTGAAATGAACACAAATCAATGACCAAATAAAAGTTTATATCTTAAATTTCAAACATAAAAATAATCATGAATATAAAAATTTATAATTAAGTCTTCAATCTTACATTAATACTAAAAAAAACTACAATTGATTAAGCAAAATATTAATTGATAATTTAATTAATTTCACTACTCTAATAATTTATTATAAAAAAACATTTTTTCTTTGAAATTCTCTGAATTTTAAGTGTGTACATGCTTGTATTAAATTATGTGTATGCATATCTACATTATATATGTGAAGATCTACATTGTATAAAATGTGTGTGTCTTTCTTTGTGCACAACCGCACACTAGAGAGAGAGAGAGAGAGAGAGAGAGAGAGAGAGGTGAAGCTTACCTGTAGCAAACTCGAAGAAGGAAAAACTGCTTCTTGCCACGAATAGCTCAAAATGACTTTGTGGCCTAGTTCCAAAAAGAAATTCTCTCATGGAGCATCGATATCACTGTTGGTATTTACGTTAGTGTATGTATCGATATCACAACCAATATTTGCAATGTACATATCAACACTGAGGGAAAGTGCAAAAAGCATCACTCTTTTTGTGTCGATAGTCTAAAGAGCCGCTAGTATTGATACTTTGCTAGCTTAACAACCCTTTCTTCTCATATTGTGCCTCAAAGCACGTCCTCATTAGTCTCCTTCTCGAACTTATCAGCACCCACAATACCTCTTCATTTTTTGTGTGATACACCATTTTTGTTATCCTTGAATTATTGGCCTGCCAAACTCACTAGTGCCATCTTGGGATCTATCAAACCACTTCAATCCTTTTGGCCTCCCCCAGTGTCACTTTGTAATTTTCTTTACTAAAAACTCTCCTTCATATATAGCTAGGGGGAGGAATTGATTGAGGTGTACAGGAATTGGCTGCCTATTTTTCTTTCTATTTAGTGGCAAAGAAAACATGAGAAATTTGTTTTGGTGTCATCAAAAGGGCAAAAGGGGGGGGGGGGGGGGAGAGAGAGAGAAAGAGAGAGCTATAATTTATTCAATTTTAGAATCAATCATGTGATGATAGTGCAAACCTAAATGTTCGTTTACCAATTAGATGTGCCACCATAAAGAGGCCTGATGGTTGAGATAGCAACGACTTTACCATGCCCACAACAGAAAAGCACTAGCGAGAGTGGCATCGAGCGTTGAAAACACATAATTAGGGGTGAGATGTGTCTTTAGCATAGCCAAAAGTTTCATTGTCAAATGTGGCATGGGTATATATATTGTTCTTCTCCTTCTCAATCATATCTTATGAGTAGCCTGGTAGCAGCAAGCTACTCAACCCATTCCATTGGTCTAGCAATTCCCATGATATGATCGCTTGAATGATATTAGGTTACTCTTTTTTATCCCTATGGGAGTGCTTTTCATGGCTTCCCATGTGCATTTGGGAGGTGTTCATGCCTATACAAAAAATCATAACCACTCTTCCTTACAAAGAGGTATGTTTCATTCTAAGAGATTTAAAGGATTCACAACTAGCTCAATTTTAGTGACGTTTAACATATCTTCCTCTCTCTCTCTCTCTTTCTATATATATATTTATATTTATTTATTTATGTTTATTTTGGGTATGCAAATATCACAAAAATCCAATCCTCTTACTACTAAAATTTGCAAAAGAATAAGGTTAACGAAACTTTTCCTTCACATGAATCATGTGATATTACCATTGATATGCACCTCAAAGTATACTGACACTCAAGGCTGGACACTTTTTGGTAAAAATCCCGATGTCAATGTTACCCTTGGTCTAGACCGACTATCAACCATCAATTTGGTAGGGGAAATTTTTTTGGAACCCCACCGTAATCTCATCTTAAGTTTCATGGCATAGAGAGAGAGAGAGAGAGAGAGAGAGAGAGAGAGAGAGAGAGAGAGAGAGAGAGAGAGAGAGAGAGAGAGAGATGGGGGGCTAATGACTGCAAATCTGTTGATAACCCTTCCCGTTCTCTCTCCCCCCCCTTTCTCCACACTCTCTTTCGTACATCTCCCTCTCTCAAGCACACAAACGGGCACATGTGCATACATGCATGAAGACACGCACATAGAAGTAAATCTACACATACATTGCTACATACACACCCATATAATTTAAGACATACACACTCGCTCATGCACAAACACACACAAAAAATACAAGCTTTAATAAAGAAAGAAACACATTACTTTTTGTTTATTTTTGTTAGTTGTGTTATGAGTAGAGTCAAAAGCACTGCAAGGATGAGAATATGATCGGTGATTGGGATGGCCTAACCTCTAGCTACGCCTGATCCTCTGGGGAGAAAGTGTCATACAAGCATCAAAGTCCCCTCATACGATGTGTCCCCGTGTGTGTGTGTGTGTGTGTGTGTGTGTGTGTGTAAAAATGAGAAAGTGCAAGAGAGAAACGAGAAAATCGTATGAGACTCAACAAGTAAACTTTGAGTAAACAACATTGCACATTACAATCTTATATATAGAACCTTTTGAAGTGAACAAGCAAAAAATAAACAAGATATACTTTCATTGCATGAAAATCAATTACAAAATCTTTTAAACTTAAACACTTATTGCAATAAAGTGAAGATTAAATAAGATATCCTTTGACTCCACCAAAATATATCTATCTAGTTGCACTAAGAGCAAACTTGTTGAAATACAATGAATTCGTGAATTGCTAAAATACAATGAATTGGCACCTTAAGAAGCCTCCATTTCATCTTGGAGAAACTTACTAATGAATCCCTAGAGCTAGGAGGAGCTCTTCCCCTTAAGAGATATCCATACCATCATCCACATTGCTCCCCTTTGCGAGGTCTAAGAAGGGTAGCACCAAGAAGAAATGGTTTGACATGGAATGTAGTCAAGCCTGAAAATACTTGCTAAGATTGGATGCAATCAAAAACAAGGAAGTTTACTTGGAATGTTCACACACATACAAAGCACTTGTTCAAAAGAAGAGGAGAAGGTGGGAAGTAAAAAAAAAACTTCTTTTAGCGCAAGAGAAAGCACATGCATGTGGCAAGTTTTGACAAAATCTAAAAGGCAAGCACGTTGAGAGCTTTTGTGACTTGACTCTTGAGGATATGTATATGCATTGCAAGAACCTCTATGAGAAACCCAATGTTGATAAGATGGAGTGTTGTAGCTCCCTTCCGTTTATGTCTCCCTTATTTACCATTGAAGATGTATGCTGCGCGCTTGAGACACTTGCTACTTGCTAGGAAGGCAGGTGACCTTCAAGGTGTCAAGGCTGAAATGATTAAATGGACAAGCAAGAAAACACGATATTGGATATGCGATATGTTTAACCTTGCACTTCACTATGGCATGCCTCATGATTGGAGTGCAAATTGGATCAAACCTTTGCACAAAGGAGGAGATGTAAACAATGTGAACAACTATCGCACTATAATGGTTGGTTCTTTGATGGTAAAGTTATTTGGATGTATCATGGAGATGAAGATAAGTGAATGGGCTGAAAAGAATGGCAAACGTGCGCTTGGCCAAGCAGGTTTTCGAAAGCATCATAGCACTATTGATCACCTTTTCACTCTTTGAGTTCTTATGGAAGCGTCTCGATTGAAAGGAAAAAAGTTGTATTGTTGCTTTGTGGATTTCAAGAAAGCTTTTGACATGGTACCGCGAGGAAATCTTTGGAGACGTATGCAAAGCCTTCAAGTGCCGAGAGAATTTATGCATGCAGTCTTTTGCATCTACCAAAAAGTGATATGTCGATTACGTATGGGAGATGGAACTTCAGAATTTTTTGCAAGCACCATTGGTGTCAAACAAGGATGCCCACTTTCCCCAACCCTCGTTGGGCTACTCATTCATGAATTGGAATGCATGGTTCTTGATTTTATGCAGCAAGAAGGCATCGAAGAGGTTAAGATCGGAAATGCGTGATCATGCTTTTGCTTTATGCCGATGATGTAGTGCTCTTAGCACATACCTTAGAAGATGCACAAAAGCTTATGAGTGTCTTGGAACGCTTTTGCCTACATAGCGGGCTGATCGTGAATGGATCCAAAACCAAGGTTATGCTTGTAAACACCCAATGACAAAAATCCATCCATTGTATACAACAATGAGCAACTTGAAGTGGTAGATCACTTCAAGTACCTTGGCCTTGAGGTTCCATCCAATCATAAATGGAAGGATTGTGCAATGCGTCGCTTGGAAGCCGGAAAGAGGGCTTATTATGCATTTGAGAACATGTGCAGTGATGCAAAGATCAAGTGTTGGGCTCTCAAAAAGTACCTCTTTGACACATTGGTGACACCGGTGCTTCTTTATGGAGTGGAGGTGTGGGGTGGAAGCATCGGGAAGTCTACTTGGAAAGAGTTTGAGAATGTCCAAAAGCATTTTCTCACCAACTTTCTCCAAGTCAAGACACAAACACCCTACATGCTCTTACTTCTTGAGTCCAGATCGCTTCCCATTGAGGTCTTGGGCATGCAAAGGGTTGTGGAGTACATGCGTAAGACACAACGTAGCCCTTTGCATCGACTTCCTAGAATCGCATATGAAGCAAGTCAAAAGGTTCAAAAGACATGCAAGAGAAAAATACTAAGCTCGGGGTGGATGCTTGACATCAAGAAATGGTTTGGAAGATGGGATGCATGTCACTTGGTCAAGCATGCGTCGATCGACTCCCAAGTTAATGAGGCCTTCTTACAACGCCAATGTATCACGGCTTGGAAGAAATCCGAAGGTTCTCGCTTCAGCCATTACACCACACAGGTTGCCCCAAACTACAAATATCTCTTCTTCTCCGAACGAGGTAACCGAACCCATCCCTACATCCTTGAGCCCATCTCGTTGAGTGAGATCTGCACCATTGCCTCCATTCATCTTAGCTCCCATTCTCTACGCTGCGAGACATGACGTTGGGGCACTGGCGAGGAGTGTCATCGACTTTGCACCTTATGCCCTCATCAAGTGCAAGAGAGGGAGTACCACACACTACTTGACTGCTCAGCTTTTGACCACATTAGGTCCTCTTTTCCCCATATATTCAGCCATGATCTCTCCCTACATACCTTCCTCTCCCAACCACGATGTGGACTCTTATTGCGACACTCATTTCAACCATTTTTGAGCATCGAGAGTCACTTATGACCTCTACTCACACCACGTGACATGTTCATTTGGTCCCATAGGTCATATTTGACCTCCGAGGATGATAATAGAACTATCTATCTATCTATCTCTCTACCTATCTATCTAACCCTCTCCCTCCATTTTGCTCTCTCTCTCTCTCTCTCTATCTATCTATCTCTCCTATTCTCTTCTACGTCTTTTATCTCTCAATACCTCTCTATCTCTATCCCTCTCCCTCTATTCCCCTCTTCCTTCCGTCTATAGCTCTCTATCTCTCTCCCTCTTTTCCCTCTTTTCCCCTCGTTGTCTCTCTCTATCCCTCTCCCTCCATTCCTCTCTCTCTCTTCTCTCCTCTCTCTCTAGCCATCCATTTCTCTTTCTCTCTCCCTCTCCCTCCTTTCTTCTCTCTCTCTCTCTTCACTCTCTCTACCTCTCTATCTTTAATGTCTCCAATTCTCTTTCTCTACTGCTTCTATCTCTCAATATCTCTCTCTCTCTACCTCTTCTATCTCTCAATATCTCTCTCTATATACCTCTTTATCTGTATCCCTTTCCCTCCATTCCTTGTTCTCTCCAACCCAAATGATTTTCTCATATTAAATTGATCACTTAATGTGGGAGAATAAACGGGAACAAGTGTTAAGATATAGACATGTGCTTATAGATCTATCTCAACACGGGGCCAATGGTAAAGGGGCCCAAATGAGAGATGGTATATCAAAGAGCAAGTCTAACAAATGGAGCATAAGACCTTAGGGTTAGCTTCATTGAAGACCTCCAATAATGTGTGTAAAAGTCCTTTAACCTTAGGTAAGCTAAGGCTTAGCTTGAGGCGCGGGAACCCGACCCAGCTCGAGGTGCTTGTCATGCTTGATGACTAAAGTGCTTGAGGTGCTTGAGATGCTTGAGGTGCTTAATGATTGAGATGCTTGAGGTGCTTGAGATGCTTGAGATGCTGGGGTTGCACTTGAGGTGAGAACCGAGCCAAAGCTTAAAGTGCTTAAGATTCAAGCTTGTGGTGGGAACTGGCCTATGCATGAGGGGCTTCAGGTGTCAAAAAGTCAAATATTCAATCCCTACAAGGAGGGGGCGAGCCCTACATGAGGGGGCATGAGAGAGAACACCCACACACTCACACAAGGCATCCATGGTACAAAGAAAGCAAAAGGGACACTTGTCAAGTTCCTCCTCATGTTGCCCTCATGGTGTGCGTGAAGCCTATTGGTTGGACACCCAAGGGGTCCAATGATAAGTTAGGAGATTTAATTTATTTATTTAGCATTTATCTAGCCCTCTCTCTCAAAGGGGAAAGGGGGACACTTGTCTCAAGGCTACCCTTGCTGCTTGTAATGCCTCCTACTTATGATTGGCTAGGCCTGGAGGGGTCCAATGAGCCTCAAGCATGAGCTACAAGGTGGGGTCGAATCAAGCAAGCTAGGGGGTTGCTTAGGGGGTATACTCACCCACACACACTCACAAACACTCTCATTGTGTGCTATGCAAAGTGCAAGAGCTCCCTCTCCTTCTCCAAGCAAGTAGAGGTTGAGAACCTACACCAACACTCTTGGATATGGAGTGCAAATCCAACCAAGAGCGATGCTTCAATGCTTAAGCTTATCATCTCCTTCTTCTTCATTACTATGCTATTATGTCTGCTAGCAACAAGAGTTATGATAAGTGAGGAACTAGTTCTTTCTCCTACGAAATGTTTCTTCTTCCTCTTCCCTACCCTCATTCCCTGCTAGCTCTCTCCACCTTCGAAGGTGTTTGAGGTCTTGGGACTGAGGCTTGGGATAGTTAAAGCTTTCTTCAAGTTTATGTTATGTTTGTGATGTATGAAGCTTTCCATCTTCATCGCATCACCTAGGTCACAAGGAACACAAAGATTGTATTGTACAAGTCTCTCTTAATGGGAGAAATCATAATACAAATGCCTATTGGGGGGGGGGGGACCGGCTCCACATAAATCCGGTCCTCAATTGTTGTCATGTTCTCTAAATTCTCTCTCTTGCAAAAGTATTGTTCATGCCAAGTTAACTAATTGCTATGATTATGTTGCTATCTTTAATTATGTTCACCCGCTATGCTCACAAAGTACTTTCATTAATTTCCGCTACTCTCAAATTAAATAGGCCAATTCCATTACATTGGTATCAGAGCATTTGGTTTCTCTTTTCTTGATTAAGAAGAGAGGTCCTTAAGTAGCCTATAAATGGTTGATGTTGTTTATTATATTAGGGTAAGTGGAACTGGGATCTATTATCGGTTTTATTGAGCCCACTATGTGGGGGATGGTGCACACCTCGGGAGATTTGGACTTAATAATAAAATCTTTTTAGACTTGCCTACGGCTTTACCATTGATGAGTCATAAGAAGTCCGAAAGGAGCTAGCCCTCAGCAACTCTGTTATGTTAGACCTACTCCTCTACTCTCTATAATTAACCACTTCGATCCGTGGGTGTAGATACTTAAGAGACGATTTTCAAAGGCTAAGAGGAGTGGGAACTAAGGTTTTGAATTGCCAAAGCATACATTAGCTACATACTTAAGTTTAGTTAACATGTCTGACAATAATCAAGAGAGTAGAATGAACATTGATAACTTTGATTTTGAACATGAAGGTGCTAATGATGATGCTCCCATGTTTATCAATTGTCTTGTTTCTAAGCTGAAACAAGTTATGGGAAACCCAGCCCTACAAGGTGAAGTTTCCCAACAACTTCATAGTTATGGGATTCTCCAAAAGAGAGAGCACGTGAGAAGTCTCTTCAAGATATTTCCAAGAGAGGGATCTCTGCGGTGAGAGTAGAGGAGAATCCATACAAAGCGCTTAAATGTTTACTAGCGGGCTTACCTCCATCCAAGAAGAGAGGTGAAGTCTCTACTATAGAGCCTTCACCAAGGGAAGGAGAAAGAAGTGAGTCTCCCAATACTTCCTAAGATGTGGCTCCAAGAAGACGGCAGCCTCAACGATCTCCAACTCCCCCCAAGAGGGAAAGATTGCCACAAAGTCCTCCTTCTCGTTATCACAAAAAGGAAGAAAGGTATCAAAAGAAGGAAAAGGAGAGAAAGAGGTCACCCTCGTCTCCATCTTCATCACCTTCCTCATATTCCAATGAAGGTAGCGGCTCTTCTCTCAAAGAGCCCAAAAGGAAAGGCCATTGCAAGTCCTATCCGGTATGGAGAAGGTCCAAGAAGCTGAAGAAGTTCAAGGATGGTGGAAAGGACACCACTTTCCTTACCTATGATGGCACATTTGCTGCTACGGACAAGATCTTGGCCTTCATCCAACATTTTGATGTGGCCTTCGGTGAAGAGGGCTTCATGGAGTCCTCTAAACTGGTCAGGTATCTATGCATTTCTAGAGCTCCGCTCGTCAATGGTGGGCTAGCCTACGAGCCCAAAGGAGAGCTCCAAGGACATGGAAGGCTTTAAGATCCTCCATCATGAAACAATTTCTAGCAAGCAACACTAAAGACAATGTCCTCACAGAATGGAAAAGCTTGAAACTCTCTCGCTACGAGTCTATCCAGAAGTATGTAGATAAGTTTTGGGATTTACTTCTCAAAGCCACTGTCTACAAAAGGATAGTCTTTGAGGAACAAAAGCAACAATTTTGCGCGGGTCTTTCTGAAGAGATGGTCGAGTATATTATCTCACAAAGGCCTAATACCATATCGGCGGTCATACACCATACTATGGTCGCCTCTCAAATCAATTTTTAACAAGGGGTTAAGAGAAACTCTAAGCCCATGGAAGTGAAGGATCAAAATGAGCCTAGAGGGAGGATAATGCTCAAACTTCCTCCAAAGGCAACTCTAGCAACACCGATAACAAAGCTAAGGAGAAAGGAGTCTACAAAGGTAAGAATAGACTCTCTCCAACAGAGCTAGAGTGTTATTGTAAGAATAACAAATGCTACAAGTGTGGACAACAAGGGCATGTCTATCGTGCTTGTCCCCAAAGAAATGCACACACCGAGCCACCTTGAGTTTCTATGCTGGAACCTCTAAAAGAGGATTCTCATAGCAAAAGGATTTTGTTTTTCCTATGCTAGGAGATATGTACATACATGTTTATGAGTCGGGTAGCATCCTATCCCTTCTAAATATGCATGCTTTTCACAAGTTAATGAAAATCTATATTTTCATATACATGATTTTTGTAAGAAAGTCTGTAAAGGAATATAATGTTTCAACCAGTAACAATAAAAAAGATGGGAATCAAGAGGAATTAAAGTTGTCTATATTCCTAAATGGATTCCAAAATGTTTTTATTGATGATACCCCCATGAGCTATCTCCACAATGAGGGGACAATGACCATGCAATGGAACTTTCACCCCCCACGAAGCTCACTGCCTAATAAGCCTCCTTATTGAGCTTTATAAGATCCACAAGAGGAGTTCAAAAGGCAATAGCATGAGTTGATAAGTTTCAAGAGAGATTAGGATTTCTTCTAACCAAAATAAAAGTGAATTTTTCAAGAGATTCAATAATTAGGTCACATTATCTCTAAAGGTGGTATTTGTATGGATCCACAAAAGGTAGAGGTACTAAAAAGATGGCCTAATCCAAGGAGTCTACTTGAGTTGTGAAGCTCTAAAGGTATGAGTGCATACTAGAGATGCTTCATAGGAAAAATTCATGCTTATAGAGCAGGTCCAATACATGACTTAAGGTGCTTGAGGTGCTTGTCGTGCTTGATGACTAAGGTGCTTGAGGTGCTTGTCATGCTTGATGACTAAGGTGCTTGAGGTGCTTGTCATGCTTGATAAGGAAGGTGCTTGAGAAGCTTCCTATGCATGGGGGGTAAGGTGCTTGAGTCAAAAAGAGACCCTACAAAGGAGGGGGAAAGCCCCAAAGTTAGGGGAATCTTTGACTTAACCTACCACTCACAAAGGGCACCCCTTTTCTCAAGGGCACATGGGACACATGTCAAACTCTCCCTATGCTTAGCCACATGGTGTGCTTGAATGCTATTGGCTGCTAAAGAGGGGTCCAATGAGCTTCTAGTTCCATCCAACAAATATCTAGATATTTTCAAGCTCTCTCTCTCTCTAAGGGGTAAGGAGGACACTTGTTCAAAGACTACCCATGTACTTGAACGCATGTTGCATGTGATTGGCTAGGGGGAGAGGAGTCCAATGAGCTTGAAGCATGTGGAAAGGCTAGAAGTCACCCCAAGCAAGCAAGGGGGGGTGTTGGGGGGGTATACACCACACACACACACACACACACACACACAGTCATTTTGTGGATTCATTCTCACTTGGTGAAAGTAGAGGAGCTCCACCAGCTTCTCCAAGTGAGAGCCTACACCAACACTCTTGGCTATGAAATGCAAATCCAACCAAGAGCCATGCTTCAATGCTTAAGCTTGCCATCTTCTCCATCTTCATTACTATGCTATTATGTAGTCTAGCAAGAAGGGTGATGATAAGTGAGGAACTATTTCTTTCTCCTATGGAATGTTTCTTCTTCCTCTTCCTTATCCTCATTCCCTGCTAGCTCTCTCCACCTTCGAAGGTGTTTGAGGCCTTGGGACTGAGGCTTGGAATAGTTAATTCTTTCTACAAATTTTATGTTATGTTTGTGATACATGAACCTTTTCATCTTCATTGCATCACCTAGGTGGAAAGAACACAAAGATTGTATTGTACCCAGCCTCTCTTGATGGGAGAAACTATAATACAAATGCCTATTGGAGGGGGGACCAGCTCCGTATGAATTTGGTCCTCAACTGTTGTCATGTTCTCAAAACTCTCTCTCTTGCAAAAGTATTGTTCATGCCAAGTTAACTAAGTATCATGTTTATGCTGCTACCATCAGTTAAGTTCACCCGCTATGCTCACAAAGCAATCTCACAAAAGTGCTTTATCTAATTTCCTACTTCCATTACTCTCAAAGTTCATAGGCCATTTCCATTACATTTGAGCACAAAATCAACAAATGTGGCAAAAAACAAGAAATCAAATGCAAATTACAACACCAAAAACAGTGCCCTTCTTCTTTTCGGTTTCACATTTTTCATTCAAAATGCTTTAAAATTCCTCCCCCCCCCCCCCCCCCCCCCCCCCCCCCCCCCCCCCCCCTCCTAGTCTAAGTCCTCCTAGACAACAACATGTCATTGAGGTTTTGTTGTGTGTGGGTCGTAAAGTTGTGCCTTATACAAGTCTGTGTAAGGGGCCCTACGTATGCATACTCGATCGATGCATGAAAAAATTGATGTTGTGCAAGAGGCGGGTCTTAAGCAGATTTCTTAATGGCATTTGATGGCGAGGTTCAGTTGTGTGGTTGTCAATGAGCACGTACCATGGAGTAAGTGTTGTAGCTCAATATCTCATTGATGAATTGTCAAAGGTTTTGCCGGTTTGAGTTATGAGACTGTGATTGAAGTATCAGCTGCCAATCAACTTTGAAAGAATGTTGTAGTGGCCGCGACACTAGTGATTTGAGTGTTTCTATTGGCAATCCTTGTTTCTTTGAAATCCATCTTTGTTCTGGAAATTGTGGCACAGCTTTGGGCTTTGAAATCCATCTCATTGTGTTTGGAAATATCTGCAATAAATAATTTGCAAAAAAACAAGCACATACTCTTTGGCTCAATTACTTGGATATTTTATCCTTCAACACACAATTTAAAATATATAATTTTCACAAAAAGCAAACATGAGATCGTTCCAAAAAAGCAAGCAGAAGACACTTACATCGTATAAGAGCTTTCCCAATTATCAACGAATCCTTCAAGTATTTCTTACGGACTGCAGCAAGAGTTTTTGATCTTTTGGAGCCTGTTTTTGGGAGAGTTTTTTGGAGTAAGGGATTGCGCATATGTACATACCCATGCATGTTGCATCAAATAAAGGATTGCCCATTTGCCAGAGCCAAGTGGTTACGTGGGGCCCACATGTGTACAGGTAGGACAACATGTACATAGTGCATCGATTTTCACTATCACTAGTACCAGTGTGTTTTTTCTATAATAATGAGGAGTTTCTAGCGCGTAAAACTTCTCGAGGAAGCTATCCGCGGGCCGACGACATGAGGTAAGCAAGTGCGTCAGATGGCATCTAGTGACGTCAGGAGGTCAAATGGGGTCAATATTTGCACGTGGATGAGTACGGACACAACGTGGATGTTTTCTTGTGATAATTACGTAGAAAGGTCATCATGAGGACCATCTTTTGGGGCCACTTCACGTGGTTGCGAGACGCATTATTTCTTGGAGCAAAAACACACTTGCGGCTGTTCCTCCTCTCTTCTCCACGTTTTTTCTGGTCTTCTCTCTGTTTTTTCAGTTCCCACACTTAGATTTTTTACTTGGGCACCCGTGGCCTTTTAGATGACCTCAAACGGACCCCGAACACGCCAAAAAATGACCTTGCAATGCATAATTGTCACCTTTTTGCATCATCCGCACACCTGGCACTCAGCTTTTTCCAATAATGTGTCTCGCAACCACATGAAGTGGCCCCAAAAGATGGTCCTCATGATGACCTTTCTGCGTAATTATCACAAGAAAACATCCACGTTGTGTCCGTACTCATCCACGTGCAAATATTGACCCCATTCGACCTCCTGACGCCACTAGATGCCATCTGACGCACTTGCTTACCTCATGTCGTCGGCCCGAGGATAGCTTCCTCGATAAGTTTTACGCGCTAGAAACTCCTCATTATTATAGAAAAAACACACTGGTACTGGTGATAGTGAAAATCGATGCACTATGTACATATTGTCCTACCTGTACACATGTGGGCCCCACGTAACCACCTAGCTCTGGCAAATGGGCAATCCTTTATTTGATGCAACATGCATGGGTATGTACATATGCGCAATCCCTTACTCCAAAAAACTCTTGACAACGGACTGCTTCTCCAAAAAAGAAATACCAAGGCTCCACACCCGTCAAGTATTTCTTACGGACTGCAGCAATCAGCTTTTGATCTTTTTCTGGTAGCCCCGTTACATAGGCTTCATGATCTGCTGCACAAATGTGGGAGCAGTTGACAAATTCATCCCTAAGATGGGTGACTACAAGATCATGTGTGTTCATGCTATTCCAAGGCCATATACAATACATACAAAGTCAAAAACATAGCATAAACATTTTTTGCTAAAACGTATAGAAAGTCATGAAACTTACAAATTCATTCTTTGCAAGCTACTAAGCAAAGCTATCTCTAGCACTTGAGTAGGATCAATAAATGTGCAAAATGCACTACAATGTTTCTCTAGAATCTCTCTTTAATAGCAGCATCCAAGCGACCATTCTATGATTACCCTCCCAAATGTAGAACATGTTATTAGAGAGAACTTGAAGATTTGGTCTTTTAAAAGCTCAATTTCAAACTCTTTATGTATATCAACCCATATTGGGTCCCATGAAGTAAGAAGGTCCTCTACAAAATAGATAAGCGCATACAAAAAAGCATACTCAACTACTATTTATGAGAACAACAAAAAACACCGTAGAAACAGATGGTAGGAAAGATCAAAGCAGAGAAATGAAATACCTGTCACATAAGCTTCCTCCTTCTTGCAATTCCAAATTGAAACAATAAAGGTTCCTTTTTCTTGCATGTAGCCCTCCTTTGCAAAAGCAGATTTCAATCCACTAACATCATCTCTTAAGCCTCTCACCCTTGCATAGGGGATCAATCGACATAAAGGAATTGGTGGACAATCAAAACAACTAAACATGCGAGTACATTGAAAGATATCTTGTCCTCTATGCATGTAAAGCTTGTGCTCATCCCCTGTCTCAGTATCTAATGCTACTTCATCTCTTATGACATAAGTCACTATTTGTGAGCATGCCTCTTGTGGGGCAAGAGATTCATCAACTTCATTTATGGAGCCAAGCCCGAAGTTCCGACTTTGCATCTCCTCCTCCTGTGTCTCCAAACCTTCTGTCGTATCTATGATAGAGATTGCACTTATTTGATCACTGCTCTCTAAGATACTGGAAGCTTGAGTTGAAGAAAGTCGTCTCCCTCTGCGACCTCGTCCACGAATTGAAGGACTTGCAAAACACAACCAAAAACCAATTTATTTACTTCACTGACATTGCCTCTAGGCGTCCATGCCGACACCGATGCCTAAAAGCAATTCAAAAAATCAAAACTTTATCTTATTGATCTCCACCTAAGCATCCACGACGACGTGGATTGCTAGAGGGAGCTAACAGATTTAAAAAAAGCATGACCAATTATAAAAGTTTATCTTGAGAAATTCTTCTAGACATCATGTCGACGTGGATGGCTTGAGGGAGCTTAGTGAGTTTCATAAAGCGTTACAGTTTTTGGTCTAGGGCGTGGACAGAAGCTAGTGTTTATGTTTGATACTAGAATTTATTCTTTAGCAGTTGCTTCTTTTGCAAGAACATTTTGAGCTTCGTGATGCTAATTTTTGTCTTCGTCCACTAACATTATCTAGACCGCAAGTCAAGGTAGAAGCTATTATATCACCAGATGGTGAGCAAACTTTTATGCTTGATCATAAGCAACACCAATTCTACAAGGTGGATATGAGAAATGGGCATCAGATTGATGCTGGCATTGGTAGAGTTTCTCAAGACAAGAAAGACAAGAAAGTACCTCTCTCATAGATCAATGCAAGTGTGCTTGACATGATTAAGTGCATGCCATTGCAAAGCAATTTATATATTGTGCTCCATCAAGCCAAGAAAGTGTTCTCTACTGATGAGCTCCCAGTTCATTATGATGGGTATATTGCTTTTGAATTACCGCCAACCGGTCATTCTTCAGGTATGAGTGGTATGGAGCAAAGACATGATAGTCACATGTGGACAGAGTATGTTATTTGTAGCAGTGATAGTTTTAATGGTGTCGTCAAATTTAGTAGATGCTCTGGGCATTTGCGCTGCATCAACCTTGATTGTCCATTTTATTTGCGCTCAAATATGTTCAATGAGTCTCAATGGCGAGGTCGGCTTGTTAAATCTAGTCCTAAAGGATTGATCTCTTCTCAATATGGCACACTAGTATGCACTCATTGTGGACAAATTCCCGAATGTGTCTCTACATGTCCTGAAATTATTTACTATTGTTTGCCTAGAGATAAGCATAATTGTACTAGGTGTGCTTTGCCTCTTGGAGAACATAATCATCCATGTGCAGAAGGGAGGAGTTGGATGGTTGAAAGTCACATAGATGAATGTTGCTTGATTGTGCAAGTCAAGGCCCTTTGGTGACTGCGAAACAATTGGAGCAGGCCACCACTCATGATCTTATCATGGAAAGTCTTATTGTAGCAGGTTCAACTGCAAGTGCTAGCTGAGTTTAGCATGGAAAATAAATATGCTTAGATTGAATTTTGGAAGATGCTAAACGATGTGGTTAAGAAACAGGGTTTTGATAAGCCAAAGTTCAGGGGATTTATGGCAGATGAAGCAAGTGCCAATTGGATTGTTGTGCATTCCATTTAGTTTGGAGGAGCAAAGAAGTCTATTCCAAACAAAGAGAGATCATGTTTGTTTCATTGGGAGCAAAGTATGGTTCAACATACTATCAAGTGCATCCGTCCCACATTTCAAGAGGAGCACAAGATTTTGTGCCACTAGTGGAGAACTGCACCTACAGAGAATGTGACTAAGCATTGTAAGGGAGAGCTTAGAAGATTTTGGAAAACAAGAATGGCCATTGAAGGGGAGATTGATTCTTTGGAGACATGGTTGGCTTGGTGGGATGTACGCGTGCCTCATTGGGGGGAAAGATTTGTATCACAAGATATTGCAGGTATCTTTGTCCCTAACACAAACTTGTCTGAGTCAAAACATGGTAGTATGCTTGCCTTTGTTGGCTATAAGGATCACATAAGTTTGTATGAGGCAGCATGTGCAGATATGGCTTTAGCTCTGCTTCAAAGTGTGAAATATAATGCCTATTTGAAAGGTGTTGGGAGCTCCACCGATCCCGGCATTAAAGATTTGGCAGATCGCTTCACGAACTGACCTTCATCTGCTTCAACGACAGCAGGAAAGAAATTAGTTGACCTCACACATTCTTCAATGCATGAAATGGGTGTCTATAGTCCTGAAATGAATAGAAATATACTCCAAGAAAAGAGTATAAGAAAAAAGAGGCCAATTTTTGCTGATGCAAATATTGTCTTGGAGGAGGATAGCCACAGTCCAGAGTATGTTACAATGACAACTTCAGTTGGTGGGCTCTAGCACACAAAAAAAACTTCACCGAATGTCCCATATCCCAAAGTAAATGTAGCAAAGTCAATTTGGGCAATATGAAAATCTCAACTAGAAACTTAGCAAAATCACTACAAAGTCAATGCAAAAGAGTGCTATTGGCAAACTAGAGGACTCACGAGGGAAATTTGGCAAAGTCTCTTGTGTACGAAGATCAAATCTCAAGCAATACTCAAGATAAAATCAACGCATAAAATATCAAGAGTGCTCTCATATACTGCTCAAAAAAATTTGTCAAAAGAGTGCCAACTTGACATCAAGCATCTATACTTGTTTATACATATCCTATGGTGAGGCATGAATAGGGATCTCTAGCAACCTAGTCCACCTCACACTATGTAACCCAGCCTCCAGTGCTCGGCTTTAAAAAACCTTAGCAATGCCCCTCACAAATGGTTATGCAAACACAACTAGACACAATCTAAGTAAGGGCTCTTCCATATTGAATCTAAAAAACGGCCGAGACTGCCAAAACAAGCCAAAATCAACTCCACAACAGCGTACAATGGTAGTATCTGCAACACAACCTATATCCCAAAAATGTGAAACTATCATTGTAAAATTGCAAGACACGTGTCTCAAATAGACACCAATGAGTATGTGAGCAAAAGCACGGAACCAGCTCTCTACGAGAAGTAAAATGCTCTAAACAAATCACAAGCACTCTCAACAGAGTGCATACACTCTCAAATGTTAATCACACATAAACCATATGCATCCAAAACTCCCACTAGAACTTTAATGGTTGTCTGTGGCAAAGATGCTTGCAAATCTTCTATGTCCAAAGAACCGATTACTGTCATTGTGCGTGGAAAAACCATATCTGAGAATTGTCTCTGAGAAGCCATCAATGGCTATGCATAAGCAATACCACAGAGAACATACATCATTCTCAAACATGCATATGGCAATCCAAGTCTGCTCTTAAACACATTAGGCTACTGCTAACGACAATTGGTAACCTATCTCCCTCTGTCGCTCTCTACAATGTCAAACAGCGTGTGACAAGTTGTAGTCAATGTCATCAAAGTCAATGCGGATTTCCACCATCAAATGGAAATACCTCACCAATTTTGAGTGTCGAGAAAGCTGATGTGCTCTCTCTATCGCTTGCTATGCCGATGCCATAGTCCGAAAAGATGATGCCGTCAATGTTGAGAGTCAAGACCAAAGGTAAAACTGTGTGTGTGTGTGTGTGTGTGTGTGTGTGTGTGTGTGTGTGTATGTGTGTGTGTGTGTGTGTGTGTGTGTGTGTGTGTGTGTGTGTGGTACTATGCACACAATCCTACTCTCTATCCCTTTCTTACTGCTCCACTATGTGTTTCCTCGAGGCCTTCGATGTTGAAGTTGAGATGAAGCTATCTCTTTCTCTCTCTATATATATATAGTCTCTCTCCTCTCTTACTCAACTTGAATGCACAATCTATCCTAAAAAAACAGTTTCTGTATTTTTTATTTTAGACACAATTGCACTCCGAACCAGCTAACAAGTTCTTCTACAAAGTCGTAGAGCTCAAAAAGATCTCTGGTTTGATATATAAAAAATTGAATCCGAGTTTTGTAGCTCAAGTTATGAGCAAGACAGTGACATGCTATCAATCTATCCTAAAGTGAGCAACTTGCTTCTCTCTCTCTCTCTCTCTCTCTCTCTCTCTCTCTCTCTCTCTCTCTCTCTCTCTTTCTCTTTGAAATCATAAAAAGCTCAATCTCTCTCCTCTTGTGGCTTGTTGAGCTCAATCCCTTGCCACCGTGATACGTGAGCTCTATTTGTCGACCTCACAATGCCTCCATAGCCATGGAAGCTTCAAAAAGAGGGAAATGCCAAGAGAGGAGTAGCACCACAACCTTCGGCTTTGACACCACTTGAAGAGTGTGTGGTGCATGCGGAGTGCGAGGGAGAAGAAGAGGTGACATATAGTGTTGATGAAGCTCTCAATCAGGATTCAGATTTATCCTCACTACTCCTTATTGTCCTATATGAACAAAAGAATAGATAAGGTTAGTATGGTCACTATGATGGGTGTCCAACCAGTTGGTATGAACCCTAACGTGTACATTGTGTTGCAGATACTGCCACAGTACACCCTTTTGAAGCCAATTTTGGATTGTTGTGGTAGTCTTGACCATTTTTGAGGCTCGATCTAAAAGATCTCTTCCTAAAACTGTGGGTGATCAAGTCTACATAACCTTTTGTGAGGGTTGTTGCATGAGGTTTTTTTGAAGCTGGACCACTAGGGGCCGGATTACCCAGTATTACGTTGCTAAAGATCCCTATTTGTGGCCTTACCATAGGATTTATATAGAAGGGTATAGGTGCTTTGATGCCAAGTTGGTATTCTTTCAACAATACTTTTGAGCAGTATTTGCCAGTTGATGCCCTATTAGCACTCCTTTTATAGTTTATACATTGATCTTTTAAGATTTGGTTTGGGATTTTTGATCTTTGTGCAGAGGAGACTCTACCAAAATTTCCACATATATATTTCCATAAATTCCTAGTCTCACTCTCTTGCTTTTCTCTTGTCAATTATGGATGGATCTTTTGAAAAAGAAAAAATAATGTATCAAGAAATTCGATGGCACAAACTTCATAATATGGAAGCATCATATGCTTGATGTTTTGGTCAATGCCATGGAAAGAGCATAAAGAGGGTGTTTACACTAAAGATGAGTGGGAAGAGCTTGATGCTCGTGCTATGGCAACCATTCGCCTGCACCTTAGTGAGTCTATCTTCTTTACCAGTATGGATGATACCACTACAAAGGAATTATGGGAGTCGTTATGCTCAGCTTGGGATTGTAAGAGCACTTCGAACAAACTTTTTCTTATAGAAAATCTTATTCATTTGAACATGGAAGAGGAGAGCATTGTCCATTCATAGTTGAATGAGTTCAACAACTTGTTTTGCAACTTACATCGAAGGGACTCGATCTCAATGATAAAATGAAAGCCATTTTCTTGTTGTGTCCTTTGCCTGCATCATGGGACACATTTACCACTCCCATTAGTAACTCCGGCTCTAAGGTTACTTACTTGTCTTAAACTATTCTAATTTTAGTTTTTGTGAGCATTACATTTATGAAAACAGACTAGGGTTACCACTTTGCCATTGAGCAAAGAGTTAGGGAATCCTCTAAACTTGGAAAATAGACTAGGGTTACCACTTCACCATTGAACAGAGAGTTAGGGAATCCTCTAGGCTTGGTACACAATTATCTATGTGGGCATGTACCGCATACATCTCTAGGGGGACCATCATATTTCCTAACATTCATACATGACTCCACTTAGAAGGTGTGGGTCTACCTTTTGAAGAGGAAAGATGAAGTCTTTGCTACGTTTAAGGAGTTCCTTGCAATAGCAGAGAACCAGTCGAGCAAGAAGTTGAAGGGAGAGTATGTCTCCACTAAATTCAAGAATTTTTGTAGCAAAAGAGGCAGTAGATGGTAGTTTACTACGTCCTACACACTTTCTCAGAATGGCATTGTTGAGCATATGAATAAAACAATTTAAGAGAGAGTCACAACCATGTTGTCTATGGAAAACTTACCACTAGAGTTTTGGAGAGAGGTTGTTATGCCAGCAGTATACATCATCAATCAATCGCCTGTTTGCCAAAGGGCAAACAAGCTTGCCTTGCAAATGGGTCTACAAGAAGAAGTACACGGCAAAGGATTCCAAGCCAAAGTACAAGGTTAGATTGGTTGCTAAGGGTTTCAAGCCAAAAAAAAAGGCATGGATTTTAAGGAAATATTTTCTCCAATGCTCAAGGTGACTACATTGCATCTTGTGCTTGGACTAGTAGCCATTGGAGACATGGAATTGATCTAAATGGATGTGAAGACGGATTTCCTTTACAAGGATCTCATAGGAAGATGTTTACATAAAACTACCAGAGGGTTTTGAAGTCAAACCTGAGAAACTTACGAGGATATAACTAGTGTGTAGATTACGTAAGACATTGTATGACCTGAAACAAGGCATAAGGTAGTGGTACATGAACTTTGATAAGTACATGTCATCCCAAGGGTATGAAAGGAGCCACGAAGATCACTGCTTGTATACCAAAAGTTGAACGATAGTTCACTAATCATCTTGATACTTTATTTCAATGATATGCTCATTTTTGGGAAGTCTAAAGATAAGATTGCCATATTGAAAAATTCACTTAGCACCCAATCTGTATGAAGGATTTGGGATATGCAAGTCACTATCTTGGTATGTGTGTCAAGAGGGATAGAAAACGTGGCATACTGGAGCTGTCTCAAGAAACTTTTCCACAAAGTCTTGCAACATTTTAATATTCAAGGCGGGGGGGGGGAGCTTCATTTAGTGCCCCAATGTAGGCATATGCAAAACTTAGCAAGACTGATGCTCCCAATTCTAATGCTAAGAAAGCAAAAATGGCCAGGTGCCATATTCTTTAGCATTTGGTAGTCTTATGTACATCGTGGTAGCCACAAGATCAGACATTCAGACATTGCTTTTGCAATGATAGTGGTTAGTAGATTTATGGTAAATTCTGGAAAAAAAACACCAGAAAGAAGTAGTGAATCACGTCTTGAGATATTTGAAAGGTAGAATAGAAAAGTACTTGCGTTTTGGAAATAGTGATACATCCATTGTGGGTTACACGATTGCATATTATGCAGGTTGTGTGGATAGTCAAAGATCCACGGTTGGCTATGTATTTCTATTTGCTAGAGTAGCTATGTCATGGAGATCATGTCTCTAGGATTGTACTCCATCTTCCACCTTACAGGCAGAGTATGTGTCAATTTCTGATTGTGGAGTGCACAATGCATGCGGGGTGAAATGGAGAAGAAGAGCAGACATAGAGTGTTAGTGGAGTTCAATGTGAGGATTAACCCATCACCTCTCCTTATTGTTCTATATAAATTGGAGTGTGAGTAATGCCAAGATCTCCCATTAGGTGAGCTAACCACACAGGCATATCTCTGTGGTGGAAGATGATTTACCCTGGAGACATGAAATTTGTGACATGGCTACTCCATTAAATAGAAAAGCATAGCCATATGTGGATCTTTCACTATCCACACAACCCGCATAATTCTCATATGTATAACCCACAATGGATGTTACCCGCTTGTCATGTCAAAAAATTAAACACACAACTTACAACATCACACAATAGGTACTGTATAGAAGACCAAAAGAACATTACACAAACAGAGGAGATAGACAGAAGACTATTGGCATTGTTGGTGTACCTCCGCGATCAGACAATGTAGCCTCCTAGGGAGAACTCAAACCAACATAAATATGTCAATTTGAGGACGTAGCCAACCCAACTAGTGCATGGAAATGTTGAATGCAATGCCGCAAGGGCAATGTACTGAGGAGAGAGGTGTCACTCTCAAGCAAGGAAGCAACTAAGTGCAAAATATCTAAGTCTCCCGTGCGGTCTAACTAACACTCAAATGGTCGTAGAGGGGTCAAATGAACTCCAAATAACATGAAACTTGAGATTGGGGATCTCTATGCTATAGGCAATAGGTTTTGAACACCAAAACCTACAAAATTCACACCCGGGTAGGTGAATAATTGCAATTGTTGTCACCTCTCAACTTCACCGAAAATGATGAATGAGGGGTTGTTTGGCTCCTCCTAAGGCCTACTTACCTCTATCCATGCTTAGTTTTGCTTAAAAAACCATCAACAACACAAAACAAGCACTTAAACACAATAGGTGACCTGGAGCTAAAACTGCTCATTGCGTCGCACACACACACTCAAACATAGCACATTGAATGTGTACATGATGCCAAGAGTATGAAGAAGTAGCACATGAAGTTTCGTTAGCAATGCTTACCCGTACAAAGAGTAGTGCTCGGGCAAGCGTAGGCGTACTCTTCATTACATGAGATCCAAAGTAAAAATAGATCCTTAATAATTTACAAATTTTGGCTTATATATCTAAGGTATAAAATTGGGCTTTTTTGCTAGAAAGGGATAGTTACTTCAAAAATGTGATGGGCTCTGGCATCTAGCCTCTTCATTAAGTACATAATGATTCGAAATTAATCACACACTTTGAGTTCAGGATTTACAATGCCGGCTTAGGCAGAAAATAAATGAGTAAGGGAAAAAAAGGTTTGCATGCCAGTCTGGATTGGTGTGATTGGGCTCCTTTTGCTTCAACAAGCATATATCTTTATCCATTGTAACAACATACATAAGCTCATGTTTAGGTTGTTTCTATCTTCATAGAATCCCCACCCACACATCAATAGGAATAGTTACACCATCTCCAATTAGAACACACACCCCTTCAGTATCCACACTAAAGTTCCTCTAGACTAACACTTGCATGCCTGGAGGATCTAATTCTACAATAATACAAAAATTTCAATCATTTTTAGAGGAATCACCAAGGGGAATGAAAGGGGGAGGTGGGTTGGGATTTACATATGGCCTCAACTAGACAAAAGGTTGAGAGGAGCCAGAAGATTCAACACGCTGAGGAAATTTTTACAATGATTTAGGAAAAATGCAGTGCATCGGAAGAGGCTCTTATACTTGGTGGCACTATGCTTTTGAGTTGCCACTTTCTCTTGCAATTGATCCTCTGCCTCCTTGCTCAGTAGTAGTTGGGTTTTGAGGTTGTCTAGCTTCGTCTTCATTGTTTGGAGGGCCGCATTTCCATCATACAACTGGTTATTAGGGTCCACAAGACCATCAATCATAGGGCTTGAAAAAAATAGCTGGTTGGGGGAATGGGATATACTCATTAGTGTTTCTCACACTTTGATTAACCGTGCCAAATATGCCATGCAGATGGCCTCTCATGCAAGTAGTGCCAAAACCGCCAAGAAGGGCTCGAGTGGCGCTTTCCATTTTTGAATTTCCCCTTCCCAATGAACTTGTATATCCTTATTTAAAAGTGAAACTACTACATCTAGATCATCCTCCATCTGATACTAGTACAAAGACACGTACGAACACCATCCTACTCGTTTTCGTAGTCTAGTCGGTACATGTGGTAGTAGTCTGACATGTTGATAATGTCTACAACCTCCTCTCCAACATTTCTTATTTCCTTTTTTTTCCAAAGGGTATTGCACTCCATCGTCTACACTGGACGCTACCACCGCCTTGGAGACCGATGGTATAGAAATACTAGTACTTGTGGTAGCAACATAACTAGAAGCACTCCCATATACTCCTAGCTGAGTGGACTGGCCCTATCTTGAAGTGGTCAACATCAATCTCACCGGCACACCGACAGGAAGTAAGGGCACATAAGAAGTAGTAGTGGTAAAAATTTGAAATGTAGACGCATTGAAACCTGGCTCCAGAAATAGAAGCTACAAAATTTGCCCTACTTTGGTATGTACTACGTGCCCTTGGTCCATCGTGTCAAAAACCCTCTTGGGTTTAGTGAACAACTGTCGGATTAGTACTTTAGTCTAGTTGACCCCCCCAATAGCATAGCAATACTAATCATGACATGAGCAGCACGAGAAATATTATATACCTTGGCCATCAACCATATCCCTTCTAGAACCCATCCAAGACACTCCTACACTTCCACATCTGCATAACCATGTAGTCAAGAATCATTACTAATTGGATTCCCATAAATCACTACCATATTCTGCATGGTTGTCTTTTCTACATGAACAATCACTCCTATGCATGAAAGGCAACATCTTTCTTGCACCCATTGTGTTGTTAGTTGCTTGGGTTTGCCATGGAGGTGAACAACAATCTGGCTATCTTTTGCTACTAACTCTTGCCAAATTAAGAGTGTGTGGGGATGTGGTTGTACCTGCACCCAATCAATGAGTGTATATTGGAGTAATCCTTTGCACTCCATCCACAGATTCATCACCTCCATGATCTAATGGTTGAGGGGTGAAAGAGTTTTCTTCCTCATAGAGCCCACAGTTGGTACCATCCTTTGATTGTATGCATAGATCCCTTACAAAAAAAGCAGTAGACTATGCAAAGTATGGCGATGAACAAAGGTGATGCATGAGCAAATTTATGCAAAGTGTACAAATCAAAAATAGAGGAGCAAATGGGAAGTAAAAATAGGACCAAGGAAATTGTTGCACTTATATAGTATCTCTTTGCATGTCCAAATCCGAACACCATGCATAGGGTCTAGGTTTCACACATGTGACAGTCAATGAACCGCCATCCCTTGTCACAATTAACCCACTCATTGCAAGATCTTGCTCATCATGCCTCAGATACTCCACATGAGACTTAATGCCACGTTCATAGTCGTACACCACAATTATTAACACTATTACTGAGATATGACCCGCCGCCTCAATCTCCTCGTCATTATGAATGGGCATCATCCCAAGATAATGTCACAATTTGAAACCGTTAACCGGACTTGGAACCATAGTCCCATCCATCTTTTGCAAGAAAAATGCATTCACCCCCGCACTTCCATGAACACGGTAGGGTCCCATCCATTGCTATTTCAGTTTTTCTTTATGTTTCCCTTGTCAAGAACTGAACATCAGCACAAGATCACCATCTACTTCTTCTTGTTGACTTGTAACTCCCGCATCAACATAAAACTAGTGTTTCTAACCTCTTCCAATTGTAGAAGTTGATCCATCTAATAGGCCATTGAATCCTTGGGTAGTAGTCCTTTAGACATTATAATGCACATGTTGGGCACCACAAATTCCAAAGGGGAAATTGCTTCTATTCCAAATGCCAACTTAAATGAGTACACCTCGTAGACACTTTAAATGACATGCGGTATGTCCAAATTGCCGCAGGGTGCTTCAAATCATAATCATCTTGTTTCGTAGCTACTAACTTTGTCAACATCCGCATGATCACCTTATTACTGCTTTCAACCAGTCCATTTGCTTGTGGATATAAAGGGTTACTCTTTTTATGCACAATTTTGAAAGTCCATAGCAACACCCTTATTCTATTTTTCCACAGGTTTGATTGGACCTATAAAGTCCAAACCCCATTTCTGGAATGTCTCAAGTGGCAATACCGGATCAAGCAATAATTTGTCCTTATTTGTTGGCTGACCAATACTCTGATAGACATCACATTGAACTGCAAATTTGATCACATCTGTATGAACTATAGGCCACCAAAGCCAAGCTTGGAATACTTTCTTTGCTATTAGTGCCCCAAACAAATATCAGCAAGCAATGCCTTCATGAGCTTCCTTGAGTATTGCTCATTGTTCCCGTCCAAGCACACACCACAACGGCACTCCCCAAAGATCTTTGTAATACGGTTGGCCCAATAAAATTTCAAACTTGTTACTCTTCAATGCCACCCGCTTTATATGATCCATAGTCAAATGGCCCAGCATAATGCCTTCTTGCAAAAAGAATATAATCTCCACATGCTAGATCCATGAAAGGGTTCTTGGGTTTGGAGCAATTTTGTCACTTTGCGCACTTTCTTCTTCAAATGCATATCCAAAAATTCAACCTCAACACTAGTTGGTGCTTCCCCTAAATCCAATCGGGATATATAATCTACAAGAATGTGTTGTGCACCCAGACAATGCACTACTTCAAACTCAAATTCTTGAAGTAAAATCATCCATCGAGCTAGTTGACCTACCAAATTTTGCTAGCGCAAAAGGAACAATTATACCGAGTGATCCACATGAAAGTAAAATAATGTTCCAAGCAAATAATACCACAACTTCTTCGTTGAAGACACCATTCCTAGACATTCTCTCTCAGTCATTGAATAGTTCTTCTAATCTTCTACGAAAACCTTCTACTACCATGTTAGACAGGTCAAAATCATCCATTGATCGTTTCTTGTATCACTACACTACCAATTGCAATGTTAAAAGCATTTACAAAAACATGAAAGTCCTTTCCCCAATCCAGAAGTAGCAGAACTAGTACTCGGGTCAACATCATCTTCAATTGGCAATAGGCCAAGTTGCATTTTGGAGTTCACTTAATATCCTTTTTATTCAATGGTACCACAATATGGGCCAACAACTGCAAAGTTCATCCATGCCACTACACCTAACCAAGAAATCTTAAGGTCGCCTTTGGTGAATTGGGTGGTGGTGCTTGCATGATAGCCACAACTTTGTTGAAATCTATCGCAATTCCTTCTCTGGAAAGGATGTATCTTAATAACATCCCACTCACCACAGCAAACACACTTCATCAGGTTAAGACTTAGCCTGGTTTCGCAAAACTTTTCAAAACAGAGCTGGAGGTGATACAAGTGCTTTGACAATTTCCCAAAAATAGAGAAATCATCCAAAAAATCCGCATAAAATCTGTCAAATATGGACATAACCACATTGTTGTACAAGCAAACACTCCTCATGCAATAATAAATGCCATCTTTGGTTGGTCTGCGACTACCATCCGTACTCGATTGTAACCACTCTATCGATCCACAAAAGAATACAGATGTTGGCCTCTGCAACTTCATCCAAGGTAGAATTTAGAAATGGAAGAGGAAAGGGATCTGGCACCGTAGCCACATTCAGCTTGTTTTGATTGACACAAATCTGCAACTTCTTATTATTTTTAGAGACCACAACAATCAACGAGATTGACTCTAGGTTTTCTACCGTCGGATAATCTTACCATGTCGTAGTACCTTGTCTTCATGCCGAAGGATAGCTTCAGGTTGTAATACCTCTTCTTGATCTTTGATTTCGGGAGGGTCTTCAATAATTGGTTCATTTGGAGGCTCTCCTTTGTAGGGCTTGAGTAGGCTCACATGAAAAACATGGTGCATGAGCCAATGGTTGGGCAACTTTAATTAATAAGCCATCTCATTGATTAGCTTAAGAATTTAAAAAGGACCATAATATCTTTTTGCTAGTTTAGCATAATACTTCTGATGACCCGTTGGATTTTTGCCCATCGTTTGCATCAATCGAGCCTTAGGAAACTTAAGTAAGACCCAATCATTTTCCTTAAAGGCTAAGGCTCTTTTGTGCTTATTAGCAGCAACCCTTTTTGCCTTTCCTGTGAGATGGATATAACCCCTTTAATCTTTGGAAAAGATTCTTGTAGGTCTCGTCTATATTCATCAGCAATGGAGATCTTCCCATGTACTCTAAGTAGTAAGGGACTTTTGGATCTTCCTTCTTTAACCTCAAAAGGTACTTTCCCCGTAGAAGTATGTACAATATCATTGTACACATACTCTATAAGAGGTAGGTACTTCTATCATTGAGAACATTGATCTACTTCCATGACATAGGCTTTTAGTAGATCAAGAATCGTTAGATTAGTTATTCCACTTTGGTCATCCGTTTGTGGATGATAGGCCAAAAGAGAAATTTAATCTACTTCCTAGATTCTTAAAGAGACCCTTCTAGAGGTTACTGGTCATTCTAGGATCTTTGTCCGACACTATGGGTGTTGGAAATCCATGATGCTTGAAAATTTGAGATCTGAAGAGGGTTGCCATTTGATGTGCCTCAATAGTCCTTTTGACAGGCATAGAGTGTGTTTTCTTGTTAAGCCTATCGACTGAAACAATCCAAGTTGCTTCCCTCGATCAAATTTCAAATTTTGGTATACGACGCATTTTGAAACATACTCTTGTATGTTTACTTTTCATGGTAGACCAAGAGAAATACATTTGTACTCCTTGAAGAGTAGTAGATTATGGATTTCCTCTTTGCCCCGCATAAGGAGATGTATGGGATTCATACATGACGTTCTTATTGTATGGGTGATTAACACATAGCCTATTGCCATTTGGAAGATAACCATCCTTCAAGGTGAATGGTTCTTGTTACTTTCCTATTGCAAAGGCTATAATTACGTACTTAAAGTCTCGGTCAATAGCAGACTCATCTATCATAAAAGATAGATCATTGTGAGTTGCCATAGACACCACATTTATCCTTGGTCGTTGTGAAGTGCATCGACCACTTGATTGTGCTTGCCAACAATGTGAGCAATATGAAATTTAAATTACAAAAGAAATTTTGCCTACCTCATTTGTTTGTCGGAGAGCTTGGTTTGCGTCATGAAGTTCTTGAGGCTTTGTGATCCATTCATACAATGAATGGAGTCCCCAAGAGATAGTGTTTCCACGTGTTTAGGGCATATAGAATAGCTAGTAGCTTTTTTTTTGTATTTTCCCAATATTCACTCATTGAAGTTGAGTCTTTGACTCTCATATGTTATGGCATGCCCTTCTTGAAGCAAAATAGCTCCAAGGCAATCACCACAAGCATCAAATTGGACCTCAAATGGCTTTGAGAGATCTAGTAGTGTGAACACACGTTGAGAGATAAGCTTCTCAAAAGCTTCTTGCACTTTTGCAGTCCATGAATACTTAACGGTCTTTTTTTGTTAAGTCATGTAATGGGCCTGCTATTAGAGAGAATTTTTTCTATGAAGCATCTATAGTATGCACACATACCTACGAAGCTTCGTACCTCCTATAGATTCCTTCGATTATGCCATCCTTTTATTATCTCTAATTTTGTTGCATCCATATGGGTGCCATCTTTAGAGATAATGTGACCTAAATATTGAATCTCTTGTAGGAAAATTTCTCTTTTCTTTTTTATTAATGAGAAGCTTATTCTCTCTCACTATCTTGAAAGATTACCTGGAGGTGTCGCTTGTAATGTTCAAGAGAATTTGAATGGCCTGAAGATTTTTTTGCAAGGAACGTCATCGCTCTGGAGCACTATCACGTCATTCTACTCCTTCAACTTCTCCCTCTATTTTGGAGTATTCAGCACGCTCCGAAGCTTCGGTGTCGATGAGACGATCTTCACACTCGTCTAGGCAGTGACACTCTAGTGGTGGCGGCAATGGTTGTTGTGGGGATGCCGTCGCTAATGCCTCAACACCAGATCATGTTCGATAAGGCTCTTTACATTCCCCTTCTTTGCCCGCCCCCACACCATCCACGGCATCTCCATCTACGGCAATTTTTACGCGGCTATCGGCCGTTCCTGGCTACACACCACTACCTACTCCTCCAGGCGTCACCCCACTCGACACTCCTCGTTTCAGGGCCCAGACTCTAGTGAAGACATTTGACGTCCGTACCCCCATCGACACTCCGCTAGAGACCCCTGCCGAGACACCCAGGTTCACGCGTCACAGGCAAGAGGGCTTGCCGTACTCCATCGACATTAGCGGCGGCATCATCTTGGATGATGAAGGCAAGAAGGTGATCTCGCACATGTGCGGTATTTGCTCTCAGGTGTTTAGACACTACATAATAAACACCTGGAGTGAAGTGCCAAGTGAATTAAAAGACAGAGTCATCAGCATGCTGCATGACGAGTTTCCCGTGTCAAGTCGGGATGAGCGCTTCAATGAAGATCTGGTGAAGGTTCGAATACACGAATACTGCAAGCACAAGCGTTCTGAAGTACAAAAAACAATAAAGCATGGGTGGAACAGACCAGATTGGCTGGCTAAATAAGATTGTAAGAATGAGAAGCGAGCAACGTGTGAGAATCCTAACAAGTGGAAGCAACAAAAGGAGGCAGCCAAAGCGCGAGTAGAGGCAGGGAGCTCGCACACTTGGGGAGCAGCAGGTGGGCATCATTTGAAGCAGATTTTGTAAGTGTTTTTGCATTTCTCTTTAGGTTTGATAGTTACGTCTATTTGTACTTCAAAATTCTAACATAATGGATTCTTTGTATGTTTTGAACAGTGGTCGATGACAAGACGCGACCCTCACCGTACGAGCGCGAGTACACAGGCAGAAAGGACTTAAACGCCCTGATGGACATTTTGAGTTCTCACGGCGGCATGGTTAGTATTAGGGTTTACTTTTTTCCATTTGTTGTATTGTTTTGTAAATTATATGTTTATACTTACAGAAAGTCTTATTGTTTTTTTCTGCAGAATCATCAGATAAGCCGCTTGGATGCAATGGGACGTCTGATTAGACGACGTCATAGATAGCATTAATTTCCTTTTGTCATAGCATGTATAATGAGATGACGTGTATACATCTTTTTGTAACTATTGGAAAACCATGTATATTTTCTCAATAATGACAATGGTGTTGTAACTATTACATTTGCAAAGCTTAACAATCAAGTGATTTTGCCTATGATGTATACAATTGTCGTTGATTTACTTTCATCAATTTACTTTTGTCAGTTTTGTATCTTTATTCTGCAAACTATACTATGAATGATGGAGTTAATGGTTATATTGTCTTGTGGGCTATTTTGGATCTATACCTTTCACTTTCTTTCAAAGGTGAATCTGGGCTTATCTTGGATTCATTTAGGTTTACTCTATTATTAAAATATTCAATATGGTTGTTGGGTTGAATGCCCTGCCACCCAATTTTTTTACTATCGGACGTCGCTATATAAGGCTCTGTAACGTCACTATGAGCGTCGCTATAGGTAGTCTGTAACCATCGCTATATAGCGACGGTTATAGCGACGCTCATAGCAACGTTCCCGTAGAAACGTTAATAGCGACGGTCTTAGGGATGCTGGGGAGTATAAAAACCCAATGTATTTTCATCGCTAAAAACGTCACAAGTGCACACAACCTCTTGTAGTGGACGGAACCGAGGGGTTTCTAATCTTCTTCGTGCTGCTAGTTGAATGAGTTTTTTACATATGAACACTAAAGTTTGTGCTGATTTATCTAATCCACATATAAATAAATATTGTAAAATATATTGAATTTCATTCATCTAATCTGTGTTTTATACCATGGAGTTTGGTTTTGTTTGTAAAAGGAAATTTTTGGGAAAAGGTCTCATTAACTAAACTTTGGATGTAATTGTGATGTGCTTTACTATCCTCACATTCTAAAAGGGTGCATAAAGACTTCCATGCTTTGCCAAGTTCTTTTACTATTGAGGTAGGGTTCACAGGTACTAATGGGATGTGATTTAATCCTTTCCTGATAATTTTTTGGAATATTTTATGTCTAGCTATGTTAGGGTCTATTGTGATTACATGTTTTCCGAAGGGTTCTAAGTCAACTAAGAACTTGGAGAACCGCTTATGAGTTAAGCATCCACATGGTTGTGTTTCATCAAACTCTTTGGCAAATACCGAATTTGGTTTGTAAAGAGTATGGTTAAGGTTCTTTGTATATTTCCAACCAAAACAAACCCACATTTTACACAAGTCTTTGTTGATGTGAAAATCATTTATCAATGTTTGAAAAAATACTTTAGGGTTGATAAAGACCATACATTTGTTACAAAACAAAATGTGAATAAATCTCCCATGCATCCTAGTATTGTGTTCGAAATGTAGCAAACCATTATTTCTTGTAGTAAGTGAGCATACCTGGTCTTTAGAATTTGAGTATTCAAGTGCTCTGGGAGTATCTCCGTAGTCCTCAGATCCTCTAACTGCCTTGGTTTTTTGCTTGTTGACGCCATGCTGCTTGGTGTGTGTGTAATCTTCTTCAATTGTTCCTTACCTTTTGGCGGTTTGAGTAAGGTTTCAATTGTGTTAGATACTGGTGTGTTGTGCAGCTTTTGGAGTAGTGGAGTCCTTGGTGTGTACAAGACTAGTCCTTTGGTTGCTTCTAGCATGTGCTCATGAAACTAATAATAAATGATTACAACATGCCTTAATTCTGTTGGGAATGAAGCTACCCAAACTATAAAGGCATATACTTCTGCTGGCCTTGATGAAAATTGAAAGAACCTTGGTAAATTCTGGAAAACGTACCACAAAAATTGGTCAAACCAAATGATTGAAGAGGTACAATTGGAATTTGGATCAACCCTTTTGCATTGGCACTTGAGGAAGGGTCTATAAGAATTCCAACATTTTCTTAGAAACCATTTCTGATCCTTTGCTCTGTCCATAAGAGAGAGTCCTTTGGTGTGAGCAATCATTGAAGAACTTCACTTTTTACCATCCACGTGAGATAATTTGATATGCTTAAGCTCGAAGAGAACATCTTGTGATAAGAGATGTTTGGAATGTAAGGCAAGGGTTTTACATTGCTCTACAATGTCCGTGGGAATGCTGCAAAGCAAACCTAGCAAAGAAATTGTAAATGGTGCACAATGGTTCAATATTTCATAATCCCATAGCTTCTGCTCAAGTCGAATAGCATCCAATTCAACTTGCCTAGGTGGTAGTAGTGGGACTACTTTCGAAAAAAGTTTAGAAACGGCTCTTTCTAAGGATATACTGTTTGCACATGTTCTGTAAGAAACACGCATTCGCCTCTGTACTTCCATGAACACGATATGGTCCCATCCATTGCAATTTCAACTTTTCTTTATGTTTCCTTTCCATATCAACACAAGATCACCCTCTTTGGATATCTTAAATCGCATTCCTATATCCATCTATTTCGTCTTCCTAACCTGTAACTCTCTCATGAGCATAAAACTAGTGTATATATCCTCTTCTATTTGCAACAATTGGTCCATCCGTCCGATAGACCACAGAATTCTTGGGTAACAGTCTTTTAGACACCACAATCTGCACGCTAGGCACCACGAATTCCAGAGGGAAAATTTTCTTCTATTCCAAATGCCGACTAAAAATATGTACATCCTGAAGCCACTTCAAATGATGTGTGATACGTCCAAAGTGCCTCAGGAAGCTTCAAATGCCAATCATCCTGTTCGGTAGCTCTTTGCCAATCCATTTGCTTATAGATAATATAGAGTACTCGTTTTATGCATAATTTGGAAAGTTCGCAGGAACTCTCGAATTACTTTATTCCAAAAATGGGTGCCCCGATTACTGACCACTGGCATATTAAACCTGGGTAACACCTTCCGACAAAGATAATCTGCAACTGAAATCGCATTATCTTCTTTTAATGTCCAAGCTTTAACCCACTTTGTACAATAATTCATACAAGCAGAATATATCTACATTTCGATCGTTTTGTTGTGGGTTTGATTAGACCTATAAAGTCCAGTCCCCATTTCTAGAATGGTTCAAGTGGCAATATCAAATTAAGCGATAATTTGTCCTTATTCACTGATTCTTTGACATATATCACATTGAAGTACAAATTTGATCGCATCTGCATCAATTGTAGACCACCTTGGAATATTTTCTTTGTTGTTAGTGGCCCAAAAAAATATCCGCCCATAATGCTTTCATGGGCTTACTTGAGTATTGCTCGTTGTTTACGTATAGGCACACACCACAATAGCACTCCCTAAAGATCTTTGTAATACAGCTGGCCAATAAAATGCCACCTTTAAACTTGTTACTCTTCAATAACACCCTCTTTCTTTGATCAACAATCAAGTGCGATGGAATAATACCTTCTTGCAAAAAGAACATCATCTCCTCATACCAAGTCCATGGAAGGGTTTCAGGGTTTGGAACAACTTCGTCACTTTGCACATTTTCTACAGTCGTTCCATCTTCTTTGACCTCTGCTCAAAATAAATGCATATCCAAAAATTCTTCCTCAAAACCATTCCTAGAATCCAACCGGGAAAAATAATCTACAATCACATGTTGTGCATCCAAATGATGAACCACTTCAGACTCGAATTCCTGAAGCAAAATCATCCATCGGGCTAATCAGCCTACTAAATTTTGATATCGCACAAGGAACAATAATGCCGAGTGATCCACATGAATGTAGAATAATTTTGCAATCAAATAATGTTGAAATTTCTTCACCTTATACTTTACTCCCATACATTCTCTCTCAGTGACAAAGTAATTATTCTCAATTACAGAATGCCTTCTACTTGCATAGTATGCATGTCAAAACCATCCATTGATTGTTTCTAGCATCAATACACTACCACTTGCAATGTCGGAAGCATCAATAGAAACATGGAAATCCTTTTCCCAATCCAGAGGTAATAGGACTGGTGCTTGGGTCAACATCAACTTCAGATGGCGATAGACCAGGTCACATTTTGAAGTCCACTTTAAATTCTTCTTATTCATATGTGCTAATGCACTCAATGGTGTCATAACATGGGCCAAAAACCACAAATATCATCCATGCCACTGTACCTGTTTGAGAAATCTTAAGGTCGCCTTCAATGAATAAAGTGGTGGTGCTTACATGATAGCCAAAATTTTGTTGGGATCTATCATAATTCCATGTTTGAAAATGATGTGTCTCAATATAACATTCCACTTGCCACAACAAACACACACTTCATCGGGTTAAGACTTAAACGTGGTTTTGCAACACATTTCGCAAAACAGAGCCGAAGGTGATACAAGTACTTTGACTTTTTTTTCAAAAATAAAGAAATCATCCAAGATAATCCGCATAAAATCTATCAAATATGGGCCAAGTATTTGTTGCATATCCCTTTGGAAAGTACTAGGTACATTCTACAATCCAAACCAGATTATTATACAAGCAAACACTCCCCATACGATAATGAATGTCGTCTTTGGTTGGTCTGTGACTGCCATTGAAACCACTTAATTGTAACCATTGTTTTCGTCTGCAAAAGAATACATCTATGAGCTAGAAACTTCATCCAAGGTAGAATCCAAAAATAAAAGAGGAAAGGGATCTGACGTGATAGCTACATTCAGCTTGCGGTAGTTAAATCATTACACATACGTAAGTTCTTGTTCTTTTTAGGAACCACAATAATTGGTGAAATCCACTCCCAAATTTCAATTAGAACTATGAATCCCACCTTCAACAATCTATTCAACTCTTTCATTTGTTTGTCATAATTTGGATTCATACAATACTTGGCTTGCTTGGTGCGATATTGACAGAATCTGGGTTCCAGACTCTTCATATCCAAATAATCCCATGCAAACACATCCATGAATCTTGTCAAGAGCTTTATAAGATTTGATCATAATATCTCTTCCAGGTCTGCACATATTTTGACAGGTTTAGGTTTGTCCCTTGTCCCAAGATTGGCTTCCTGATTTGCATCTTCCTTGACTCCAGAAACATCGTTCATCTGCTTCTCAAATTCACGTTTTTGTTGTAATAACTCCTTCGACTTTATTTAGCTCTGGGTTGGATCTACCCTCTTCACCTAGCCGCTCAATGTCCTTATTGGTACTTACTTCGGTTTTTACCGACCATGGATTGGTTCGGATATCATCCGCACAACGCTTTTGAATCATTCCCACATCCACCGTATAAATTGCCATCAAATCTTGATTTGCCTTCAGGAATTCAACTTCTTCTTCATCCGTCAGACCTTCCATCATATTCGTTAGTTTCACCAAAATAGGTTGGGCCTCCTCACAAACATAACTAACTTACTGATGTGAGATTTGAACCTTCCTTGATCCTCTTTGTATGACTAAGGTATACTTTACCCAATTTTGTTCACCTTATCCTGCCACAACCATGGTCGACCAAGCAATGTTTGATAGTTTTCTTTCATTCTCTAGGTATCCAATACTAGAAAGGACACCGCAAACAATATCCCTCCAATATCAAAAGTAACATCTCACAATATACCTCAAGGTCGTACTCTTCATTGGTCCACCAATCAAACAAAAAACAAAACAGGTTATAATTCACGCTATCCATGTTTCTTACATGTCTCCCATTAATCATATGAACTCTAGATCCTCCATCCACACACACATTTTTTCAGTTACTACCTCAATCCCGCATTGTGATTAGCAAGGTCCGATCATCTGCCAAAGGAGCCAACTCATCAAATACTACTTTATTCGTTCGTGGTGCTTCCTATTGTGGTATCATCTTTTCTTTGAAAGACGGCACAAGTTGAAGCATATCCCTTAACTTCATTGGAATGGGTAATTGCACCATTACTTCCCAAATATCCAAATGGAATAACCCATTCACAAGCTCCTTCTTTAATACCATTCTGGTTCGGACACCTCATGGGTTGCTTTGGTATCCCTCTTTTCCTTTCTTGATTGCGGTGAACTTTTCATCTCGTCGGCTTGTACTACTTTAATTATACCCCTTCTTTTAGAGACACTACTATTTTGGAATTTCTTGAAGTAGTTGCAACGGTTTCTTTGAAGAGTTGAGGCTAGTCTAGACTATCCTCATATCTTGCAAGGGAAGTACCTGTGGGATCAATATCAGTACCTTCTCTGCCCATCTCACTGCTTCCTTCAGAACGAGTATCTGATCTACAACAATCAATTTCAAAAGGTGAACTTCCTTCCTTGAACAGATAATTGCTTGTACTTTCGGATTGAAGGTTTTTCCTTCTTCGTCCGTTTCTTCTTCCATTGTAACCATTATCTCAATGGACACCATGTTCATGTTGGGTTCTTTTACTTTTTTAGCTTTCTTTTGATCATACTCCGCAACCTCCTTACAATCATTGCACCAATGATCATCATCCAACCAAGAAATTGGGTCAGCTTGCACCTCAACCATAACTGGTTCGACCTCCTTGATTCGAAGAACTTGCATAATTTTTTTGATCCTCCTTTTGCTACAATTATTGTGGAACTTGGACCGCATTGGGTGGTTGACTCGACTGTCGATTTTGCTGAGTTTGCCAATTTTCCATGTTCCTGGAATTATATCACCATTAACTAGTGTTATGATTCTTCATCTAACAAATGTTGCACCAAAGTTTGTTCAGTGTATATTCATTAGTCACATGACCCTCATTTCGACATTTGGTACAATGTAATTTTGAAATGTTCGCTTTTGAGGTCTTCACGCCACCGCACCACGACCTTCTTTTTTACTTCCTTGGTCTTTGTTGATCATGCAAGAGGATCATCATCCGAGGTATCATCCTCTTCTAATTCATTTTTCGTGTCTTCTTTCGGATCACTGTCTACTGACTATTTCTTGGTTTCTTTAACCAGATACATCTAAGGATCTTTCCACCACTTGCGTTGCCAACATGACATTCGCCAATGATATCGTTTCCAGGTCAATAGTTTCCAGTGCAATACGGAGTCTCTTCAACAATCCTCGAACATATTAGAAATTCAGCATTTCATATGTCGATCATGATGTTCCCACACTCTCGAGAAGCATGCAGAACTTGGCTGTGTAAATTTCCGCACAAAACGCCTCTGATTGCATAACGGCAAGCACTCCAACATTTATGGGATTGCCTTCTCCATATCGATTTTTTTTTAGAATGTCGCAATAATCTCTGAAAATGTTATGAAATAGTCGATTGGGTATTTTGTCAACCACTTTGAAGCTTTCCCACTTAAGGTGCTTTCAAAGACCACTTCTTTATGCACTACATCACGACTGCCCTCTAGTAGTGCATACCGCTTTTCAAGTGATCGTACATGAGAATCCAAATCTTCATCCGATTTTTTCACAAATTTATTGTACTTGAGCCCATGGTGCTTGCTACCCACTAGGCCCCCTCGTTGGTCCGAGTGGATCCAAAAACAAATGCCAACAGACGTAGGACCAAGACCCGCAGTTACACCTGGCATGGATCATGCAATTGCAACAAGACTACCTCCAAGACTCGATCCGACCGAGGTAGGAAAGAGTGGTTCGAACGCACGTGCACCATCCGGATCATATGTGCAATCGGGGGAAGGAGGGATTGTTTGCAGGAACTCCGGTGTTGATTTTGTTCCCCGACTTGTGTCCGTAAGATGAACCAATTTATCAATTCCACTTGTGCCAATGTGTCTGTAACTTCCACCGTTTCCTCTTCAAATGCACGTCCCCCCACGGGTCTTCCGATTCTGCCAAAGTGGCATCTTGGGTTATGCGAGACTGCTACAAACGTCGTCTTTGTTTTGGTGGGGTGGAAACAGGGAAAGGTGGACCACGAGACCTTGTCCATCGAAACATGGTGCCCGCCGTACAACAATAGTTAACGCCATGGATCCGGACTCGATAGATTTTACCGATTTGTGGTTGTTCGTGGTTGTCATTGCTACCCTTGTGCTACCCGTGTGTCATTCGGATATTAAACACAGAGCTTAACAACTTCACACAACAAGTACATTATAGAAGACCAAAAGAACATTATACAAACACATGAGAAAGACGGAAGGACTATTGGCATATATCGTGATACATCAGAACGAACATACATAAGCTCATACTTCAGGTTCTTTTATAGAATCCCAACCCGCATGTTGATACAAGCAATTACATTGTTTCCAATCAGGACACACATCCCCTCGGTATCTAAACTAAGGTTCCTCCGGCCTAACAATGACATACCTGAGAGCAAGAGTTGTGTACCTTGCAAGAATAAATTTTTTGGGTGGTATCCTTTCCCAAAGAAGATTATCGCAATAGAACTCTTTTGAACCCATGTCAAGGATTGCCGTTTGGTGTCAGATCTGAAGTCCGATTACCATGTGGTCTCCAACTTTCCAAGACCAAATATCATCAACCACAACTTTGATAGTGCTAGAGAATTTGAGGCCAGGTTAGGGGTGCAATCGAGGGCACAACATGCATCCCACTAAATGACCTTTAAGGTTAGGGGGCGCAATCGGGGGCACAACATGCATCCCACCAAATGATCTTTAAGGTCAAATCTCTAAGACAACGATGAAGGACCCTATCATCATTGCTTCGCAACAAACATTTGAGATGGCATCCATTCATGCAATACGCACTGCCCCACAACTCATAAGTTCCTCTCTCATTTTCACCTCACTTCAAACCTCACCTTGAAGACCCTCGTCTCCTCCTAGTTCTCTTTGAAATCGTATCTTGGAGCCCACCATAGCTGTAGCAAGCTTGACAATGAACTTATTGAGCGTCTAGTCTATGAGGGTGTCATGATGGGGGTACCATCCAATGTTATTACTGCCCCTCGTTCTCTGCAACTACTCTCTCCCTCCCCCCTGTGTTGAATTGTTGGCGAGCTTATTCTGCCCCTTTGAGTCCACTACTTAACATTCGTTATCTACCTTAGTATGTGTACCCTATTGTGATTCACACTGTGTGTATCCATCTTTGCTCGTGGATTCCTTTGCAGACCTACAAAATATTGTGCGATATATTGATAGAGTTTGAAGGGTGGCACCCAACTGGATTCCACTCACTGGTCGTTGCTATATAACTGGTGAGGGACTTTTTTCCCTCGCTTATCCTTGTAATACTGATTTTGAGAGAGTGTGAGAGGGGGTCGTTGTGCTTACTTGTTGTGGTGCAATTCTGTCAGCTTTAGTATGACACTCGTTGAGAATACTATTGTGTCCCAAGTTTCTTTCTCACTAGTCTGATTCTAATATGTTTTTTTTTAGGATTTCACCTTTGCAGTTTATTATGCTTGTTGGTTGCTATGTCTAGATGATTCTTTTGGGGTTACTAGCTCGCTTTTTGATTGTGTGTTTACCTAAACTGAGAGTGTAACTCGTCTATTTTGGTAACTATATCACAGGTTTCATAATCAATGGGTGTGCTCTTTTACAATTAATGCTTGCATATCCTTATTAATTGTCAGAATGACTTTTTAACTTCTTTGTTGATCTTGGGTCTTACAAATCGTGGTGATTATACTATGTTGTATGGATTGTTTTTTAACCTTACTGGTTCACATGCATGACTAGTTATATAACAAAGGCTGTTACATTTTTTAGATTGGTTTTTATTTATTTTTTAAACGTATTACTATGAACAAAGACCTAATATGATTGTTGCTCGGCCTTTCTGGTTTACGATATGTTTGACTTGGTTCTAGCTGGCATGATCTGACCTTCATAAACTTGGATCTGCTCCCATAGTCGAGATTTTGTCTTCTTGGTGCGTAGAATAGGTGAAATCTTACTTTTGGCTCTGACTGTGTCCTACTCATGTGGTATAATGCTTGAAAGTCTTTGTCGACTTTAAAAAGGATAGTAACTTTTTAAATATGGTGAGTCGTTTGCTGAAATTAGAGTAAAGTTACATTTTTAACGTGGTATTTTAGTATTATACTCTCCAAGCTTAGTCGATTTCTAAGGGAATAAACTAGTCCTATACTAATGTTGATAAAGCTTGTCATTTGAAAAAGATGGGTGCTCTACCCGAAACTTAAATCATAAATTAAGGATAAATGAATATTTTGGACTTATTTTAAATAGCTAGGCAGGTATCCTAAATTAAAAACAAAATTTAAAATTTTGACAATTTACTGGTGCTTTCTCTGATTAATATGCTGCTTGGGCTTCGCCAGTATTTACGCCTTGTGTATGCCTTGAGATACAATAAAAAACTAAATTTTTTTATAAAATGGTTTTAGTTACAAAATATAGCTTCTCAAAACAATTTTAAAGCATAATTAAGGACAAAACTGGATTGCTTGGTTTAAATAAATGAATACTTTTGGAGAAAGGCTAGCATATTTAAAAAATAAATCAAGTAGAACAAGGATAACAACTATTAGATTCTTTGACACCTATCATACGTATTCAAAGCTAAAGAATCTGTTGTCTTGATTGTATGGATGCAGGTGAGAATGCTATCTTTACTTAAAATTGGTTTAGCTTAGCCATTGTCCAACTTTTAAGATCCTTGCTAATTTTATTTTATTTTATTTTATTTTATTTTATTGCAAAACTCACAATTGTGAGTGATTGTATTAGAATGCCACCAAAAAAATACAAATGTAGCGCGGATAATGTGTCGTGCTCTCTACAGTGGGTGGTCCTCAGTGCAATGTGCGTGACAATCTCACTGTAACAGACTGAACAGAAAGGAAACAATAGACATCAACAGAGCTCACAAAGACACAACAGCAGACCAGAACATATGACTCGACTATCTCAAAGACCGATACAACTTCGGCGTGGCTGCACACTAAGCTCCAGCCCAAGACTCACAGGTACAATGGGGGTGTTGAGGCTCAGATGTGCAGGGATGGTGAAGACGTGCTCTGTGTATAGACTCATTGCTCTCGACGACGATGCTGAACCAAAGGTGAAGAAGATGATAACGATCACCAACCGCTACTACTCATATGTACCACCATGAAGAGCCACCAACGGCTCATAAATGTCAGCCATGTGGTGACATGGCCACGAGGTCCACTAGACCACCGTCGGTACCTGCCACGTGTCACTCCCTAGGCCAGAGGGTCCAGAGGGTCCGTCCAATGTGAACCATCCTAGACCAACTATACTAACCGTGTCCTGTGAAAGTGGCACTGTACCAGGCTACAACAAATCAGCCTCAAGCTTATGCTGAGCCTTGAGGGCCAGATGGTTACATCAGAGAAGTATCTACTAACGTACTATTACCAAAAGCCCAATCCTATACACCGCAAGGTTCGAGCGAATGGCGAGGGTCGGCTTAAGCCAATCATCCGAGCTTTGCCTTTTTCTTAACACAAATATGAACTCCTCCCCCCACTACACCTTCCTCAGAAATACCTTCATAAAATACGGCCATTGTGGATTCCAATTGTTCTTCATGATCTCATCCCATCGAGATTCCGGCCATTGTTTCTTCCACTGTTTGTTCAAAGGGGCAAACCAAGCAGCTTCGTGCATTAACAATTGGTAGATGCCCTTGGTATGAGGTTTAAAGAAATGGCCACCCAAGGGCCATTTCCAAGCTTTTCACTCAAAAGTAGATTCCCATATCGACATCAGAATGTTGTCCGGGCCTTCTACCATTATGTTGACAAGTAGCTTCTCCATGCCAGTGAGTTAAAACTGGGCAACCAACAAGTCAGATGATTTCCAGCACTTGCTATTATTGTCCCAAAAGTGGATCAACCGCTGGAGTCCTTTATTGTTCCACCTTATCGTAATTTCTCTCCAATGAGGGTTTAGAATTACATCAGTGGCTTTAGACAGCCAAGGGGACCAGTGCGACATGGAGTTCTTGAAGTCTGTCATCAATTCACCCTATTCCAAAACCCTTGTTGCCCTATTAGACTTTCGCACCATGAAAAGGACAAGAGTAATGCATGTGCTAGTCTCCACCCAACCGTGCTATCTTATAGCCTCCCCCTAGCATACACACTGTCCGGTCGTGCCGGTGGCCTTGCCCGTAGGAGCCATGTCCTTACATTCCCCCCCCCCCCCCCCCTCCCCTTGAAGAATCGTTTTCGTCCTTGAAAACGGACGTAGGAAAACGTTTCTTAAGTACAGAGACATTCTCCCATGTAGAACCTTCTTCAGGTCTATCTAGACCTTTTACCAACACCTGTCGTCTGACATGATGTCTAGTGCGAAGCTCATGAGAATCCAAAATCTTTTCGGGTTCACGAGGAATGCTTGGCGGTTCTATAAGGGCAACTAACACATCTGTGTCAATGACATTATCATTTTGTCCTAACAATTTTTGTAAACGGCTAACATGAAAAACAGGATGAACTCGTGAGTGCTCGGGAAGAGCTAACTTATAGGCCACTTGACCTATACGTTTAATAATGGTAAATGGTCCACAATAGTGTGGTGAAAGTTTAGCAACTTTCCCGTCTTCAGACTTTTTGAATGCTCCAAAACTTTGAGGAAAACCTTGTCTCCTTCTTCGAAAGTAGCAAGACAACGATGCTCATCTATGTACTTCTTATATCGATCTCGAGCTTGCTTAACGTTCTATGGAGCAACTCGAAGCATATCAAAATGGTCTTGGAGAGAATATTTCGCTTGTTGTATCTTCTCCTTAGCCAACCCCACCGTAATGGGTGATCTAGGTTGAAAACCATATAAAAGCATAAATGGACTAAACCCTGTAGTCACATGCTTTGAATATTATAAGCAAATTCGAATATAGGCAAGTAATCTTCCCAATTGGTTTGCTTCTTGCTAACGTACGCTTGTAGCATATCCTCTAGCACTTGATTAACTCTTTCGGTTTGACCATCTGTTTTTGGATGATCAGTCGTACTAAGATTAAGTATAGTTTCCAACTTTTGAAGCACAGCTCTCCAGAAGTGATTATCGAACTTTCGATCTCTATCACTAATGATAGTAGTTGGAAGACCGTAGAGTCTATATATATGCTCTAAAAATAGCCGTGCTAGTTCCGACGTCTTAATCGTAGTCTTAGTGAGAACGAATTAACCCATCTTTGTTAAATGGTCTACAATTACCCATATGACATCATGGCCACGATTTGTAGTAGGTAGTCCCACTATAAAATCCATAGAGATACTCTCCCACTTACCTTGTGGAATCTCTAAAGGATGTAAAAAGCCACCTAGCTTGAGGCGCTCTACCTTATTTACTTGGCACAGTTGGCAGTTTAGTACGTACCCTTGAACATCATGATGTAGGCCTAGCCAATAAAATTGCCGTTGAACTAAGGCATACATCTTATGAATACCTGGATGACCAGCACTTGGACTATTGTGACACTCGATTAATATTTGGCGCCTAGTGTTTGAGTCCTTTGGCACACATACTCTACCCTTATGGAGTAAGTAGCCATCATCAATGGAGAAATTCTTCCATCACTTAAGCTCTTCCTGAGTAGGGGTGGAGCTCTGTGTGTTGAAGTTTTTATCTGCACGTGTAGAGACATGTTGATCTGGTTGTACAAAGACATGTGAGTGTGAGGGATCCCTTTTTAAAACTGCACTCCACACTTTAGCATATGATTGATCTTGTGCACACTTGCCACGTAATGACTCCAAAAATTCACTCTTTATTTTTGTGAAAGCAAGTGAATTATTCTGAGGCATTCGACTTAGTGCATTTGCTACTACATTATATCGGTCCTTGCGATTTTGTAGCTTACAATCATAATCTCGAAGGATCTCTGCCCATCTAGCTTTATGATCCTTCAAATCTGTTTGAGTAGTAAACCATTTAATACTCTCATGGTCAAAAACTACTTCAAACTCGGCACCATATAAATAGTGTCGCCACTTTCGTAAAGCATGAATTATGGCATAAAGCTCTCTCTCATAGACAAAATAATTATGTTGAGCTCTATCTAACTTTTTACTTTCAAAGGCTATAGGTATTCCCTCTTGGAGAAGTACCACACCAATTGCTTTATCACTAGCATCAGTCTCTACCACAAATGACTTAAGTGGGTCAATGATTGCTAGGATGGGAGCAGTGGCTACTACAACTACCTTGAGTTGTTCAAAACTGCGTTGTTGGGCTTCTTCCCAAGAAAAGGTCTTACCTTTTGCTTTAAGTTGATCCATCATAGGAACATTGATTTTGGCATAATCACGGATATATTTGTCGATAAAATCTAGCCATGCCTAAGAAGATTTGAAGCTCCTCAACAATGTTGGGATGTGGAAAACGAAGAATGGCAGTGGCCTTGTCAGTGTCCATTTTGATGCCAAAATAAGAAATCACATGACCAAGGTAATGTATCTCTGTTTTAAAGAAATCGCACTTGCTTTGCTTAGCATACAGAGCGTGAGCTTGTAGCTGTTCAAACACTAATCGTAAGTGTTCTATGTGTTCATCTTTAGTCTTACTGTAAATGAGAATGTCATCAAGGAAAACCACATCAAATTTTCCAAGACACTATCCATGAGTGTCATAAATTTAGTTGGAGCATTGGTTAGACCAAAAGGCATAACCAAAAATTCAAAATGCCCGAACCGTGTTCTAAAGGCAGTTTTAGAGATATCTTTCAAAAGGATACGCACCTGGTGGTAACCTGCACGAAGATCTATCTTTGTATAATATCTTGCCCCATGAAGTTGATCAAACAACTCATCCACTCGAGACAGAGGATACTTGTTCTTGACGGTTATGGCATTTAATCCATGATAATCTACGCACATGCGCATAACACCATCTTTCTTTTTTACCAATAGAATTGGTGATGCCCAAGGCAAAGTGCTAGGTCTAATGAAACCATGGGCAAGGTAGTCAGCTAACTGAATCTCAACCTCCTCGGCCTCACTAGCACTCATACGATAAGGTGGTTTACTCAACGGTTTAGTGCCCGACAGGACATCTATGCCATGCTGCACATCACGTGTAGGGGGTAATCCTGACGGTAAATCACTTGAGAATACATCACTATACTCCGTGGGTGAGTGAGTCAGCTTTTGTTGTGCAAAAGAAGAAAGTAAACTAGAGTTATGCTGGGATGGAGAATCTTGTAATTCCTGTAATGTTTGTTTTACAACAGTTGCACGTTGCTCAATAGAATTAAAATTGAGAGCACTTTGCTCTTGAGAATAATTAACACTTTTCTTATCATTAAAGTTCATTGCACTTTGCATACAGAATTCACAGCACTTTGCTCTTGAAAATTCACAAAACTTGGAGACAGGCAATAACATAAAACGACTTCATCTATTAAATCTACTTTCTGTAAAATAGAAAGCTCGGCTGTACATGTAAGAGGTGCAGATGGTATATTTTTCTCACCAAGCAAAAGCACATGTTTATCATTGGCCATAAAGGATAGGGAGTTGTATTCATAACTAGTGTGCAATGTGTTTCCTAAACCATGTAGCCACTCCCGTTCTAAAACTACATTAACACGGTCCATGTTCATAACTTGAAAGTCAAGGATTATCATATCATCTTGAAAAATAAGTTCAACCCCTTGAACTACCGTGTCCCATACTTCTTTATCATTTCTAGACATCTATTCTACCACATACTTGTGGGAGCAGGGAGACTGTGTAAGCTTCAATTCTTGACTAGCTTATAGTTCAGGAAGTTATCCACTAAAATACGAATACGTTGTCCGTTAATAGTGCCATGCATGCGAATCAACTCAAGGGGGCCAAAGGTGGGCTGCCACATTGAAGCAAGCACACAACACTTGTGCTTTTCTTCCAATGAAGAACCTCTACAGCACAATACTTAGGAGATGAATCTAATGTGAGGCGTTGCACCGTGTGCATGGCCTTTTCTTTGCCTTGCAAAAGAGGACAATCCTTTTTGTTATGTTGGTCCGAAAGACATTTAAAACACAATTGTGTTTCTTTGCACGCTCAAAATCAGCAGTGCTGAGAGACCCACGTGTAGTATCTCGTGAGTGCTTAGGCTTCTTAGCCTCTTGTGGGTGTGGAGAGGTAGATTGTCTCTTGTTCCTCTTGGAACGTGTGGGAGATCTACCTTGCCATTGGCTCTTCGCCACATTGCTCTTAGCATAATTATTCTTAGAGTAGGGAAAATTTCCCTTCCTCTCTTGGTCATCATCATATCTTTGGGCATGACCGATGGCTTCTTCCAAAGTTTGTGGATGTTGGGTCTTGACATGAAGACGATAGTCTTTGTCAAGACCCCTATTAAAACCGTGTATCTTTTGGAATTCATTTAGACCTTCTAGTTTTAATATGATTTCCTGATAGTTGGAAAGGTACTAAGTGAGAGAGAGGCCAGACATGCGGCATGCATCCCATGCTAACCAATTCTTATCTTCATTGGAGTCCAAAAACTCTTTGGAGAAAGAAGCTTAAAACGCAGCCCAAGACGGAGGACAAGCATCTATTAGAAATGTCATCCACCACTTATAGGCCTTGCCTTTAAGAGATAAACTTGTTTCCACAGCTGTCTTTATATCCGGGGTGTGTCTCAATCGATGAATATCACTCCATTTGTGTAAAACCATATTGACCGCATCTTTGTTGCGATCACTCTCTTCACCATGAAACTCAGGAATGGTGATATTCTTAAGCAATGCATCGCTACCTTCTACATCTTCTGAAGCGCTTGTCTCTTGAACTCCTTGAGTTGTGCGAGCTTGGGTTCCTTGAAGCGTTCCACCTAGGGCTCCTTGAGCCGTTTGTGAATTTATAAATTTCACAAGTAGCTTAGTAAGATTGGTAACATTCGATTTAGTGCAAAGAGATTGCGTTCAAGTACGCTTTGGCGTTTTTCCAAAGTCTTGAAAGCAACCATACCTACAAGGCCATGATCTCCTACCTAGATCATCATCATCAGGAATATTAATATCGGTAGCACTCGTGGTGTCCGGATTTTGATGTACGTGCTCAAATTCAAAAGTGTGTGTAGGTGGAATATCCTTGCTGGCATTGGTAAACACACACTAATGGAGACAGAGAAAAAAAAATGTCAACTTGTACCTTGTAAAGCTTAAAGGATTTTTGTTTTTTATGCTCGACGACTTTTGTGTAATGGAATTTGCCTATTCAATTTGAGAGTAGCGGAATTTAATGAGAGTACTTTCAAGAAATGATTTTGTGAGCATAGCGGGTAGACATAATTGAAGATAGCAACATAATTATAGCAATTAGTTAACTTGGCATGGACAATACTTTTGCAAGAGAGAGAATTTAGAGAACATGACAACAGTTGAGGACCGGATTTATGTGGAGCCGGTCCCCCCTCCAATAGGCATTTGTATTATGATTTCTCCCATAAAGAGAGATTTGTTACAATACATTCTTTGTGTTCCTTGTGACCTAGGTGAAGCAATGAAGATGGAAAGCTTCATGCGTCACCAACATAACATAAACTTGAAGAAAGCTTTAACTATCCCGAGCCTCAGTCCCAAGACCTCAAACACCTTCGAAGGTGGAGAGAGCTAGCAGGGAATGAGGGTAGGGAAGAGGAAGAAGAAACATTTCGTAGGAGAAAGAATTAGTTCCTCACTTATCATACTCTTGTTGCTAGCATACATAATAGCATAGTAATGAAGAAGAAGGAGATGGCAAGCTTAAGCATTGAAGCATGGCTCTTGGTTGGATTTGCACTCCATAGCCAAGAGTGTTGGTGTAGGCTCTCAACCTTTACTTGCTTGGAGAGGGAGCTTTTCCACTTTGCATAGCACACAATGAGAGTGCTTGTGAGTGTGTGTGGGTGAGTATACCCCCTAAGCACCCCCCTAGCTTGCTTGGGTCGACCCCCCCTTGTAGCTCATGCTTGAAGCTCATTGGACCCCTCCAGGCCTAGCCAATCACAAGCAGAAGCCATTACAAGCAACAGGGATAGCCTTGAGACAAGTGTCCCCCTTTCCCCTTTGAGAGAGAGGACTTGATAAATGCAAAAACAATTAGATAATTCAAGTAATTTATCATTGGACCCCTTTGAAGCCTAGCCAATAGGCTTCAAGCAACACATGAAGGTAACATGGGTAGGGACCTGACATGTATCCTTGCTGCCTCTTCAAGCTGGGGCTTCCCTTGTGAGTGTGAGTGTGTGTTCTCTCTCTAATCCCTAGGAAAAGGGCTCGCCCCCCCTCTTGTAGGGATGCTTTTGACTTTAGGAGCTCAAGCACCTTAGTCATCAAGCATGATAAAGCACTTGGACTAGGGGGTATTCCCACAAGCATCTCAGGCAAGCATGTCAAGGCACCTCAAGCACCTTAATCAAGCGGCAAGTCAAGCACCTCAAGCATGGAGTAAGTCAAGCACCTTAATCAAGCACCTCAAGCAGGACAAACACCTCAAGCACGACAAGCACCTCAAGCAGGACAAACACCTCGAGCTTGGGCCGGGTTCCCACCTCAAGCTCAGCCCTAGCTTACCTAAGGTCAAAGGACTTTTACACACATTATTGGAGGTCTTCAATGAAGCTAACCCTAAGGTCTTATGCTCCATTGGTTAGCCTTGCTCTTGATAGACCATCTCCCATTTGGGCCCCTTTACTATTGGCCCGTGTTGAGATAGATCTATAAGCACATATCTATATCTTAACACTTGTTCCCGTTTATTCTCCCACATTAAGTGATCAATTTAATATGAGAAAATCATTTGGGTTGGTTAGATATTAGATTTTATGACATTTGCGTTGCATGCGAACCTCGCCTTGCAAAAATTGTAGCTTCACGTCTCGTTCGTTGTAAGAACACCTTCATTGATTCTTCACAAAAACTTGTCGTTTTTGTGAAGGCTTTTGTTCACTTTGAAGCTTCCTCCTTGAGGAAACGACAATTTTTGGAGGAAAACTCTCCTTTCTCTAAGAAGTGAAAAGGAAAGGTGAAACTACTTCTTTGAAATTGGTATCTTTCCTTTCTTTCTAGCTTTCCTTGTCAACTCAAGTATGCTATCTTTCCTTGTGTAGTGTGTTTGAAATAGAACAATCGCTCTAGACCAAAGAGTGTTGTGCGTTTCATCGAAAGGGCAGTCACTTTTGTGCTATCTTTCCTTGCTATACAGAACAAGGCTCAATAGCTTGGATGGTAGAGTGTTGGCCTCTTACCCTCATGGGGTGGGATCAACCCTCTTTCATGGAAGGGTTTAGAGGGTCTTCCTACGCACGTAGCCAACGGAGTAGAGTTGCTGGTCGAGTTTGCCCTTGGTCGCTTACCTTGGTTGTGCGCTGTGGAGGGCGTAGATGGGGCGGCCACGGTCGCGGTCCGTTGCTTGTCTCCTCGTGTTGTGCGCAGAACTCTGTGTCTGTCTTCTTTTTGTTGCGCTGCGAGGGCACCTGCGGATCGTGGGGAAGGAGATGCACGTTGCATGCACATGCAACCCGCTTTTCCCCTTTCCCAAGAATAGCTCGTATATCATTGAAAGGACGAGAGTAATGCGTGTGCTAGTCTCCACCCAACCGTGCTATCTTATAGTCTCCCCCTAACGTATACACTATTCGGTCGTGCTGGTGGCCTTGCCTGTAGGACCCATGTCCTTACACACCAGCTCACCGGTGATGCCACCCATGATCCGGGGTATGATTGACAAGGCAAAATTTTTCTCTAAAGGTAGGCGGTGGAAAGAGATTGAGGTGCACGACAAGATCCTTGGTGATTTCAACTTGGATGACCTCCACATCTCTATTACTTTTGTATGAGATTATTTGAATGATGCCTCATTCTTACTATATTGTACAAAAGTGAATCTGATATTAAGTCATTTTTGCACAAATCATGATCTAGCTATTTAAAGCCAGTTGTCTTTTGAACATTATGTTTTTTTGTGTATATGTATTAAGTTTAATACAACAACACACACACAACTTATCTCTAAAGGAACATGATAGAGCCTCCCTCTCTCTGTGGTATCCCGTCTGCAAGAGGATGTTTTGTGTGTGTGTGTGTGTGTGGCTACATAGCTTTACAAGGGCGCTCCAAGTTTAGCTGATTAGCTCTACCTTTCGAAAAAGCTAGTCGCATGCTTTTTGGGGGGCACTAAATCTCGCTAATCAGTGCACCTTTGCAACACATGTTAAAGTTCTCTGTGTGTGTGTGTGTGGGCGCGCTCCAAATTTAGCTGATTAGCTCTACCTTTGCATATAGCTCATCCCATGCTTTCTGGGGGCCACTAAATCTAGCTAATCAGCGCACCTTCGCAGCCCATACAACTTTGCTTTGAAATTTCAACTTTTGTCTCTCAAATCAAACAATGCCAAGTGGCATGCTTCCGCTTCCGCTTCATGCATTGCAAAAATCAGTATTACACAATCAAGGTAAAAAAAGTATCTCTTGCTCATGCTTAGAGAGTATAAGGTTGGGTCCACATGGGATGGCGACTGAGAATTCTAAAGGGGCGTCCACCTTGCGTGGCTTGCGCCCCATTGGATAGCGTTGCACTTCCACTTTTCGGACCCACCAATAGGCTAGGTTCAGATGACTAGGTGGAAGAGTGTGTCTGTCGAGCAGGGCGGCAACGATTGGGTAGAAAGAAGCGAGCTCACTTTCGAACCCACCCAATTTTGGGCGACCCCGCTCCCCCCCCCCCCCCCCCCGCCCCCCCTCTGCGGCGCAAAAAGGCTCGTCTATCGGGCTGCTTTTCAGCTTGAAGTGCGGACTGTGCAACTTAGGTCCAGCTCGTCAGGCTTCAATGCGGCTCATTGGCTCAGAAGAGGATCATTGTTTCAATTGAGGGGGCTACCTCCGTTCCTTGTGAACAAGCAGAGCGGAGAGAGAAGAAGAGGTCCTCTACGCCGCTTGCTCATTTGAACCGGGCCATAGAATGGGCGACACGTCCCTCGAAAATGAGCACTGTGGCCTGCTGTGGCGACATACCCAATCAGCAGCCTCTTCCCTCGCTCCTATTGGAGGAGAGCGAGGCACGCTAGGCTTTGCCGCCTGTATGTGTGAATGTAGAAGTCTGAACCCACCCCTAAATTGAAACATGTGGGCATAAGGACTTTGTCTCGTTTTGGCCGGTTGGGTATGGCCGTCTTGTGAATGTGAACGTCTACTACCCTAAATACCCTGCGAAATCTCCATTCGCGTTCTCTTTCATTCGGTAGCGGTGCTTTCTTCCAGGTACACCCCCTTCGATCTCTTCTGTGTTCGCTTCCTCCTCTTGCTCTTCTGCTGCTGTTCTCTTTTGTATACCGTCTCCCTCCTTTTGTTGTTCTTTTGCTGTTCGTTTTCGATGTAGCATGTTTGGATCTATGTCGGGCTGCGGATTTGGTGGGTGAGCTGCATGATCTTGTTTCCCATCTCGTCAGTGTTCGATCTACATCGCGTTGCTGTTTTATGCCTACGAAACTTGAGTTTCTGCGCTTCCTTTTTTTTATCACCCCCTTAGTGGGCGATTCTGTTTGATTCGCCCTTTCTAGTGAATTATGTGATGTCATTGTTACTGTCGATTAAGTAGAAAGCTCCCATGAGCTTGATTTGCTTAGTAGTGCTGTCTATCAGGCAGATCGCTTGCTGTGCTCAGTGCATAGATCGTCACAATGTTTTCTTTTTGGCAAGAGTTTCTCTTCAGAACCGAGTCTGAGACTAATTAGTACTGACTTAGTCTTGTTCAACTTGATTCCTACTGGTTAGGTAAATTGCGGTGGTGGTGCTAGTTAGTAGTATATTGAAATGTGTTTTGTGTGCTTTGTAAACTGTTGGAAGCTCATCTAGCCTACAAGACTTTCCGTGTTGTAGCTTTGTAACATCACCAGGAACTGTATGATGTTTATGTGGCTCTTGTCTTCTCTAGTGTTCCATGCCTGCAGATCGCAATTTTGGATGAACTACGGCTTGCTAACATATATCTATTTCTGTTGGAATTCTTAACCCTGGAGTTCTTTCATTTTTATTGGGTTGGTGTATGTACAGCTAGGTTAATGTTTCTCAACTCCGAACAATGGGCATGCCAATAACAATAGGATTTAATATGCCTGCCTTTTCTATTGGATCTTCGCCTAGCTGATTCAGTTGGCCAACTTTTTTTTTTCTTTTTGGTCAAATTTTATAGATGCGTTCTTCACTAGAAGAAAGTCTTTCATTGATGCATGATTCCTTGCTGCATGGAGCTTTCTTATTAGCTTAGCATGGTCTTGTGCTTATGTAACTCCCATATGTTGCAGTGTTCACAATGGCAGAGGAACGAAAGGTACCCTCAGTCATGCAGAAACTAGGAGGATATCCTTTCCTTGGGTCAAAAGTATCTGACAATCGAAGAATGCACTACGGTGCTGTGTCCTCTGCTTACCAACGCCATGAATGGCGTTCACCTGCCTTGTCTTCAAGCATGGTTACTATAGATCATACCAAAACCTCATTCACCCCTCTACCTGTCAACCCTGTATTTGTGGCCGCTCCTACTGAGAAGAGCTTTGCAGTTGATTTTCTTATGGGTGGAGTGTCAGCTGCAGTTTCCAAGACTGCTGCTGCTCCTATTGAGCGTGTCAAACTTTTAATTCAGAACCAGGATGAGATGCTCAAGTCTGGAAGACTTCAAGAGCCATACAAGGGAATTGGCGATTGTTTTAAGCGCACTATTGCGGAGGAAAGCTTTATCTCCCTATGGCGAGGAAACACAGCCAATGTTATCAGATACTTCCCAACTCAGGTAAACTTTGAGATTGATATATTCTGTGGGAGGTGGTTTTCAGAGCCTCTTACATGCTTTGCGTCTTTGGCTCGCTCACTGCTTCCTGCATGCAGGCCCTTAACTTTGCTTTCAAGGACTATTTTAAGAAGCTTTTTAACAAGAAAAAAGACAGGGATGGTTACTGGCCGTGGTTTGCTGGGAATCTGGCCTCTGGTGGTGCAGCTGGTGCCTCTTCTTTACTCTTCGTGTACTCTCTTGACTTTGCCCGAACTCGTCTTGCCAATGACGCAAAGGCTGCCAAGAAGGGTGGAGAGCGACAATTTAATGGACTTCTGGATGTCTACAAGAAGACATTGAAATCAGATGGCCTTCCTGGTTTGTACAGGGGCTTCACTATTTCATGCGTGGGCATTGTCGTATACAGAGGTCTTTACTTTGGGATGTACGACTCATTGAAGCCAGTTGTTCTGGTGGGGAGCCTAGAGGTATGCTGTTGGGCTTAAATTTCCTTCTCTCTGTCATGTTTTCGGTCTTTAGGTCCTTATTTTCTGATGCTATCTTCCCTTTCTACGTATATTGTGATGATGACCATTAAAGCCGAGATTATTTGGAACGTGCTGGGGCCATGGGCTGTTTCTTCTATGTAGGTAGTTGGGTGCTATTTGGAGTTTCTTAACGTTCTGTGGTTATGTTGCAGGATAACTTCCTTGCTAGTTTTCTCCTTGGTTGGAGTATTACTACTGGTGCTGGACTAGCTTCATATCCCATTGACACTGTAAGACGTCGCATGATGATGACCTCTGGTGAGGCAGTGAAGTATTCTGGCTCCATGGATTGCTTCAAGCAGGTTATTCAAAAGGAAGGTGTGAAGTCGCTCTTCAAGGGGGCAGGTGCAAACATTTTGAGAGCTATTGCTGGTGCTGGTGTGCTTTCTGGCTATGATCGTCTGCAGTTGATCTTCTTTGGAAAGACATATGGATCTGGTGGAGGCTAAGGCTTGTTCAAGTAGGTTTTTGTAGAGTAATGAATGAAGGGGGCCTAGCTTTCAGGATAATGACGAAATGGAGTCCAGTGGCATCCAAAAGCCACGTGCATTTTTTTGGATACTCTGATTCTCGCGCTATTGGCTGAACTATTACGAGCCGATATTTTGATTCATTTAATAATTAGATTTGTCCCCTACATTAAAGGTTAGCACTCAAAAGGCATGTTTTTGAGTTCTCTGAATGAGAAGAGTTATTTTCTCTTGAGGTTGAGCGGTATTTTGCCAATATGAAGTAACAAGTTTTGAAGTTCTTATATTATCAGTGGGTGCTCTGTTGAAAGCTTTATGCTAAATGCTGCATAATTTTAGGGGATTACAGATCAAGCCCCATTATTAGAATTTTGGGGAAGCTATGCTGGTTTGTGTGATTGATAGGAGATGGACTTTTAACTGTATTGGTCGTATATGGATACTAGAACTGATCTGTCAACAAGTTTTCTCACCTCGATAATCATTTAAGGACAGTGGTTTGTCATGGAAGCCTGTGATTTAGTATCCTGCAAGCACCATGCTTCCCGTGGTTGGAACCTTTGAAATTCCGTAATTGAATGGTGGATATATTAAGTTGGTGGTGGGGCATGGCGAGTCCTGAGGATGTAGTTCTGTCTGTTCTGGTGTGGCCTGCCTGTCAATAGACGGGTTTCTATTTACTGTTAGTTTTACACTATTGTGAATAAGCAAATGGGGAAGATTGTGCTATAGGTGGGTTAAAAGGTGTGCTGGTACATTTGCATCAAGGGCAGAGCCATTCATTTGTATGCAGATCATTGCTTTGGCAACTATGGTATTATCTGCACCGAATGACTGCTTTTGCCACCTTAGCCAGCATTTCGTTGTTAGGACGCGTAGGTAAGTAGTTGAGTGGGTAATTGTGCTTGAGAAGAATTGTTTGCATGATTATCAAATTGTCAAGTGGACGCAATGGATATTCGTTGTGCATCACATATTTGCAAAACTGTTTGAATTGTTTGTCTGCTGCCCCTTGGCGCCCAATTGCTCACCCCGCATGGTCCTCAGGTTTGCCATTGCTGCCTTAGTTCTTTCTTGCATGCACTCTCCCTTTTCTCTCTACCTCAGTCAGTGCGCGTATAGCTACTAGGAGACATTTTCATAAGGAATAGGTACTCTAGGGGATATTTATAAGTAACATGCTTTAAAAGGGGAGCCCCGATATCCTTCTCCCAAAGATGACTACCTAGATTTAACTCTACTCTTTAGAACCTAATCTTTTTCAGCATTTGTTGCCTATCTACTTAGTGTTGGCTAAAATGTCGGGGGGTAGTTGAGGCATCCCTTCCCTAAAATGAAGCAATCACTGAAAGGTTACCTTTTAATTTTTGTAATGGAGATAGAAAAGCAATTAGACTCCCATTTGTGAAGGCCTTATAGTTTCTCAACCAGAAATTGTAGACTATGCTATCACTTTTGAAGAGGTATCCTACATGGTTAAATGGCAAAGATTTAGTATTATAAAATTATACGACTAGGATGATTAAAGCACCCATGGTGTAAATATAGCTTTAGTAATGCGAGTGACCACCATAGATTTCTCAAAATCTAGTCTACTATCTGTTTTACACTATGGTTTGGCAACTTTCAAAGTCTGTTGTGAAGCTTCATAGAGCTCTTCTAACAATTATGTTGTTTTTGGTAGTTCAATTTTTGTTATGTATGTGTCAATAAGGCAAATTTCGTGTCTCCGGAATAACTAGTCTAGCTTAGTGACCTTGCTATATAACATCTATAGAACATAGCAGGACATGCACATTAACAATTAGTATCTAGCATTGAAGGGAACAAGAGCATGACTAGGGCAGTTTTGCGTCTATATAACATCTATAGAATATAGCAGGACATGCACATTAAGAATTAGTATCTAGCATTGAAGGGAACAAGAGACCAGGGCAGTTTTGCGTGCAAGGGATATAGATTTGAAAAAACTATCATGTGTATGGGAGGAGACAAAGTTAAGAGCATCAATTAGAAGAAATTATAGGGATGGTTACGGTTGAGATTATATCCAAGAACCTCTACTAATGTCTATTGATGAATGTTTTTTCTAGTACATGTGCTACATGTAAATTCTTGCAAATGGAAAGTATTTCAAAAAGAAACTTTTCATCGTATGGTTGGTAGCACAAAACATTGCCTCTCATTTTTGAAGGTGGATGGCAAGTGTGTTTTGCCTTTCTTCTTTTGTACTTATTCCTGGTACAATAAATAAGGACATTGATACATGTAACTTCAACTTATGTGATCTGTGTTATGTGCATTGACAATGCATGTTGCATCGTTTGCCACATCGATTGTCAAGTCGATGTTTTCAATGATCGTGTAACGCATGCCAATTGCAATCGAATCCAGTTCGTTTATCTTAGGGTCTAGAAGCCACTACTGAAGGACATTTATGTTACCCTTGTCCAACTTTTGTAATATCAATTTGATTGTACAACTTATTCAAGGCAAGGTTGTTATAGTGTTGGACGTATGATCTATGAGTACAGATTATCGGAGTAGAGTTGTTAATGTAGTTATGCACATGCACTTCATTTATAATACATGCACCCAAGGTACAATTGATCTCATCTACGATTGGTTTTCTTTCACGAATAATGGTCAAGAATTGAAGTAGTTCAAGGTCCGTTGCATGTCTTACAGAGCATGACATCTTGTAGAAAGTTGCATGAGCCAGTGGACCAAGCTTGTGATATGGCATGTGTTACAAAGCTTTCGTGCGTGACTACAAATTGGGGGTAGTTGGGTAAGATCACCGAACAAGAGAACACATTTGTTGTTGAAGGGATCTGCCAATGTACTGCTTGTTACATTGATTTTGTCTTAGATAATGACAGTTCGTTTGGGTTAACATGGATAGCTCGTCTATAATTATAATATTTGCCTCTTTTATCGCTCATTGGTCTCATAAATAGAGAGACGATACTGTTATTCGTGGTTGGTATCTTCAACTGGCAATGGACTTGGATGCAATGTTGCCGAGTCTTGTTGCTGCCGCTCCGACGACAAAGCGCCCAATAATAATATAGAAGTGAGAACATGAGTGTATCTTGTTTATCGCTATATATGTGAGGTATGCTGCCGCGCAAGAGGGATATATTTCTAGATTGTGAGCAAAGATGTCACATTGTATGCTCCAATTTTTATAAAATGCAATAATTTCAAACCATGACTTAACATATGGATGATAAGCTAGTTTCAAGTAATCGTCTTAAGTGTTGAGAACATCATACTGACATTTATTACAGGAGAAACGAAGACATATATAGTATGACGCGAATTATTGAGATACCTAGTATGGTATCGATTATTAGAGCTAAAGTAAAGATGCACAAGGTGAATTCACTACTGTGATACATCACATGCATTCACTACTTGTCTATTCACTATTGTAATACATCACATGTATTGGCTAGCAATCAAATGTAAAGAGTTGTCTGTGTAACTAACAGTTAATTGACATCGAGTGTGTAGTTCTGAAAATGAGATCCAAATAAACCAAAGCAAAGGTAGTGTGAAAAATTATAAAACAAGAAAATAGAAAAAGCATGAATAAACTGCAACAATAGATGAGGTGCTTTACTTACTTGCAATGTTGTACTGCTGCTTTTCGATTGTCCAATCTATACGTGGATATTTGAGTCAAGCTACAAAAAAGCAACATGACTAGTTAAACATATCGTCTTGCAATGAAACATCGCAAACTGAAAGTACAGGGTATACAGCGCACATCATACAGAGGTGCCGTACAAAAGTACGGTGGAGAGCTGGCACTGTGGTCTCTCCAAAAACTTATAAGAAACGAAAGCCGTGTCCTGCCCAATAGCATTTATGAATTGCGCCAAGCTAACGCATGAGAAATTGAATGCAGATAACGGACCTTGCAGTATTGTCGAGCTAGAGTCACGATTGTGCAATTGGAACATGCAGTGTTGTGAATATATGTCCTCCTTGCCATACACAAAACACGCAGATGTAACTTTACGTTCCATGCCCTCTGTCACAAAAATACGGAAGCATAAACTGACGTTTGATTGCACTTCAAATACTCAAGAGAATTAGAGAGAGAGAGAAAGCTTGACACTTCATTGGGGACCAGAAGATGGGCTGGTTCCCCCCCATAAAGAGAATATCTTTATTACTAAGGGAGAATCTTTACAAGCACGGGAACGGGGTGAAAGCCCGTCCTCTATTCTTTCTTGGCCTTTTTCTGCTTCTGACTGAGAGAGTAGAAGAACTGCTCTCTGACTATTGAGAGGATTTATCCTCGTCTGCGAGATTTTGGGAAGCTCTCGTAGGGGAGAGTCTACCTTCCACAAAACTCATCAGAAGCTCTCACGAATGAGGGTCTATCTTCCGCTAACTGTGCCACTTTGGACGTAATCATTCCTGCAATTAACCAACCACAGAAACATGCAAAACACACACACATACGCTGGCTGTAATTTTCTGCACATAACCAAAAATTGTTACTTGAGCGTGTTCCAATGCCAAATTGGAGGTCCTTTTCGCGATGGAAATGCTCCAAACTTGGTGTATGTGTAGAGTAGGTAGTGGGGAATGAGATTCTATTAAGACTTTGCTGAAATTCACCCTAATACAAGTGATTAGGGACTGAAAACAGGGAATTTGCAGCAGCTAAACAAGGGAGAAAGAGAGTTTTCTACTACTTTACGCAATGAAACTTCTCCCAAAGTTGCAAGCAACCATGAGAGGCCTTGTTCTAGGTGATGGGTGCTCAGAGGCTCCACATACACCACAAGGTGCTGCTCTCAAGCTTCAATGGAGAGCTTCACTGCGTAGAGGATGGTCAACTTGGGGGGGGGGGGGGGGGGGGGGTAGTGCACTGCCATCCTGGCAAGAGGGGGAGGGGCTACTCTCTTATAGCCTCCCAAAAGAGGGGGCGCTAGCATGAGAGAGAGATTGCATGGAAAAGTGTGCCAAGTTGCACACTTACTTTAAAATTTAAAAACCATTCAACTTTTGACTTTAAAAATCATATGCTAGTTAATGAAATGTGCAATTAAGTGCACAACTGCACACATAGATGCAACAAATGAAAACGTTAGCTGCTCCCTAGCGCATTGCCGTGCCAGCAATGCTCTGGCATTACCTGTGCGCACTTGTCTGGCCATTTGGTCCAACGCAAATCATTTAAGAATACTTTTAACTAACTTATCCTAAGGCCATAAAATAATCAAGCCTTAGGGTTAATAGTCTAAGGACTCCATCTCATTCCTGTGCTTGCACTAGCGCGCGTAATTTTTCTGAGCCTGAAATCTGAGGCTACTATCTACCTCTTTATTGAAGACCCGATTTTCCAATCACTAGGGCTTCAGGGTATTTTTCTGCTAGGGTCTCCCTGAGGTGCTCTGGCCCAAACTTTGGCGCACCTTAGGTCCCAGAAACTGCTAGATCTATCTGATGTGCACACAACTAATTAGACAATTCTTTTCTCGTAAATAAATTAATTATTTACAAAGTCCGACATAGTTACACTAATCAATATTACCTTCTCTCTCTCTCTCTCTCTCTCTCTCTCTCTCTCTCCTTCCTTTGTGTTGTAAGCTGCTTCGACCGACAATTATGCCTTCTTGTCTCCTTGCTGACTAACCTGTGCTATGTATCGTATTTTCTAACTGCACATGATAATAGTCATCTTGAGGTGGACGTCCCAAAGCAAAAGGCACTATTCATCCCGCTCATCAAAATCCAAATGCGTATCGGACGAACTACTATTATGTGAAGCTCATGGATATTAGTATGGTTGGCGCTCCGCTCGATATCATTCTCCTTCAAAACAGAGCCAAAAAGTGACACGGACATTGTCATATTCAATAGTTATGAAGCCCATTCTACCTTTCATTCAGCTGCCTTCTACACATTGTGGTAAGCTATGACCAACTAGACTTGTAAATGCCCCATGTTATACTTCTCAACACATCAACCTGCGGTTCAAGGTAACACGACGCCAAATTTGTCAATTTGTTTGATGTATGTTATTTCCAAGGGGTTTCAATCAGGGTCTCAATCAAGTAGCAATTCTCTTCAGCACCGCCCGAAGGTGAGGGTGTAATGAGTGTGTTTTTGTGGCCATAGAGGCAGTATACTCAAGCTCGTCACCAACAGCTGTAAACGATCTATTGCAAAAGAGCAACGTTGCAATATATTGTTGTTGCTAATCTCAACTGCGTCTGCATTGGTTGCCGCCTGCACACGGTTTAGCAAGAGAAGCTCTTTATATACCGTAGTACTGGCCATATTGTCGTAAAGTTTTTGCTATCCCTCCCAGTTGTTGAATGGCCATGCTGTTGGAGGCTAATAGGTGCTGACATATTGGTATGTTTGTCTCCAAAAATGCCATTACTCCTCAGTCTGTGTTCTTCGGCTTCTCCAGCATCAAATCTTTTTGTGTGGAAAAAAGAATTAGCTTTCGCTTTTGCTCTTTGACTATTCTTTTGATCCTGGTCGGCAACGTAATCACCCGCATGGATGACTTGACTTCCGCTGCAATGTTGCTGCATCTCCTTGAAGGTACACATTAACCAACTCCCACGGACACCATATTTTGCTTTGAATTGGTCATGAGAGATGTTTCTGTATGTTTGCAAATCGTTCCGAAATGCTTGCCTCATCAAATTTTCAGTTAGGCTATCAACAGAGCTGGACGAGGAGTGCAACTGAAGCCAACGGCTCATCAGACCATAACTTGCACTAGTATTCCCCAATGCCTTTCCCTTGACAATGAGCTATCCACTAATCCCCTCATACTCTCTGCTAAAAGCGCAAGCAACTAGCACTGAAGCAACTGGCTTAGTTACTTGAGGATAACCATCATAAGCTTTGGTGTGATCGATCCTGCTAAGCTTTTCTGGCCCTCATGTCCACTTTGACCTTTACTCTTTCCATTTCTTGGCGTTTGCATCGTCAACAGCCTGATAGCATCATCACAAAAATGTGCTGAATGGGCCTGTGAAGGTAATGAGTTTTGGTGATTCGAGTCCAGATTAGGCCAACTGACTATTGATTGAAATCTGATATCTTCTCTTTCAGTAGCACTAGAACAGACCTCTGCCATGGGGCGTTGCTATAGAACCTAACAGAACATACGTAGATTGAGATCAAGCATCTAGCATTGAAGTAAACGAATTACAAAGCGCATTAACGAATTTTAAAAAAGAATTGCATATATGATGATCAATTACCTCCATAGCTCTCTGTAAAATGGCCCAATTTCACGGCGATGATTAACTTTAAAACATGAAATGCACATGTCAAGTAAATTTATCAGCTTATTGTCAAGAATTAACCCCATCTGTGAGACGATAAGAACAACTGACGGCATACACTTCGTAATGAGCAGATAAAGACCAAATGACATCATGCATCAGCAACTTGACTCCTCGAGTACAATTCTTGCCCCCTACATTGTATTCTTTAACTTTAAAATACTTTCCAGGTCACATTTTATGTAAGTACCACATGGTCTCTACCCCTCTACTGAAAGGCAATTCAATGATGCTGCGAAAATCTGAGTGCAGGAGATTTTACCTGTTCCATGCAAATGTCATTGAATGCTTTGGGCATGTATTTCTGATGCTGCATGCTTTCCATCCTCTCTCATTAACACCAGGTGTACGGGATTCATATAGCTCGCCCCATTTGTCTCTTGGTCCTCCTTCCTATTCTGCTCCCAAGGCACACTCACTTCGACGCTTACAATAGTCTTGAAGAGGGGAATTGGGTTCCAGCAATGGAAGACTCTCTGAATCTGTATTGAGAGACGTCTCGAAAACATGTGTCGCCGCTGAAAAAGACTCGCTTGTGCTTGAGCTGTCCTGCCTTCCCAGGTTTTCCGTAAGGAAACCTGATAGCCCACATGGCATGCCCATTCCTGCCATCTTCACTATATTGTGTCTCTTTACCGTGAATCCTAGACCAACTCCAAGGGGTTTCACATCCACTTCTCGGTAGGTCCAAAATGCCTAGCTCGTCGACATTTTAGATGGTCAGGTATGTATATGTCAGGGAGCTTGGACCTGAAGGAGTAGGTTGGGGGTGCAGGCGGAGGGGGAACATCTTGCAAGCATCAAGAGACTCCCATATTTGGAATACATGTTGATTGATGAGCTTCTGACGTACACATCCAGCTTGCAACCAGTTTCCAATGCAGTACAACGGATCAACCTCCCCTCATCCAAAGCAAGTAGAATAGAGTATGCTTTGAGAGCAAAAACCATGATACTGTGATTCGGTTCAACAACTCCACCCTCTTGTAAATCGTGCATTAAGTTATCCAGACTCCAAATAGCCTGTATTACAACATCTTTACCTGAGAGTTGATTGAAAACTCTACGCGCATCCTCAAGATGATTGCGTCTCTGTTGGGCATATCCTGCAATCAGTGCCTTCCAGAAGACGACATCCCGCACAGTAAGCTCGTCAAAGACTTGTTGCGCACTGACATGTGCACCGCACTTGACATACATACCGACCAACATTTTCCCGAAGTATGCATTCTTTCCAAGTAACTATTGGAATATCAACATGAATTCTACTGCATTTGTACAAAACCTTCTTCTTAGCAGTGTCTTTAAGTGAGCTGACAAAAGAAAGACTCATTTTCTTGCTCTCCATTTTTGCTTGTGTAGCCTTTATTGCGCTGCTTGCTTGGCAGTGTTGCGAGAGAAAAGAGACGTGCGTGGACCAAGTCATTGCCAAGCACGACAATTTTTGCAACAGCCCTTGGAAGCTTCCCTCTCTTTGTATCTCTTGAAAACAATCCAGAGCTTCGTAGCCCTGCTACTGTTGGGCATATCCCGTGATCAAATTATTCCAAGAGACTAGGTCATTGCATCCGGGGCCACATGTCTTCGAGATAGAAGCAAATAGAGGTGTAGGTGATTGCATTTGGAGAGCTGCCCTCTCTTTGCATTTGCTGAAAACAGCTCGAAGGCCACGATTGGGCATATCCCACGATCAGAGCATCCCAAGAGATGACATGAAAGACTCCATATGCGTAACTTGCAATCAATGCATTCCAAGAGATGCCGCTCCGAACAGTAAGCTCCTCAAGCACTTTTTGTGCTTTCTGAACTGCACCACATTTGGCATACATGCCAAGGCAATGCCAAGTACGTAGTTTTTTCCCAACGGTCCATGACTAACAATATCATTGTGAGTTCTTTTGCCCATATCAGCATCTTGCATAATGTCACATGCCTTCAAGATAGAAGCGTAGGTGATTGCATTTGGAGAGCTGCCCTCTCTTTACATCTGCTGAAAACAACCTAGAGCTTCCTGGCCTTGCCACTGTTGGGCATATCCCGCGATCAAAACATTCCAAGAGACAACATGGAAGAGCCCATATCAGTACCTTGGGTAGAGCCACATGCCTTCAAAATGCACAACGTTTTTTGTCAACAGCCCCTGACCAACAATATCACTGTGAACTCTTTTGCCCATACCAACAACCTGCATGATGCCAGATGCCTCCCAGTGGCACATGTAGGTCATTGTATCGGGAGCTCAATGCCACATGCCTTCAAGATAGAAGCGTAAGTGATTGCAGATGCCCCCTCTTTGCATCTGCTACCACTGTGAAAAGCAGCGCTGTTTTTAATTGTTCCTGCGAGGCTCGTGGCCATGCGCTTCGAGTTGTTCTCTGCATCTGCTGATGGCCAAAACGGGTTGATCTTGACCATCTCGAACAGCTGCCCCTTCCATCTATGATTGGCAAAAGGCTCAACTCCATGGCTTTTCCATAGAAGCTCGCTTCTCCTGGTACAGAGCGCGGCACCTGTGCGAACGCTCATGGACTTTTTGGTACGAACACGAGAGCAGGCAGGCCCGCAGGTTTCTGGGCTGCAGATCCTGTCACTGTAAAAAGCAGCGCTGTGGGCAATGGCTTGGATCTTGCCAAGTGGCCACTTGTGGGCTCAAAGATCGGTGGCCTCCGATGACTTCTTGCATGTGTTTATTGGCACATGTTTGTGTCATTCTAGAGAAAAATTGCCATGCTCTTGAAGGTTGATGCTAGTTAAATCCTAGAGAGAGAAATAACCAGCTTCGAAAGTGTTTTTGCATTTCTTTCGCGCGATGCATCTACAATGGCTCAAAGCATCCGTTTTAGGTCATGTACGCGTTTGAAATTAGCTTTCAGAGTAAGTGTGAAAATGGATGAAATTTGAACCACCACATCTAGGAAGTTTTTAGACCTTTTTGAAGGATTTACAAGGCTTTGCATTGCCAAAGGCTCTTCTTCTTCTCCTTCTTCTGCTTTGCTCCTATAAACTATCTCCTATAAGAGAGAGAGAGAGAGAGAGAGAGAGAGAGAGAGAGAGAGAGAGAGAGAGAGAGCTCTTTTTAGTGAACAATGTAGTGGCTAGTTTTTAGACTTTTGAATGCTCTGGAACCTTCAAAAACACCCACTCTTGCTGCATGAAGTAGACTCGTCGGTGTTTCTCATATGCAAACTTTTTGTAATGGTCTTGAACTTGTTTAACATTTCTCTTGGCAATCCTCAACACATCGGAATGTTCTTTTAAGAAATCTTTAACCCTACGGACATGAGTCCAATGTTGATAACCATCCATTAGCATACATTGTCTAACCGTGTGGAAACATGCTTTGCGTTATTGTAAGCAAATTTCAAAATCGATATGTTTGCTTCTACTAACATAGGTTCATAGCATATCTTTTAGTACTTGATTTACTCGCTCAATTTGTCCACCTGTCTAAGGATGATTCACTCGCTCAATTTGTCCACCAGTTGTATTTAAGAGTAGTCCCAAGCTTACAAAATATTGCTCTCCAAAAACGACATCAAATTTTTGTCTCTATTGCTAACAATATTAGACGGAAGGCCATATAATTTATATGCGTTCTTAGTAAATGAGTTGAGACCATGAAGTGTCATGGGTAGACCAACAATACAATCCATACAGATGCTTTCAAATTCCCGTTTGGGATCTTTAATGGCTATAAAAGCCAACCTATGTTGAGACGCTTTAACTTTTGTCACAACATTTTTGGCAATTTATGATGTACTCATGTATATCCTTATGGAAACGTGGCCAGTAAAATAGTTGTCTTATTAATACATGTCTCTTGAATACCTGGACGACTTTCGCTCGAACTGACGTGACACTCAAAAAGAATTTGGCACCTAGAGTCTAAGTCCATGGGTACATATACTCTCCCTTTGTGGAGTAGATACCCATCCTCGATAGAAAAATTCTTCCATCGCTAAAGTTCTGTTTGTCAAAAAGTAGAACTATGTGTAGAGTCAACTGGTGCACTCACATTAGAGCAATAAGGATCCCTAATTTCTACACGACTCCACATTGTGGTGTATAATGGATCGTATTTGCACTTGCCTCGAAGAGAGGCCAAGAATTCACTCGTAATTTTTGTAAAAAGGCAGAGCATTAATTTCTGGCATGCGGCTGAAAGCTTCGACTACCATGTTGTACTGGCCTTTACGATGCTGTAAAGGGAAATCATACTCTCGAATAATAGCTGCCCAACAAGACTTGCGACCCTTCAACTCCGTTTGAGTGGTAAACCACTTAATGCTCTCATGGTCAAATATATTCTCAAACTTTGCACCATATAAATTATGCCTCCATTTGTTAAGTGCATGTATATTGGCATAGAATTTATGCTCATATGTAAACTAATTTTGATGAGAACTATTTAATTTCTTACTCTCAAAGTCTACTGTTCTATCCCCTTGAAGAAGTACTGCATCGATAGACATATTGCTATCCAAAACAAAAGGTTTTGTTGGATTCACAATGTTTAGTAGGGGAGCAGTAGGTAAAGTTATTTGATAAGTAATATTTAAAAATGCCTAAACCTTGTTTGGAAAGTTGTTTTAGGAATATCTCTAGCATCAATTGTAAGTGATGATATCCTGATCTGGTAAATCAATGTTCATGAAGTATATAGCCCCATAGGGTTGCATTAACTCTAAGCATATGATAATTATTCTTTATGGTAACCTTATTTAAAACTGGAGAGTCTACATACATGTGCATAGAACCGTCCTTCTTTCTCACCAAAAGCACTATGGATGTCCATGGAGAAGAGCTAGGTCTAATGAAACCTTCACTGATATATTCAACTTGCTCGTGTTCCAACTCTCTAGCTTCAATTTGACTAAGCCTATAGGCTAATTTGTTGTTTGGCTGCACATCTATACTATGTTGTCTTTCCCTTGTGGAGGTAAACTCGAAGGTAGATGGTCCAAAAAAACATCTTTATATTTGTGCAAAACTCACATCGAGAAACAAAATCAGAGTGTTTATCTTCATGTACAAAGAAAGTAGACAAGCAGTAACACAAATAAATATTCATAAATATTCTCTATTTCATTCGCTTCTACAAAAATTGCAACTTGGTTGTACATATAATAGGAGAAGAAGGGACATCCCATTCTTTAAAAAGTATAACATGATTACCATCAACTTTAAACTGTAGAGTGCTATGTTGATAACTACGCTTCAAAATAGGTATATAGCCACACATGCCCAAGAATAACATCAACTCTTGACATGTTCACAACCTGTTGGGAGAAAGAGGGGAGACCAGTTGCTTAAAACAATTCAACACATGCTCACAAACATCACCATCAACCTGTCAACCTCTTTCCCCAATTTCCAAGTGCGCGCACACACACACACCTAGACTATGACACACACACACATCATGGAATTGACATAGACAAGATTGTAAGAGTGTATAAGAGAATGGTAAGAGATAGAGACTTGATTAGAGAGTACACAACAAATTAAGCATAGCATAAGAAGTGTCGAGAAGAGAATCTGGAAGAGAAAGGCCTAAATCTAGCCACAAACTCCACTACACCTATTCTTGTGGAGTTTGGTATGTAATATATTATTTATGAGTTTAAGCTGCCAAAATTTGAGGCCCCTCTTTTACAACCACTTCACTTTTGTAAATGAGTGAAGCTCATTAGTTCTTGCATGTCTCATAAGGGGAAGTTCTCACTACAATTATTTACAGAGCCATAGTGGCTTATTGAAATGAAAATCTAAAGTACCAAGCGAGTATAAAAGCACGAGAGGGTTATTGCCTGTGCCTCTTCGTCAACTCCCCGCATCCACTCTACAAAATCATAAACTCAATTAGAAAAATAAAATAGACAGCACATAATTAACCATTACGCCAGCTATCCCAATTGCAGCTAACCATGACAATAGGAGGGTGCCCAATCTCATAACATCCCTCCCACCAGGGATAACAACTGTCCTTAGTTGCTCAATCAAGAAATCAACTAGACTGTGAAAGATGGAAAATTTGGAGAAGGTCTGGGAAGTTGCGAAAAAACTTTTCAGGCATCCATTTGGCATCCTCTCTAGGGTGGCCCTTGAAAGTCAAAAGGTAACGGTTATAAACCGTACCAGTGCATGTAGTGGTGGTTTCGTGATCAACTATTTTTTCAGGGATGAGTTGCTCTTCTTGGTCTACAAGTGAAGGTGGGTCTTCATAAATGTAATGTGTAGGTAGGGGTCCTATGAATGGTTTTAAAAGACTAACGTGAAATGCATTGTGAATGTGCCAATGTGCAAGTAGGTCTAAACGGAAAGAAACATCATTAATGACAGTTGAAATTTTAAAAGGTCCCATAAAAATAAGGACCAAGCTTAACAAAGACATTTGTATCTACAATCTTGATCCTTCGTTTTTCGATGCAAAGTAAAACATAATCACCTTCCTTAAACTGGTGTGCCTTGTGGTGCTTGTTAGCATGCTCAGTGTAAAGCTCTTGTGAGTATTTAATTGCAGAATGCACACTTGCATAAACATCATGAAAGTCAAAAGTGAAATCATCAGCTCTACAGGGACAACATTAGAAAGACATGAAGCAGGAGTAGGAAGAGAGTGACCATATACAACTGTAAATGGAGATTTACCCGTGGCAGTGTGAGTGGTGTTGTTATATGCAAATTGTAGAATATGCAGGTAATCATCCCATTCTTAGGTTGAGAAGAAACATAAGCCTTTAACAAATCAATGATAGTGCGATTGGTGACTTCGGTTTGACCATTAGATTCAAGATGGATTGCAGAAGTGAAGTCAAGTGTAGTGCCAAGATTTTCAAACACAGTAGTCGAAAAGGCACTACATAATTCTGAATCTCGATAAAAAATAATGACTTTAGGAAAACCATGATGTGGGAAAACAGTCTTAAGAAACAAAAGTGCAGCTTGATGTGCTGTGAGTGTTTTCTTACAAGGAATGAAATACACTTGTTTAGAAAAACGACCAATAACAGTCCAAATCATGTCATGCTTGTGCACTGTGATGTTTTGAGTAGAAGACTCTCACTTAATAATCTATCAACCATTATGAGAACTTCACTTGACACTATGCCTGACACTTATGCACATGATGGTGACTTCAAAACGACATGGTTGCATATGCTTACAATTCTGTGCACACATTTCTCAAATACACTATTCAAGAAAACTTCCTTTATTTTAAACAGAAATTGTGTGTGACTAAACCTTTCCATACATTAATTATTGAAGAATTGCACAAACCACCCTATGCTGGACATAGAGGATTTACTGCAACTTTTCAAAATTTATGTCATGATTTTTATTGGCCTACTATGGGAATTGATGTTAAACAGTATGTTTCAACTTGTTTGATTTGCCAAAAGATCAAAGCAACAAAACAGGTAAGAAATTGGGACAACCACAACAGTCAATTCTTTATCATAAGTACTGAACTTTGTTTCAGAAGGTTTGAATTTATGACTTTCAAAAGCAAGTCGATGGTTATCTTGCATAAGGACTGCACCGATACCTTTTCCACTAGCATCAATGACTACGACAAAGAATGGTCTTTCAAAGTTAGACAGTTGCAATATAGGTGCATTAGTCAAAGCATGTTTAAGTGTATTAAATGAGCTTTCTTGTAAATCAGTCCATTCATAAGGTGTGTTTTTCTTCAACAGGAGAGTTAAATAATATGACTTGTAAGCAAAGTTACGAAGAAATTTCCTATAATAGCTACAAAGACCGATGAAAGAACGTAGCTCATGCAAGTTTTTGGGTCTAGGCCATGCTTGAATGACTTCAATTTTCTTGGGATCTACATGTATTCCCTTACCCGATATGATGTGTCCCAAATATCCAATTTTGATTGAAAAAATAAACTCTTTTCAAGATTCAAGTACAAGTGATTTTGTGCAAGTAGATCAAGTACATGTGTTAAGTGATCTTTATGCTCTTGTTCAGATTTACTGAATACCAGAATGTCATCAAAAAATACAATCACAAAATCTTGATGGTTAATGAAAATTTTGTTCATCATGCATGTGAACTGGTTCTAGCATGGGTTAGTCAGCTATATGACTATTTTCATGATGTAGACTTTCCCGAACATGAAATGGTAAAATGTGCATCAAATTATCTCACCAGTAGCACTGCATTGTGGTGGAACACCACCAAACAGCACGGGAAAAGACCATGTACCTGGTATGCATTCAAAAAGTTGTTTTTATCTCAATTTTTGTCCACGCAGTACAAAGCTAAAGAATGACACCAGTGGGATTTAATTTGATAGGGTCGAAATGAAGATGTCTAAGACTATACTGATGGTTTTTGCAACTGTTTAATTCAATTGCAAGCTATTGAACATGTTATCCGCATGAAATTAAAGCGTAAATATATCTCTAGCTTAACACTACAAATTGGTGCTGAGGTAGATTCACTGTCAAAGGCTATTAATTTGGCCCTTAATGCGGAGAACGAAAAAACTGCTAACACTAACCGTAACAAGAGAGCTTCTTTCTCTCCTAACTTTGACATGAACAAACATCAAAGCCGTGCCTTTTTCAAGAGACGTAGATTTGACAATTCTGCTACAACTTCTCAATCTCATAGCAACAACAACACGCAGCAAACGACGCAACCAAAATTCTTTCAACCAATGTCCTGCTCAAAACTCTAATGGTAATAAAAAGGTGAAGCGTTTCAAATGTTTTCAATATGGTCACTATGCAGATAAGTGCCCAAAAGGTCTTGCTAAGAGCAATGGCCACTCCAATGGCCAATCCAATGGAGTCAACCAAAATCCAAGCCAAAAACCCTTCAACAACAACCACCCCAACAAAGCTACTGTTAACCTCATCGAAGATGCTAATCCCAATGGCAATGAAGTGGAAGCTAATTACGGTGAGGGATATGATCGTGAGTATGATCACGATGACAACCCATCTTCAGGTACTCCTATATCGCCTCACACTTTGTTTAAAGAAGTGCAAGGCACAATCAAGGGTGAAATATCACCATTATTTTAGACGATGGCAGTAGCCATGATTTTATTTTTGCACGGTTGGCACAACAACTATCTCTCTCTGAAAATTTCATCACCTCACAAGGTCAAAACTGTTTTTCATCATCAATGTTTTAATTGCAAAACCCAAGTCACTGTTGAAGTTTGATTTGGTGAATTTACACAAGCACGTACATTTTTTGTAGCACCATTGGATGGTCTTGATATGATTTTGGGAATGCCATTTCGTCATGAATTTGACTCGTCTGTACTATGTCTCTCACTCATAATTATTAAAATTTCTTCATCCAAGCAACACTAACACACCAAAAATTTCCACTCCTTTCTCACACTCAAGCCAAAAGAGCCATTTGAAAACAAGGGAAAACATATCTAGTGTTGGTAAATCAAATTTCCACTGAAATCGAAACCTCACATAACTCTTCACATGATGATTTTCTCTCACAATTCAGATTTCATGCATGATCTACCACTTGGAATACCACCTTCACGCCCCGAGGATCACAAAATAGATATTATACCGGGTAGTGAACCTCCTTGTAGAGCACCTTATTGTGTAAATCAGCTGCACACAAGGAAATACGAACTCAAATCACTGACTTGCTTTATCGGGGACTTATAAGGCCTAGTAGTTCACCATACGGGGCTCCAATTTTCTTGTTAAGAAGAAAAATGGGACTTTTCGTATGTGTATTGACTATAGGGCTTTAAAAAAGATCACCATCAAGAATAGGTTTCCTATTCCTAGAGTGGATGATCTATTAGACAAACTAAAAGGGGCAAACATCTATAGCAAAATTGACCTCAAATCAGGGTATCACCAAGTCAAAATGTTTGATCGAGATGTATACAAAATTGCTTTCAGAACACAAACGGGACACTATGAATTCTTTAGTGGCATCAAAATCCTTGAAAGTGAAGGCTTTTCTACTAATTTTGTTTTGCTTGGATGCCGGTGCGGATTCTATGCGTGCAAAATGCAATAATTTATCTTCAAGCTCTTGCCTTAGCATGCGTTCATACATGAGCGATTGTTGCAGATTGGCAAGCTGTTCAGCAATTGTGGGTGCTTGTGGAAGGTGTGCCATGATTAATTGCTTTTTTTCATTTATAAGTTTTAATTTATATATGTGTGTTTTGAAATTCAAAATGGCTATATGGAGATTTTTACAGATGCAGTATATAGAATAAGTGAGAGTGAGTAAAAGAAATGACATAAATAAAATGAACTTAGCTTAAGATTGCGTTGGCATCAAGTCCAGAATGGCGATGCGCTAGGAAATTGCCTAAAAAGTGAGCAGTCAGACGGTTCGTCTACGAGTTGGTTAAGTTTCGCGACGTCCGATCTCCCATATCCCCAAAGGAGACACCAATATCAGTTTTGTAAAAGAGAGTCCGCAGGTTATCCAAATAATTGATAATTTTTTGATTAACTTGACCATGTTTGGATCTTTGGCAGGTGATTTGTCAGCTCCATTGTGATAGTCGGTTTCAAAGAGGGATTAAATGGGAAAGCCGACATGTCCTTTCCAATATCTTTGGCAATTGTGGGAATATCCTGTGCTAGTGCCGACTGATTGAGTCAATTGGGGAAAGCCAACTTGCGAGAAGTGGAATAGCCAAGTTTTGGGGAGAGAAATGCTCCTTGGAACCCAATGGGCGTCTGATCAAGTTGGGAGTTAATGGGTTGAAGGGGTGAATAGAGGCTTAAGTAAGTGGGGTCTTGCTTCTTCTTTTTAAAGCTTGCAATGGGCGGCTGACCATTCCACTTTTTTCAAAAGCCTCACCTTTTAACAAAAAGGTGTGAAAAGCTTGGCATGCAGGTGAGGACGACAGCGCGAGCAACAACTGGAGAGATGGCGGCCTGCGTGATGCTTCTCGGCCTGTGTGCCTGAAGACAAAAGTGATCCCAAGGCAGGGCGACCGCTGCAGTACTGATTGGGCTCGTTTTTGCAATGGTCAAGTGTGTAGATCCATGTGTGTAAGCAAAGGTCCCCACGGTCTCCAATAAATTTAAGCCGAATGCAAAAAATTAAACTCATACTTGAGACGGTGAGGCCTCGAGTTCAAGACGCGTACTGTGTCGATCGTATCACTTCGTGTCGTCAATTAATTTAGGCAATTAACTCCTTCTTTATCTTTGTAAGCTAGATCTAGCTTTATCGAGTTTCTTCGAAATTCGTTCTTCTTTCACTCATTCGTAAAATATTCATATTCTTATTATTAATCACTAACAAAGTACTGCGCATATCCGTTCTTGACCGTCATGAAACCAAAACTGAAAACCGGTTGCCGACTAGTTGTTGATTCGCCGCCAATTAACGACCAAGCAGAATTTGTTCTGCAAATTCGATTGATTAAGCTGTGAATAATCACGAATCCTTGAATCTTTGTATTGCAAATTCGATGAATTGAAATCTCGAGTTTGTTGATTCAAGAAATTTCCTTCTTGAAATTGAAATCTGATGCCGATTAAATCAAACGTGTTTGCTCTGATACCACTGTTGGAAGAAAGAGGGGAGACCGGTTGCTTAAAACAATTCAACACATGCTCACAAACATCACCATCAACCTGTCAACCTCTTTCCCCAATTTCCAAGCACGCACACGCGCACGTGCACACACACACACACACGCATGCACGCACAAAGCATGGAATTGACTTAGACAAGATTGTAAGAGTGTGTAAGAGAATTGTAAGAGATAGAGACTTGATTAGAGAGTATAAAACAAATTAAGCATAGCATAAGAGTGTAGAGAATAGAATCTGCAAGAGAAAGGCCTAAATCTAGCCCCAAACTCCACGACACCTATTCTTGTGGAGTTTGGTATTTAATATATCATTTATGAGTTTACGGTGCCAAAATTTGAGGCCCCTCTTTTACAACGACTTCACTTTTGTAGATGAGTGAAGCTCATTAGCCTTGCATGTCCCATAAGGGGAAGTTCTTGCTACAATTATTTACAGAGCCATAGTGGCTTATTGAAATGAAAATCTAAAATACTGTGCGAGTACAAAACGACCAAGAGGGTTAGTGCCTGCGCCTCTTCGTCAACTCCCCGCATTTCACTCTACAAAATAGACAACACATAATTAACCATTACGCCAGCTATCCTAACTGCAGCTTACCACTACAACAAGAGGGTGCCCAGTCTTGTAACACAACTTGACAATTGATGCTCCTAGGATGGCTTTGAACTTATACTGGCACATTCTTTACCATAGTGTCCCAAACATTTGAGCCTTGTCCTTGCATAAAAGACATTGTGTAATTTTTTGTATCATTTGTCTGTTGAAGCTTCAACCACTTCAGTAAAGCATAGTCGAGAAAATTATGTGCTGCTCCATTGTTGATGAATATGTGCACTTTGTGCCTATTGATGTAGCCATGCAAGCGGACTAGATCATGGGTAGAAGCATATTAAAGTACTACGCTTTTTATGCTAGTTCACATGTGCAAACAAGCATATTATGTTAGCACAAGTTTTGGTATGTCAATCACTACTATAGCAATTATAAATCCCCTAAAGTGAAAAGTACAATAATTTATCTTATATACATAGGGCTATTAAAAATGGCCATTGGTCGGCTACTCTGGGCCTTGAATACATTATAAAACATTACAACTAAGAAATGTATAGCTCTAGGATCAAAATTACATAAGCTCATGTACATGGTTCTTGGAAAAATATAATAAATAGAATGTGGCTTTGAAATCTGTGTTCGACTAAGAGGGTTCTTGTAAGCTATAATGGTCAAACAATCCACACTTATAAGCCGATGCACATCCTCGTGCATACTACAAAAGATCTATCTATAGTTTTTCAAGTGTTGCTTCTCAAGGGACTTCAATACTTTGTTGAACCTTGCTACCCTTGCCATGATGTCCACCTTGAAGGAGAGACCTCGAAGAGGGTTGTTGAGCAAGGTACTTTGATAAGCCATATGTCTTGCTTGAAGCTCTTTTGTCAATGGATTAAAGATGTTTGAATCCATTTCAAAGAACCTTGTCATAAATGCCTCTTCAAAGGTCTACATGTAGTTGGAGGGCAAGAACAAATTATGCGACACGCCCATGATCACACTTTTGGACGGAGCCTCATAGAGATCCCAATTGATGCCATTTGTGTCCTCAAGGAAAAATTCCCATGGGTGCTTTGTCTTGTCAATCTTGTCAAAAGCTTCTATACAAGTGATAATTATCTTTGCTATTTGAATGTGAGATCTGGGACATCTCTCTACATTGTCATTGTTTCCCGGAGGGTGTGTAGCATGTATGCCTTTGGGATTGGTGTTTGATTTAGGATTGGCGAGGATTGGATAGTTCAACACCATCTTCCTTCTGCTTCTTTCTGCGATCCACTGCTTTAGCTTATCTCGAGCATCCACTTCTGGTCTGTCCTCATCTAGATCTTGAATACCCCACAATTGATGTATTAGGTAGGTCTATTAGTGGCATTTTCTTGACACTTTCAAACTATATGTGTGTGGTTTGCACTATTGGCACATGTTCAAGTCTGTTAGTGGCATTTTCTTGACAATTTCAAACTCTATGTGTGTGGTTTGGACTATTGGCACATGTTCAGGTACTTGAGAGGTGCTACCCAAGTTATAACTTTTGCTTTCAACTTCTTAGCAAGCATCTCTCCTTGTGCTGCCAAATTTGCTGTTGCTTTTGCAAGATGTTCTTGTAGCTCTTTAACCTATTGCTCCTTTTAGGTAGTGAGCATCCTTGTCATTAGCAATTGCCCTTGCAGCTTCTCTTGTTCCAACTTTGCCTTGAGTGCTTTAATGTCTTTTGAATTTTTAGTAGAAGGAAGAGAAGCTGATGTAGTTGCTGGTGCCGCATCTTGGTTATAGCAAGGAGAGTGGAAAGGATATGCTTGAAAACATCATATGAGTGTTAGAGGCTGGACACACCCTACAGAAACTGACTACTCGACAGATGATCATTTTTTATAATTATTCATTTATTGAGAAACCCGACATTTCACCTTGTAAATATTGGGGCTTACAGAAGTTTCTAGATTGTATCCCAGTTTTGACATTTAGATTGAGTAGATGGTTGAATTGGAACTTTAGGGTTTGAGAATTGTAAGGTATTTATACCACTTTTTGACCTTAATGAAACACCATTTTGTCATTTCTAAAAAAAGTTTGAAGTCTGTGAGTGAGCGTACTGTGTACGAGAGAGAGAGAGAGTATGAGCTTCATCTTGACGCTACATGTGCACCAGTGGTCGGAATTGAGTGCAGAGAAGTGCAGCGCGTTGCCCCTGACGAGAGCTACGCGCAAATACCTACATTGTGCGTGTACGGTCCGGTTTTGCGAGCTCCATCTACGAGCTTCATTTGGTGATTCGGTGAGCATACATTGTCCGATTTTGGATTGCAGCATATCCACGCATTCACATTGAGTAGAGCTACACATTAGGCACTTTAGATTTCGAAAACAAAGACCTGCAAATTTTGGCCAGACATCCTGCGTGATTTTGCACCGGGTGTTTTGGGTTGGGGTTTTGGTTCATAGACCTTAGGGAGAGTGACCCATTGGTGTTAGTAGGGTCTCCTTCAAGTTCTGTGGTGTTTCGAGATTGTTTGATGGGTGTTCGGCTCTAGAAAGCATTGTAGGAAGTTTCCTTGTATGCACTCTTGAAGACTGTGACTTAGACATTGGGTAGAGACCTCTGTAGGAATTAGTTAGGAGTCGGTCGAGTGTAGGTTGATACCTTATGCTTGCTTCCACATGCCTGCGGGTCGAGCTTCGTCCTTAGCTGACAAATCTTGTTAGGTGAGTTCTCGCTGTGTTGACGTCCGTCGCGGCGTATCCGTCCAACATTGGCGCCGTTGCCGGGGACGAAAACCTTAGGTAGGTGAAAGAGAATAGTCCTTGAGGATAGGGATTTTTGGCGTGCCAAGAGTCTCGTTTTACATTTAGATAGAACCAGAGGGTGGAGGACTCTCTAGGTCTTAGAGGGAGTCTAGGAAGAGTGTGTCTGGCCTAGATCCTTCGACTTAGGTAGATTTAGGTAGACTGAGATAGTTTTAGGTATTAGTTGAGTTCTTGAGTAGGAGTTGGAGTGGTAGAAGCGGTGAGAGGAGAGCTTGAGAGTCCGGAGAGGCCAGAGAGCAACCAAAACACCATTATCACCATTTCACATGATGAGTAGGAGTAGAGTAAGTAGGACATCATGATTCATGATCTAGAGCACTTCATGCATGTATACTTGCTTGGTAAATTCATCACAAGGTTGTAAAAGACGCAAAAGTGTGTTTGAAAGCTGAAGTGAAGTCCAAAAGTTACTGTGAGTGTTTCTGATAGAGCTGCAGAGCATCAGGAGCATTTCTGTCATGATAAAATTTAATTTTAAGCCAAGAGACATCCTATGCGTAGGATGTCTACAGGTTAATCTGGTGGGAATTTTAGACTTTTGAGTTGACCAGTGTGTTCAGAAGGTGGGGTTTACCCTATTTTCACCTGGAAAGTGGAAATTTGACCATATCTTGACAGGATAAGGCCAGATATTTTGAAATTGCCAGACATCCTACCCAAATTGTGCCAAAGCATTATTTTAAGACCAAAACCATAGGATGGTTGTATGAGCATGATCTTCATGATATATTGAGTGACTGAGAGGGGTTTCATCTCATTTGGGTGAGAAAATTGGGTTCAAAGCAGACTTTAGCACTTTTGACTGAAAAAGGCAAGAACAGCTAAAATTGGGGACTTTTGAAATCCAAACCAAAATCTAAGCATACCACTGGGTTGCTGACATCAAGGGGAAGTTGTGGGTCAAGTCTGGGGTCAAATAGGCCAAAAAGACATCCTACGCGTAGGATGTCTTCTGTGTGATTTTGCACTCCAAACCTAATTTTGAGCATACCAAAGTAATCAGCACTTCAAGGGGAGCCTGTGCTTTGAACTTGAAGCCATTCTGATGAAAAAGACATCCTACGCGTAGGATGTCTAAAGCAAGAAATTGAATCTAGATACTGACTGTGGGCATAGCAAGGTGTTGTATAGCCTGAGGCAAGCCTCCTAGTCAATTTTGGTCCAAATTGGAGTTGATTAGACTGATCAAGACCAGCAACAGGCTGTCGGAATAAATTTATGATCCATTGACCAGCTTATAGGTGTCCAAATCAAAAAGTAAAAACAACTGTGGACTCAACACATCAAGGGGAATCCATAGTGCAAAAATCTAGGCAAAACAAAGTAGGAGACATCCTACGTGTAGGATGTCTACTGGGGCCTACTGAAGAGAAAATTTGACTGGGCTTAGACAATGAGGTTCCATTTGGCTTAAGGGTTCTAGAACTTCTTTCAGAAGTGAATTTAGACCTTGTTTGGCCATTTGATGGAGCAAAGACTGAATTCAGACTTTTTCACGTAAATTGACCAACATCCGAGGGAAGTACAGTTCCAAATTAACAGAACTAATCCAGAATATCAGCAGTGTATAAAATACAGTAGTGGTTGAGATTAACTCTCCAGTTATACCAATCATTACTAAGATAACCTCTAGCAGTTAAATGCTTTGATTCGATTGCCGAAATTAAACGCTTGTGTACTGGTATATTCAGCAGCAAAGCAATAAGTTGTGCGGAGACTGATCCTTTGCCAGGTGAGTGGTTGGATTTGAGAAAAATTGCATTGATAAGTTTGATGAATTTAAGATCAGGAAGATACATTTTTAGAGACCAGAAGGTGGCAGGTGACTAAGGTAGCTTAGTGTCCACCGAGGAGAGTGTAACTCAAGCAAGGCTAGATCCACTAGCACCGATTATTGAGGAAGGTAGTGATACTGACACTTCGTCAGACAAATCTTTCTTCATGATGGGTAGTCAACAGCCAAGAGGTTTCACCTATGACAGACCAATGCCAGGAGGAAGCACCTCCCTAAATCCTTTGAATGATTCCAAGCTCACTGTGATCTTCTTAGAAGGAACAAACTCGAGGGGAGCCCTAGTCTATTCTGATTATCGCGGACGCAAGTGCATTTGTATTGAAGAAAGATCGGCTCAGAGATTGGAGATAATTCGAGTCTATGATGATGGAGATAGATTCCGAGACGAAAACGGGAACCACTACCTGATAGTTAGTAACCCTGAAGATTACAACAGATATGGAGATAACGTGGCGAAAGGGAAAATGGTTTTAGAAGCTCAAGAACCGCCACCAAGCATTGATCGACCTGGAGCAATTTTTATGTATGATAAGAGAACAACCAGGTTTTCAACTTATAATGAGAACGTGGGAATCTACAAGCATGAGAGTGAGGGAATAGTCGCTTACTTTCGCTGCAAAGAACCATACTTAACCGAATTAAGCAAAGACAAGGTTCTTTACTTATTCTCTTATGAAACTGCTATGGGGAAGGATATAGTTTTTGTTGATAGATACGGGCGAGAATACCAACGTATTCTCCCAGAGGAGGTAGAAAAGGCAACAGTTCCAGGAGCATCAACATATGCCCCTGACAAAGTGCCAAGAGCTACCTACACCCCTAGCAAGTCGACAAATCCCTTTTCAGAGGAGTATGACGCTACCTCACATTCTACCCGACCATAGATATTCAACAATCAAAACCAACCAGCGACTCAGCCATCATTGTAGGCATGGCTTCGACAGAGTGCAACATTGGAACAAGACCGAAACCGAGATGGTTATCAAGCCACACGAGGGCTAAGGGATTTGCAAGAACCACCACTCTATTCAAGGTATCAAGGAGAGAGTAAGCCAAAGACTCAAGGATCAACAGAGCCTGGAAGACCACCCATAGAACGAGTTCGAAGAGATAAACCATCTCTAGCAAGGACTGTTAGAAATTATGGCTTAGGAGCACCACTGGGAGAGGAACCAGCCTACTACAGAAGACCAGAGGAGGTATATCGATTAGGACGTGGAGATCCAATGATGAGGTTTGTAGACCATCGTAGAATTAGACCTTCTCAAGTGCAAAAATGGGTAAACAAGAAATACACAGGAAACAAAGATCCAAGAGACCATGTAGCAGCCTTTGTGCGCGTAATTAGAGCTGAAGAGGTGTTAGACTTCAGTACCCAATTTGCAGGGTTTGGACTAACCTTAGAGGATGACACTGCTACTTGGTTTGACTCTGTAGAGCGTAGAGACTTTGAGTCTATGGAGGAAGTGTTTGACGAGTTTATCGAGGAATTCTGACAAAGGGGGATAGCTCATAATACCGTCTCACAAATCCATAAATTCAAACAGAAAGATGGGAAATCTGTACGAAAGGAAACCCTAAGACTAAAAAGATTTGTTAAGTTCTGCCTTGTGGAAGAACTGCCAACTCAGTCCAGACTTATGCTTATATTCATCCAAGGACTAAGGAATGCAGATCTTCAGAAGGACTTACATATGAAGAGGAGCACGACGTTGAATGAGTTGACCAAGGAGGCTCTTTACCTTGTGGACAATTGTGCGGTCTACAAAGAGGGGGAGTTCAAGGACCTTGACGACGATTCATCTTCACAACAAAGTGGAAGCAATTCTTCTAAGATAGCACCGAAAGGAGAAGTAGTTGTAAACCAAGAGCAGCTTGTAGAGGAAGTGCTGAAAAAGATTAACTTGTACGCCAAACCCCAGGCTAAACAACCCAAGTGGTGTGCTATTGAACAAAAATGGACAAACCATGGGACAGAGGAATGTTATTATAACAAGGGATATGTGAGAGAGAGACCTTACGCTCCCCAAGCTCAGGTAACTTCTCCTCAAGTTCCACCAATGCCTAGGTATCAAGCAGGCAACCTACCAGGACCTGTAGGTGTAGAAAGACCACAACCAGTGTTGGGGCAACAATCACCCCTACCAGGATTACGACCAGTCGGTATAAGATACACACCAACCGTAACCGAATCAGAGGAGAAGGCTTTGGTGCCTATGCATGCATATTATGAAGATCCCAATGGATATGCGGCAAACTCTATCTATTATCCACCGGAAGAACCCTCGACACCAGAACCATGGAGCATGTTAGGAAGTACAGGACCACGAACAGCTGCACATGCAGCAGGAGAAGGAAGATATAGCTTAGATGAATGAACATTGTTATTCATAGCCAACGGAGGCATGGGCGGATAGAGACATGCATACCAACAAAGAGGAGCTCAAGGAGCACCTCAACAACCCGAGGGACCCTGCTACAAGTGTGGTGGAGACCATTGGCTAAAAGACTGTCCTCATGATGAAATCATTAGAGTTAATGCATATTGCACCTAGTGTGGAGTTACTCATTTGATTCCTGATTGCCCTAAAAACCCGAGCAAAGGAGCAAAAACTACCTTGAACATGCTAGAAACAGTACCTTCCAGTGGAGGGTCAGAAAGTGAAACAATCATACCTATTCAGGCGGTGACACGAGCCCAAGCTCAAAGAATGACGAACGAACCCATAATTGAAGAGCCAAAAACCGATGCCCCAAGTTCAGAAACGAAAAATCAGAGAAGCACTTGGAAAGCTAGAAAGGCGCGTATGAAAGCCGGGAAAGAACGAGAGCAAACAGCTCTATCCGAGGAGTTAAAACATACAAAGGATAGATTAGAGCGGTTAGAGGATCTAGCTAGCTTAAGCTCACACACCATGGCAACCATAGCGCCCAAGGAAATAGCAGAGCCCAAAAGTGCAGGATTAGGAGGATCAGTATTGGAAGACAAGGTAAATGAGCAGTTGGATGCACTTCTAAAAGCTTATGAAGCCAGACTAAAAAAGAACCAAACCTAGGAGAAAAGATGGATGACTTATCCATATGTTGAAATAGAAAAACGAAGGTTGGAAATGTGTAGAAAGATGATTGAAACAACTCAATCATTGATGGAAGACCCGCTTGATAAACCTGCAAATTGGCATGAAGTACCAGCTCCAACCCCTATCCAACCAACTTTAGAGGAACAAGTAGAAAAGAAGGAAAGACTCACGAATGCGTGTGAGTCCAGAGGAGAGCCTATCATAGTGCCAAATACAACAGATGAGGCAAGTGATGGGTTCCAGCCTAAAACATTGACAGAAATGGGTAAGGACTATAACGATCTAGATGATCTGTGGAAGCAAATCTGTGAGGTCAACGAGGCTAACATGGTGAGTAACCACATGAATAGCACGAGAAAGGAGAAGAATGAGATCTTACCTCCTATTGAAGAATTTGAGGCAAGGTTGAAAATGAGCTTTGATATACATTCACAAGGGGGAGACCAGGGATCAATTAGTTCGGGGCACAGCCAACCAGACTCGCTGAAAACTCTACCCTCTTACCTAGGAGAGTATGAAGCCAAGTCTGAAGTGAGAGCAATCCCATCTCAAAGACTTTCTTCTAACAAAGTGATGGATTCACAAGGATTGATTGAGTTATTGTCCACCCCGGTGGCATGCACAATCACATTAGCTGAACTCCTACGGTTACGACCAAACATTTGGACTACAGTAGGCAAATGCCTAGAAAAATTTGGAGTAAAAGACCCCACCTCGAAGCTTCAAGAAGGGATCAGAGAATTGGACAGGCCTCAACTAAACACTAGGCCAATACCATTAAACAAGGTTGGAGAGTATTGCGAGGGAGAAGATGGAGACACCACGCTACCAGTAGAATTCCAAGGAGTAGTTTCCAAAGCTATTCTTGACAGTGGAGCGGGAGTTGCTATCGCCACCAAGGAAATCTGGAAAAACTGGGAAAAACCATCTTTAAGAGCTACCAGAATGAAATTGCAATTGGCAGATGGGTGCATGGAGAAACCTCTAGGACTCTTAGAAAGAGTGATTGTCACTTCGTGTGGAATCGAGTATGAGCATACATTTGCAATAGTCTATTTCGACAAAAAGAACAATTATGAGATCATCTTGGGAAGACCATTCATGCGACAATTGAAGATGGTCCAAGATTGGGGTTACGACCACATATACCTTAGGCATGGTTAGACAACAACTAAAATACACCTGAAAGACCATAGTTACAAGGATGTGAACCAGACACCAGTGGAAGAATTTGATTCAGCTACATTAGCAGGATCGGAACTCCCAGCATGGTTAGGGCAACAAAAAGAGCTATGGATGTGCGGAGCTTCACATTGTGGAAGCTTAAGAAGAGAGGAATGCGTTTTAGAAAGAGCGATCGAGGACAAAGAGTATGTTCCGGAACCTTTCCCTGAAGATGCCTTGGAACCTCTAGAATGGGAACACATACTAGCAACATTGGATATCTGTACCATTACAGATAGTCCAACAACAAAAAATTGCAATAAGGATGGCTATGATGTGCTACCCTACTACATGGTAAGCATTATACTAGGAGGAGATGAGACGAAAGAACCACCAGAACAAGAAGAGTTTTATAACTCCTTTGAACATCTGGAAATAAATAATGATGTAGATAATGAGTGTTCAGACAACTCAAGTGAGCATGGGGGGAAAACAAAAAATATCAAGTTTTATGATTTTGCTAATCAGCACCCTAGACGCCAGGAACGCTACAGGAGAAAATGAGCAGGGAACAAAGCGAGAGAGAACTTGATTCCCAGGATAAAAAGTAAAACTCACTATTTGATGTTTGTAAAAGCAGAGGATTGTGTAAAAGATCAACTATCAGGAAGATTCTCAAAAGTCAAGGAAGGAATGCAAGAGGAAAAAAGACAAGTACGAAAAGCTAAAACAGAAACAAAATCACAAAAATAAACAAAAGAAACAACAAAAGACCAAGAGTGGACCAAAATGGAGCGTAAACAGAAATACCAAGAACTGAAACGGTCTTTACGAGAGGTATAGACTACTAAGGAAGATAGTGATGGTAAAGGGGAGTCAAAGAAGGGAAACATGAATGTACCATCGCACTATTGGAAATTCACCATCCAGAACAGAAAATCATAATGACACCACCAGTCAGGGAAAGAACCAACCATGAATCTTATGATGGGCCAGAAAATGCAAAAAGGATAGACCTCACGGAACTAGGTGAAAAGCCTCAGCCGATCTATATAGCAACCGATTTAAAGCCTGAAGAAGAAGAACGGATAACACAACTTCTCAAGAAGTATAAAGATGTGTTTGCATGGTCCTATAAAGACCTCAAAGGAGTTGATCCATCGATATGCCAACATACAATTCCTTTGAAATCGGATGCAAAACCTAGTAAACAACGTCCTTATACATATAATGACACATTTGCTAAACGAATCAAAGAGGAGATTGACAAGCTGATGGAAGCTGAATTCACCTATGAAATCGAACATACAGATTGGGTGTCACCCATTGTGGTAGTCCCCAAAAAGAATGAAAAACTGTGAGTGTGTGTAAACCTCAAAAAGGTAAATGCAGCCACCATAAGGGATAATTATCCCTTGCCAATCACAGAACATGTACTTGAGAGGGTGGCCGGGAAACGGGCTTATTCCTTTCTGGATGGGTTTTTCAGGATACAACCAACTGGCAATTGCAATGGAGGATCAACACAAAACAACGTTTGCCACAGAATGGGAAATTTATGCGTATCGAGTTATGCCGTTTAGCTTAACTAATGCCCTAGCTACCTTCCAAAGGTTAATGACGCACGCGTTCAAAGAATACCTGAGAATATTCTTAGAAATATACATGGATGACTCTGTGTACACGCTCTTCTGCGAGAGGAACATATTGACCATTTGCAAAAGGTATTTGAAAAATGCAGGACATATCGAATTTTTTTTAACCCAGAAAAGTGTATTTTTATGGTTAGGCAAGGCCGCATCTTAGGACACATTGTCTCAAAAAATGGCATAACCACTGACCTAGACAAAGTCAAAGTCATAGTAGACCTACCCAGGCTTACTAATGTGAAACAAGTGCAATCCTTCATGGGACACTGCAGATATTATCGAAGATTCATATATATGTATGCAGTCATTGCACAACTTCTATATCGTTTGCTAGTCAATTTCGATTGGACTGAGGAGTGTGAAACTTCATTCCAAAAGCTGAAGGAAAACCTTGTATCAGCACCTGTACTTAAAGCACCGGATTGGGAAAAGATATTCCATGTTCACATTGATGCTTCTGCATATGCAATTGGGAGTATTTTGGATCAACCTGGAGACGGAACAATGGATTTTCCAGTATGTTATGCAAGCCGACAGTTAAACAGTGCGGAAAAGAACTACACAACCACCGAAAGAGAGGGGTTAGGAATGATTTATGTTGTAAAGAAATTTTGGCATTATTTGCTCGCAAACAAATTTGTGTTCTTCACAGATCATCAAGCTCTTTTGTATCTGGTAGTTAAACCATGCAATACACGGAGAATTGTACACTGGTTTATTATATTGCTAGAGTTTGATTTCACAGTGGTGGTCAAAAAGGGTAAAACCCATCTACGAGCGGATCATCTTTCAAGAATACACAACGGGGAAGCTCTTGAAGGAGTAGATGATGACATACCAGATGCTTATCTTTTCAATATTGAAATGATACCCAAATGGTTTCAACAAATTGTTAGCATTCTTTCCTTTGGAGGTAGGTTTGATAGCATGAAAGACGGATCCAAACAATAAACAATTTGACAAACAAAAAACTTCCAGTTGATTGCAGGACGACTGTATCATCTAGGATCGGACCAAATTCTACGATTATGTATAAATCCGGAAGAATTCGAGTGTTACCTTGAAGAAAACACATGTCCAGGATTGTGCATTTCATTGTTCAACAGTGAAAACACACCAGAGACTAAAACAGTTAGGGTTTTATTGGCCAACTATGTATGCGGACACACATTCTTATGTTACCAATTGTACTATATGTAGTGCCAAACGACCAGTGGATCATGCGACATTGTTTCAGGTAAACATTGCACCTGCATGGAGTCGATATATCATTGATTTCTTAACCACAAGGACGTTTCCTGAAAACATAACAAGAGAACGGAAAAGGGCTATAGAGCTGGAGGCTCGCGACTTTCAGTTAATTGGGAACCAACTCTATAAGCAAGGAAAGGACAATCAACTTAGAATCTGTGCAAGTGAAAGTGAATACCTGCTGATTCTAGAACATGCACATAGCGGAATAAGTGGAGGATATTTTTTTGGCGATAAGACAACAAAAATTGTCTTAACCGCAGGACTATGGTGGCCTACATTGCACATGGATGCTGAAGTGTTTGTAAAGCGTTGTGATGCATGTCAGTGCACCAAGGTGCCAATAAAGAGAGATGAGATGCCACTACGGCCAATGATGGGAGCAAGGGCATTTGCAAAATGGGGCATTGATTTTGTGGGACCTATTTCACCCCCTGCATATCGCACCCATACCCAATATATCATTGTGGCTACGGACTATCTCACGAAATGGGTGGAAGCCAAGGCAACGCAAAAAGTAGATGCACGGACCACTGCACAATTTTTGTATGAAAATGTTCTTGTACGATACGGTTTACCAATAGAAATTGTCAGTGATCGTGGAACACATTTTCTTAATGAAGTCATTGAATATCTGCTAGAGGAATTCATGGTCATACATAGAAAATCTGCTCCATACCATACACAGGCAAATGGACAAGCTGAGGCCACAAATAAAACACTATGCACGGTTCTCACTAAAATTGTGTCAGAGTCAAGAACATATTGGGATCAGCAGCTACACTCAACACTATGGGCATACCGGGTAGCTTACAAAACATAGATAGGAACAACACCGTACAACATGGTGTTTGGCCTAAATGCTATATTATCCATAGAGTTTTTAATTCCAACTCTACGAGTAGCGAAACGCTTAGAATGGACAGGGCATGAGCTCTCTTCAAGAATAGATGACCTTGAAAAGCTAGATGAACTCCGCTTGAGAACTGTAGCTTCGATCTATGCTAAAAAGAGAAGACAAAAAGAGTTTTTTGACAAGCATGTACGCACGAAAGAGTTCAAAACAGGTGATTATGTACTTGTCTATACTTTGAAACAACATGCCAAGAAACTTAAAAAGTGAGGTATGGGACACTTTGTGATTAGTGATCTATCACAAAGCGGAGCTGTCAAGCTTGCTACATTAGCAGGTGAAGAAATGCCCAATTGGATTAGTGGGTGTCGCTTGAAGAAATATCATTTACCACTAACACAGGATATGCTTCAACAAATCCATCAAGGAAAACAACGAATGAAGTAGAAATAGCGAGTACGAGAAGAAGCTCAAGCAAAAGCAAAATAACGCATTGCAAAACGAAGACTTCTGCGACAACAACAACACAGTGGAGCACCATTGCAAATCAACGCATTCGACTAACGAAGTTGGATGAAGACACAATGGAGCCAATGATTGCAGTCAAAGTGGGTAGCAATCAAGTTGAATCAACGGCATTGCTTGATTCTGGAGCTCAAGCAAATTTGATCTCTTACGGATTATACCAACAGCTCAAGTCCACAGGTCAACTTCATCCTACTCCTCAAGTGTTGGAAAGTAGCACATCACACTCGTTGAAAACATTGGGCTGGACTATATTGCATGTACAAGTACATCAATATATTTACCCACACAAATTTTATGTAGTCGAGGATGAAAGCACACAACACCTAATGTTGTTGGGACAACCTTGGCAAAAAGAGTACAATGTGCAGATAGATTGGAATGTGAATGCAGTCAAAATTCACATGCACAAGAACAATAGGTAATAGCCTTTGCTCAACAATACCGGAATAATCAGCTGCCAGCAATGCAATCGCTAGAAAAAGAACCAAAAGCAAGAGTGCCACCAAAGAACAACATGATACCCAAGGCTACCTACATACATACAAAGTCACTGACCGTAGTGCAAAGATCTAGGTCACCAAACAAGGGAAACAAGCATGGATGCGGAAGGATAGAGATGACATGGCAGACCAAAAACAATACAACGGAAGAATTCAACCGAAGCAGATAGTTCAACCAAAAACCAAGGGCATAAAACAGATATGGATCCCAAAGAAAATGCTCAGCAATAACTCAAATGTTACTCACATTTGGATACCGAAACAAAAGCAAAAGGAACTCCCTTCAGTACAAGCAACATCGGAAGGCAGACAGCTGCATTTGTAACCGAAAAACCGACTTATGTGGATGCCAATAAGAAACAAAACAGTGGCAACAAAGGAAGTAGCAAAAAACCTACAAAAATCGGAAAAAACATGCTACCAATGGAAAGCAAAAGAGATACGGTCTACGGCCATTCCGGCCAAGCCAATCCTCTCCAAAGAGACAACTACGGCTATATCACCAGTAGCGGCCAAGCGACTGCCTTTTGCAAGAAAGACAATTAAATAGAGAGTAGTAGAGTTACAGCTGTTACTTGCAAAGAAAACAGGAAATCTCAACGGCGAATGCCAATAAGCATCTTGCTTATACCCTTCTCTTGCACATCATTAATTTTTCCATGCATTGATCGAGTATGCATAAAATCGGGCCACATTAATCGGCCAAGCATTAGCACAAATTTTTTCAACCTATGCACGGCACATACTTCGAGGCGATACCTTGTCGTCCGGGAGGACTCCGGCTAGGAGGGGGGGAGGCATTCTCAAATGCGGAACCAATAGCAGAAAGAGCAAAAAAGGGCATGATTTTTGACTATTTTTAAGGGTTGTTGTTTGATTGCGAAATTTTAAGAGACTAACCCAAGTACATATGCCCTTATACAGCATGAATCTACAATTATATGGGGCCAAATGCCAAATCAGGCCCCTAGATGTGTGTATATAAGTAGAAATAGCCATTTTGCGGGCAAAATATTGGTAAAACGGAGAAATCCGACCATAAAAATAGCATGTGAGTGTATATAATGTTTTGCGGTGATGTTTTTGATTTATTATGATTTTTGGGGATTTTCTGGGTTTGATTTGCTATTTTTCTTTTAAGTTGCTAATTTTCGGCAGAAAAACTTCAAAAATACAAAAAGCAGCTGAAAGACGGTCGTAATGAAAAACAAAAATATGGGGATGATCAGTGACTATAGGACAACCTATGGTACAGTGGGGGTGCAATTATGAGACTAGAGCGGAAAGCGTGTTTTGGCCAGATTTTGACCGAAATGCCAAATTTCTAGTAAACAGGTCAAATGGAGTCCAAATCAAGAAATTTTTGGGCCTAAACCGCATCTCGCAAGAAGTTGGGAGCACATGTCAAATTTCATGAAAAGTGGTTCGGGGACCTCCATTATAAGAAATTTTCACCTCATTTTTAGCTCATTTTCACTATTGTCCTTTGAGAGAGAGCTTCTGCCACCTAGAGCGAGCGGAACTTCCAGCAGCTTCTGCGATTCGCACGACTATCCGACAGGATTCAGACATGAGAGGTAGGCTCACTACCTTGAGCTTTTCGCGCATGTTTGTTGTTTTGTCGCGAAAACTAGCGTAGGGTTCACACACAAAGCGGGCAGTAGAGAGCTAAAAGTAGAAGTGGCCACCTAACGGCTAACCCAAAAGCAACGAGACTTCATCGGCAGCTTACCCTAGCATAGGAGACCAGTCTTGGATGTCCAAAGGTAGTAGAAAACCATCAGGAAAAACCCTAATTCCTAGAATCCCGTAAGAGGCCACCAAATGGAAAATCGGCGGAAAGGCGTCCAAATGCTACCAAAATTCATGGGTAGGAGCATCTCGACATGCTCGACAAGTATATGTAGCCCATATGACCAAAAGGTGACCCGAAGTGGCACTAAACTTCAGAAATGGCATCAGACACACAAAGCGTCAAATAGCTATCACGGCTAAACCGCATGTCCGTTTGCCACCAAACTTCACGAAGCGGCTTTCCTAAACCATCAACAACCAAGTCCTATGGTGGTAGGCCACCACAAATCATCGAAGACTTGTAAACGCAACTACGGGTGCTTCTAGAGCGACAAATTGCCAAATGGAGCTCCGGTGAAGCCAAAGTCGACAAAAACCATACGGCAAGGATCCCCAAGGGATCGGGAAGCTATGGAGACCAATATCAAGAAATTTCATCGCCGAAAAGCATTCCAAAAGTCAGAAGACGGCTCGGAGGCTCTGAAATCCACACAGGGAGTTTCTTTCTATCCATTTGACTTTTTTGTTGAAATTAGGCTTAAAAGGGACTCAGGGGGACTAAGGGCAGGCACTAGTGATAGATTCCATGAAAAAATCATCAGGAGACATCCTACGCGTAGGATGTCTCAAGGGCATTTCTGGACACAGAACCCAACATTTTTCATCACACACATTTTATGAATAGCCTTTACATGCTAGCCACTAAGTTTTATCCCATTTGAACCAACAGTGACCTCATATACATGAAAAAATGCAAAGTTAGGGCATAGAGGCAATAATGGGCCATAGACCTGCCAAACTTGTCCAAATCACATGAAACTTGCACAACACCTTGATGAGCACATAGCCAACGAATCTGTGTGGTCACCTGCAAAAATTGATGAAGTAGACATCCTACGCGTAGGATGTCTATTTGACATTTTTGGCCTACAGAGGGTGCTTGTCCATTCCAGATCTAATCATATCATCTTCAAGAGCTCATATACCAAGTTTGAAGCCATTCTAATCATTTTTGACCCCCAACACCTTCAAGATACACTTTCCCGGTCCAAAAACACTACACAGGCTCTTACCAACATCGATTCTTGTCCAAATCAAAATCCAAGAGCATGGCCATGTTCCACATGCCAAGGACTACCCACAGAACAACTCCCAAGCCATTTTGATGAAAGAGACATCCTACGTGTAGGATGTCTCCAGCATATTTTTGACCCTCTGAGCAAAGAGTGACATCATGGGAGCCAATACCATGGTGCAATGAGCCCATATATCAATTTTCAACCCATTTGGACATCACTTGCTACTTGTTGTGGACTTTCTACCCAATTTGTGACCTAAAGCCTGAATCAACCCAAAAATCCACTTTTTGATGCCCAAATCCAAATCCAAGCACATAGCCGTGTTGTACAGGCTAAGGACCACCCCAGCATGTCAAGTATCACCCAAATCTGATGAAAAAGACATCCTACGCGTAGGATGTCGAAATGAAATTTTTAGGCCAGAATTGCACTATGAGCACATGCACAGTTTCACAAGTTCCTTTTAAGCTTTATTTTCAATTTTCAAGTCATTTGGATAGATGAAACTCAGTTTCTCAGCTGATATGGAAAAAACGCTACCTTCGGACTACTGAGTGCAACGGGATCTATGGCAGCCACAAAGTCACCGGCAAAGAAGAAAAGGATGACCATAAAAGATTACCTAGAAGAGGTAGATCCCTTTGTCATACCAGAAGGAACTCTAAAGCCAACAAGCACATGGATCCAAGAAAATCTGCTAGAGTCCAATGATCTAAAGATTTACCAAGGCGTGTTCAAAGACACCGACGAAAACGTGATAGAGCTACCAATGTTACCGGGGGAACTCAATGAGTTCGTCAGAAGCAAGATGGCAGAGTATCTGGAGAAGATTGATCTCCACAATTACTTTGAAGCGGTGCCGGCAGGTATTGACATAAAAAGAGTCTGGGAATTTGTGACAACAATAAAAGAAGATGGAGTGGCCCGAGTTACAGATCTACAGGGCAAGCCAGACACTGAGATTCTAATCACAAAAAGAGTAGTGGAAGCTGCACTAGACCTCTCCAACAAGGGGGATAGTGTAACCAAAAGAAGAGATCAAGTAAAGGTGTACACTGAAAAGAAAGCCAACTATACCTTTGAAGATATTGCCAACCCCAAAGTGGCAATCATGAGTCAGTTGTACAATCAATATTTCCATGTGTACAAAGCGGCCACAAAAGTACAGGATGCCGCCTGCAGCAATTGCCACAACATTCACCTGGGCAATGCAGAAAAGCAAGCCGAAGATCATCAATTATGCAGCTTATGTACATGATAATCTGGTGAAGATGGGCAACAAGAACCCCACATACATTGCGCCGGGTGAGCTAATCACAAAGGTGATTTATGGAGCATTGCACGGGGAGATGGCGTGGCCCTCCATCACAAAATGACTGGATGAGGCTCAAGGAAGATAAGGAAGACGGCCAGCCAAAAGCACCAAGGGTGGCAACCCATTTGAAACGCCGGTTAGAAACCGTGCAAGAAGAGTAGCCAGAGCTGAAGAAAGGAAAGAAAGAATCTGCCCAAGTGCCAGCAAAAGAGACGAAATCACAGAAAGCGGCACGTCTAGAGCAGCTGATGGAAAGCTTCACGGCAGAAAGAGCCCTCAAAGGATATTTAGACGAGCTATGAAATCCGTCTCTAGAAGCAATGTCGGGATCATCCCGAAGGGTGCACAGAGACAGATTCGATGATTACATTGAGAATTTTGAGATTCTTGATGCCATAGTAGAGAATATCCCACATGTACCCTTTGTAGAAGAGGAAGTGGAGCAAGTCCGTGGAGCAAGTCCGACAGAAACTACTAGAAGAGCAGGAGGGCCAACAGAGAGAAAGGAAGACCATGGCGGACAGAGATTTCAAGAAAAAGCCGACAACTCCACCGGCAGCCCTGAGTCTAGCCCACCGCCCTCACGACCTCCTCGTAGCCCTCCACAAGAAGACAAAGAGGAGCAAGACAAACCAGAAGACCAAGAAGAGTCCAAGCAAGAACAAAGCTAGGAGCAAGAACCAAAGGAAGAGGCTAAGCCTAAAAGTGGGCAGCCAGAGCCAAATGAATCATACAACACATTTCTAGACCTGCTAGCTGCCGGATATACAAAAGAAGAGGTTGCCACAGTCGCATTTGACTTGGCAAGCACGGGGCCCAAAGAGCAAATGCAAAGCCTACGGTTAGTAGAGCTAAAGGAGATGGCCACTGATACAGTGGACCTGCACCCTGGACCTGCACCCGCCCACCAATTATTGGGATGTGGTGATGACAAAGCTAACCGGGCTAAGAGCACAGTCAATGGCCTTAGAAAATGAAATAACAACTCTCAAAGCCACTGAAGTGCAGATAAAGCTGGAAGTGGACAATTTACAAAAACAAAGCCAAAGGCAGATAGAGAGAGGAGCAGAGATGCAAGCTAGTCTGGCAAAGGCATTGCAAAGATGCTAGGAAATGGAAAGAGAAAATCAGGCAGCAGCTCAAAGACTGCAAGGAGCCGAAGAGGAGTATAGACAACTCAGCAAGTCATTGACAGATGCTGTGCGCTCCTTGCCGCACTGTCGAAGCAAGGGACTCGCCAATACACCGTGTGCGAGCCACAAACGGCTCCAAGCACACAACAAGCCTAAACTAGCAAGCTCAAGAGAGCAAAGGGTGTGTCACTCACTGCTCTACGCTCGCCTTCGTGGTGGATTCCTCGCCGCGATGAAGAAAAAGCTGCAGTCGTGCCGCGCTCAACCGCCTCGCCGCCGTCGTGCCTTCGTAATGCTCGATTGCATACACACTCTCCCTCTCTCTCTCTCTCTCTCTCACACACACACACACACACATAAGGAGGTGAAGAAGAAGAAGAAGATGGAGATAGAGCAAGAGCACTCTTCTTTTGCACAAATGAGAGAATGAGTAAAAATTAGGTTTAGTTGGCTTTTATAGGAGCTCACCCCATTCACACTTGGGCGCCCATGCTTAGCCAACTAATCCCTTGAATGTCCCAGTTAAAGTGCGCCTCTCATCGGCGATCACTCTACCTTTCCCTATTGGTCCGACAAGCCCGGTACCTGACTCTAAATAATACATAATATGGTTACAGTGTCCGTCGTAGGCGATAGGGTGTCCGTGAGCCACGAGGGTTAACATGCCCCCCTTCCTGATGTAGATTCCGTCCTCGGAAGCTATTGAGTTGAAGCTGGTTCGTCGAGGTGGAAGAGCATTTGAGATGAATGTCCTTAGCCTTCTTCAGTCACTGCAAAATCAAACAACATTGGCACAGTAATTGCATTCTCTTAAAAAGCATATGCAGTTTTAGGTAGACACATTGATTGGTCAAAGAATTTCAAACAATTTGTTAGCAATGAACATTAAATTGCAATGTAATCAAATGCATAAACAGATGTAAAGGTAGAAAATTAAACAAGTATGGGGTCGCTAATTTGACGGTCGAAAGGCACTAGAGATCGAATATTAATACCATGGGTAAGCTTCTTAATTTTCTGTGGTCAATTAAGTTGTTTAATCGCGAGAGCCAAGTATTGATGTTCGAGGGCTGACTAGAGGCTATACCTAGAAAACCTTGTAGTTAAGCTACGATAAAAGGAATTTCTCATGAAATCATCGCCTGACTGATTACTTTTTCTTTGACCCCCCAAAGTCTTTTCACATTGATTCAATTTGATGTGTGTGCTTATTTTGTACGCCTTGGGTTTTTTGCTTTTCAAGGAAAAGCGCCCACACTGGGAACCTCTAGGGCTCTAGTACCATAGGCGATACATGTGAGTGAAGTACCAATTTAATGCAGGGATTTCTCTTCCAGCTTAAGATTTTACATTGTGGCACTTTGATTTTTTGTTTGTTCATTTTCAGCATTTAAATTTTGTAACTTTGGGGGGTCATATAACACTGTTACCCTCCCCAGGCTCATCACATTAGTAAACTCCCTTTATAATACTTAAGCTAAAGGTCACTAGGGTTAAGCCCACTAGAAAGCCCTAGTACATTTCATACAATGCTGCCTAAATCGGATTAAGAACCTAAGTAACCATTGATTATTAGGAAGGCATTCCCCATGGTATTAAGAGAAGATTTCTAATATCTAGCTTGGTCAAACTAGCTTAGTCGGACTGCTTGATTTTTACCCCTAAACAAGTGATTATGACAAAACATTACATTGAATTAAATGTTTGATACTAAGCAAATGCGGTGAATATTATGCTACCAATCACAATCAAAGCAGACAATCATAGATGCAAAAAGATAAAGGCAATGCTAATGGACAAGAAACACCTGTTTGTGTTGATGGTCGCGCTTGATTTGAAGTGTGAACGAGAGAAAGGTTCCATGAAGGTCCAAATCCTATCAATAGCAACACGCTCCTGTACACACTATGAAACACAAACAATACCTCTAGGAGGAACATTAGTGGGAAAAGAGAACTTCGCTAATCTCTCAACTCTAAAACAGAAACACTCCTATCGTACTAATCTTACCTACCCTCCATCACTCAAGTGATGAGGATCAAAGGTGTTTTATGGCATAGGTTTCTGTTTCACTGTACCAGATGTGACATGTGTAGGTCTGAGTCAATGTTTTGACTTTAATGTGCATACTCGTTTGCTAATTGCTCTTGCTCTTTTTTTTTTTTTTTTTGAGTATAAAGCTTTATATGTACATTCCCTAAGATTGGTGATTGAGAGGTCAAGGAAAAAGGTTGAGAGGGAAACAAATGAATGAGGACTGTCAGCAAACACTCCCCCCTTCCTTGGGTAGATCATACCTTTTGAAATGAGCTTGTCACCCTTTGAAACCAATTGTTCCAGTTGGTAATAGGTGAGGATTTTTGCCAGTAGTTTTCTATTACCCTAGGTGCCTCGTCAAGTTGCAAGGGTGGTAAGGTACTCTCCCAGGATTGAACTTGAAGTGGTTCATCGGGTGATTCTTGAACACTGGGAGGTGTGGATTCTTTTGTAGCTTCATGGAGGTCCACTACTATAGATGGAGGCGGTGTAGAAGCTTTTACCTCACATGAGGAGCTAGAATCTTCATGGGACTCCCCCCTTCCTGAGCTAGGTGGAACAAATCGTTCTTTCTTTGGTACCCAAACTAGCTCGGGAGCGGGTGTATAGCATTCTGTGATTTTTTTCTTTCCACGATCATTGATTCGTTTTGGAGCTACGGGATTGGGCTCACTTGGGTCAGGTGTTAGGTAAGAGCACAATCTACGTTTTGGCACCCAGATTTGATCATTTCCTTGATAGTAGCCTTGGGCTTCCAATAGTCGTTTAGGGATCCATCGCAACATTTTCTTACTTTTCTTGGAGCGAGTGGTATGTTTCTTACAAGGCTTCTGTTTTTTAGCACTAGCTATGGTCACTAAAGAAGCTTTAGGGACCCACTTGTATGTTTTCTTCGTGACATTAGGATGAGTCTTGTCGGAAGCGATATGCATTGCTTGTAGCATATTTAAGGGTATAGGCATTTCATCCCCCTCAGGTGTTACCCAGGTCGTCCCCCTATTTCCCCAAGTGTCTATTGTTGATGCTAGGTGGACCCAATCCACATTGTCCGACTCAGTCATCCCAGGTAGGATATCCATATAAGGAGAATCTTGGCCAATGTCTGTATCCTTCTTACAAGTGTAACAATATTGTAGTGGGGCCGAGTGAACTGTGGTGTCAGAGCGATGATCAATAATGGTTTTACTCCCTAAGGGGTGTACCTTACCAGTCACCAAATCCACTCTAAGGACAGAGTCTTGGAATTGCAAATAGACATGATTTTTAGACCAATCGTGAACCATTTGTGCTTCCCTCATGAATGGTCGTCCTAAAATCATTTCATATGACATAAGGTGTTTAGAGAAATCCATTACAATGAACGTATGTCGTACCTTGTGTTCTAGAACTTTGATCTTAAGATCCTTGAGCATCCCCATAGGTTTGGCTATGGTACCATTTGCCATCTTTACCACAATGTTAGTAACACTGAGGCGGGGTTTTCCCATGGATTCCCAACAATCTTTTGTAACGATGCTAACTCCTGCACCACCATCAAGAATTCCCTTTATAGTTAATCCCTTGGTAGTGATGGGTAGGGTCGCATTAGACTCGTCGCCTTCAAAATACTGCCCTAATTCGTTAATGGGTACCTTGATCACAGACTCGTGTCCATCTAAGTCAAGTGATTGCACATGATTTTCCTCATCAATCATAATCGAGTCAGGCCTATTTGGTTGCGCAAACTGCGGTAATCCCGTCCGTAGCTCTCCGTTAAGGAATGCTCGAAGTGCAAGGAATAACTCAGGATCTCCATACAGCTTTGCTATGATCGTGGTTCGGACCTCAGAAGACATGAAGTCCACTAGTTTGGCAACATTCATTGGCGTTTTGCAGGGTGTAGGTCCTTGACTAGGAACTGGTGAGGATGGAATCTCATATTCCTCAATGGGATCAGGTATTCCTTCGTTAAACATCCTTTCCAACAAGAAGGGTGTATGCTCACTTTCTGATGTCCCGTCCTCACTCCCTTCTTGGATGATACTAGATATGGCTAACGGTCTATGGTTCATGTGGGGTGGATGAACTTGCGTGGGAAACACTGTGTCATGAATTTTGACCTGCATGGGTTCTGGTTCTAGTTTCCTTTGAGTCTTCTCCACTAAACCTCTTAGATGTTTCACCTGCTCAATCTCGTCTACTGGGTTTGGGTACGTCCCAATCTTCTTTTTACGATTCTTCCCTTTTATCCCCTGCGGTTTATCTTGGGGGTCTTGGATTGGATTTGGAAACACTTGTGGTGTTTTCAGAGGCTCTTTATGGTTTTCTCTTATTCGGTTTTCATTTGGTTCCATGTTATGGTTTTCTTTGTCGGTCTTTCCCTTTATGGTATTGGTTCTAGTCTCCATTGTCTCGATTGAATCTGAATCATCCTCGAGGTCATTCATATACACGGGGTCATCTCCTGTTCCTATGTTTGTTTTGGAACTTGGCTTTGAACTCCCGTATTCTGCGACCTCTTCCTTTGTGTCTTCTTTTTCTTTGCTTGGATAACTGACGCGGTATCTCTCTCTTCGAGGATATGGCCTGGCCCTTGAAGCATGGACCGTGTAATCGCATAAGCGGGTGCGACGGGTGGTATTGGCGATGTCACACTAGCAATTTCGACCAAGTTTAGGGGTGTGATTTTAGGTGCATTTGGGTTATAGGGGCATTGGGCAATCAAGTGATCTATGCCACAACGATTACATGTGAGTATTGGCATTGCAAACGTGCTCCCTTGATTCATTTGCATCTGTGCAGCATTCTTTTGCAGCCTAATAGGGCACTCCGCTGCCCGATGTGGTCCACCACACTCGTAGCATTGAAGAGGTGGCCTCCTAGCCTGGGTGTTGATATTTTGACCTCTGGATGCGAGAGCAGCAGCTTGATAAAATGGCTTGACTTGCCCCCAACAATCTTCCATGTAGTATATAGGACACTCTTCCAATGTATCAAGTCCGTAGGCAATACTAGTGTCTATTTCCTCCTCACAGCCATCTGCATAAGCATTAGATGGCTCGCAACCACTTGGTTCATAGGGGCGACTCTTGGATGCGGGGGCTGCGGTCCTAGCACAGGAGGTGGTAGCGGTGTAGCTTGTACAACATTTTGAGATCTAGGGACCATGTGTTGCGGTAGTTGCTCAACAGGTGGAGCAGGCATCAATACAGGAGCTCGAGGCGCATCCGTCCAGGCTACAGGTGGTCTATTTTCCATCATACGTTTGATCATTAAACAAGCCTTAGCTTGGTGACCATACCTACCACATGTGTTGCAAGTTCCATTAAATTTTACTCTAAACGTAGGGCACTCACTAGTGCTATGTGGACCTAAGCAAATGGAACACCATTGTTGCTCCCTTCTTGGATACATGTGACTATTTTGAGGGGGTCGATTATCCTTAAGAGACTCTTGGATTGCCTTGGTGAGGTCTGTCAAGAATGTCTCAAATACCTTTGGCTCATTGGCAATGGGCTTTGCAGTCATGGGTTCATACTCAATGGCTTGTGAGCTAGTGGATCTCGTGTCAGTAGACACCCTCATGCGTGCTATCATCAAGTTGTCCTCTAATTGGATTGCATTGGCAGTGACATCTTCCCAGGTTGTGATACCTCTAATCACTAGTCCATTATAGATTCCTTCATTCCTCAACCCTCGAATGAATCGATCAAGTAGTTGGTTATTGTTGAAGCGCTCATTTACAGGGCAGCGAGAGTTTAAGTGCTTTAGACGACTAATGAAGTCCCTTACTGACTCTCCTTCCTTACGTTCGGCCTTCTGTAGCTGAGATGCTACACCCCAAAGCACACCTTCTCGTATGTACTCCTTTAGAAACAACCTTCGAAGGGTAGGGTAGATTGTTTTCTCGTCCACCCTTAGGGTCCTATACCAATCTCCAGCCTTCCCACTTAATGTCAAGCTTAAGGCATTGCACTTATGTAGTTCGTTGCGTTCCCCTAAGGAATCACATACTTGTTCAAACACTTCAATGTGTTTCCTAGCATCTTCGTCCCCATTGAATTTTTGCGTGAGTTTGGCAATTTGTACTGCCTTACTTCTAGGCTCTCTATCAGATGCGTGACGCATATTTTCCGCGATAGATCGACCTATGGTTTGAGTAAACGCTGCCAAGTCACCTATGTGAGGAGGTAGGGCCGGTGGAGGTACTCTTGGAATCATATGTGGGAGAGGGACGGGTGCCGGTCTTGGCATATGTGTGGATGATGCAGGATATGGAACATAACCGGGCATAGGTCCACTCGGATAAGGGCTAGGGAGCGGCACTCGAGGAGCATAAGCAAGTGGTACAATTGGAGGTGTGGGGGCCATGTGTGCATAAGGGGCTAGAGGCACATACGGTCGAGGCCCCATATTAGGTACTACGACACTAGGTAGTGGCACTGCGCTAACCGTAGATGTCATCGGTACATTCTCTGTCAGGCTTATCCCTGGAGTGAGCACTGTGTTTTCCTTAATAGAGGGTTGAGCCAAGTTAGGGAAGCTAAAGTTTTCGCTCGGAGGCTCAGATTGCATAGAGACCCCAGGTGAAATGACGTAAGATGGGTCCATGGGGCTCATTAGAGGAGTCTCCATTTGTGATAGAGTAGGTTGTTGAGCCTTGCTCGTATCCAGAAATCTCATGGGGCCAGTTGAGAGTATATTTACCCCTCGGTTTTGCCTTTCTGATTGAATAATGCCATGGATAACATTACAGATCATTTTCTGTTGATCTTCGATGCTCGTGGCACTAGAGGTGGATTGTACAATCTCTATCCATCCTACATGGTAGGCGTGGCCAGAGTGTAGATCCGTCAACACCTCAGTGTGGAGGTCGTATGTCCAATGATCATTAATGAACCATCCTTCTAGAGTCGACGTGTTAACGGTTTCTTGTGAGGTAGAAGCAATATTGCTCCCCGTGGTTTTACTTGTCACCAACGGTACTCTAGAGGGAACTTCTGAAGGAGGCAGCTCAACAGGGCCTTCTTGGTAAGAAGTTGGTAGGATATCCACATGGACACTCTTTGGGGGTGTGGGGTCCACGTGCGATGTGAAAGGAGAGTCCACTTCCCCACCCCCTTCGTGTGCTTCATTTGCATCAGGTTCCGAGCGAGTAGCTCTACCTAATGTTTCCATGAAACGGCTAAACATACTAGTACTAGGATGTGGAGCTTCGGGAGGTGCATGGCCTTCTCTCTCAGTGTTTTGGGTAGGGTATGCTTCCATGATTTCTGAGTCGGAGGAAGAATCACTAGCGGCTATTTTAGGGTCTTGGGTGGTGCTACCTTGTGTCCCCGCTGAGGGTCTAGAGCTTATCGTGGATGGGTAATGGGTGTCCGTATGAACAGAGGCACTACCAATGTGATCGTGCTCTAACACTCGTCCAGAGCGTAAGTGCATGTGCTTTTGATACCCTAAGGTGTCAAAAAGCTGCTCTAGGAGGCCTTGTGACTAGTTTTTAGCGTGTTTTTTGTTTGTTTTTTTGCTAGATTTTTTAGAGCGTGTCGTGGAATGGGCCGTGTGATAGCTCGAAACGAGCGTATCGCTAGGAGGGACGCACCGTGCTTTACAGCCCTCCGTTTGGTCACTCTATGCCCTCGGAATCCCTAAAACTGTCAATTTCCAGTAGGGAACTAGGCCCAAACTAGAAAGTCTAAGGGTGCAAGTGGGAAGAGAAAGGAGGAGAGTGGAGGACTTGTCCCACATGCTCTCATTCTCTCTTGAGGGAGTAGGGTATATATATAAGAGTGAGTCTAGTATATGTCATAAGATTGAGGACTGAGGCCTGGGCTTGGGCTTGGGCTTGGGCTTGGGGAAATGATCCCGATCCTGATCTATCTTTTATACAAACCAACCCGATCTATCTTATTATTTTCGAAAAATTTCGCCGCCCGCTCACTCGCGTTTTTATTTTCCTTTTTTCTTTTTTTTAGAATTTTTTTTTTCCAGAATTTTGTTTTTGTGTTTTTTTTGAATGCAGAAATTACAGAAATTGAAAACGCAGAAGTTGAAAATGCAGAAATGCAGAAATTGCAGAAATTGAAAAAACGCAAGAAATTACAGAAAATTAGAACTTGGCAGAAAATTAAACGCAGAAACTGCAGAAATTGAAAAAACGCAAGAAATTGCAGAAAATTAGAACTTGACAGAAAATTAAATGCAGAAACTGCAGAAATTGAAACTTGACAGAACCAGAAAATGCAGAAAATGCAAAAACGCAAGAAATGCTAACTGTGCAGTGCAAACCAGAAAACGTAGAAAACGCAAAAAACAGAAATCTCCACACAACTACACACCCTCATTCCCTGCCTTTCCTATGATAGAGATTACACCACAAGAAAGCGTAAAGTGCTAACCGAGCTTAGTGTATGGCATATCCCCGACAGCGACGCCAAAAATGTGCGCTCCTTGCCGCACTGTCGAAGCAAGGGACTTGCCAATACACCGTGTGCGAGCCACAAACGGCTCCAAGCACACAACAAGCCTAAACTAGCAAGCTCAAGAGAGCAAAGGGTGTGTCACTCACCGCTCTATGCTCGCCTTCGTGGTGGATTCCTCGCCGCGATGAAGAAGAAGCTGCAGTCGTGCCGCGCTCAACCGCCTCGCCGCCGTCGTGCCTTCGTAATGCTTGATTGCACACACACTCTCCCTCTCTCTCTCTCTCACACACACACACACACATAAGGAGATGAAGAAGAAGAAGAAGATGGAGATAGAGCAAGAGCACTCTTCTATTGCACAAATGAGAGAATGAGTAAAAATTAGGTTTAGTTGGCTTTTATAGGAGCTCACCCCATTCACACTTGGGCGCCCATGCTTAGCCAACTAATCCCTTGAATGTCCCAGTTAAAGTGCGGCTCTCATCGGCGATCACTCTACCTTTCCCTATTGGTCCGACAAGCACGGTACCTGACTCTAAATAATACATAATATGGTTACAGTGTCCGTCGTAGGCGATAGGGTGTCCGTGAGCCACGAGGGTTAACAGATGCAGAGAGGGAAAGGGATAACCTAACCCTACAACTTGGTGAGGAGTCCAAGGAAGTTGAGGCCATGAGAAATGCCAAAGAAAAGGCAGAAATAGACCAGGAGGCTAGCCAGGATGAGGTCCTTGAGCTCAAGGACTAGCTTGAAGTTAAAGATCAAACCATCCAGCGGCTACGGGCATCTCCTGCCAGAGTCAGAGCTACTAGCTCGACTCACACCACTACAGAAAGCCAGATCTATGAAGAGCAGATGAAAGAGCTTCAGAAAGAGTTGAATTTAGAGAAAAAGCAAAGGTTGATGATGGCAAAAGGGCCCGTGATTATGCAAACACGCATGGAGGAAGAGCAGAAAGCAATGCAAGATGAGCTAGAAATTATCAAGAGAAAGTTGGAGGAGGTGGAGAAGATAAACACTGAGTTGAATGACCTCCTCGTGAACATGGGAGAAGAAGCCGAAGCAGGGAAATAGACACTCCTAAAGCAGATAGAAGAGCTGAGAGGACAATAGGCAGAAGAGCAGGCAGGCACAGGGCCGTCAGCCATGGAAGGCATAGACCTAGAGAATGTGGCAGATCCTGTGGACACAACCATGCAAGAGAAAATCCTAGTAGGACCCTCTCAAGAGCCACAAGATCTGACACAAGAAGAGGAAGAGAAGATGCGCAAGGCCATAGAGGCAGAAATCAGAGAAACGGCCAAGGAAGCCTTGGAATGGGAGCAGAGGGTTTTTAAATCCATGATCATTCAGAAGATCGACGCCAGCAACCTCCGGCGTGCATGGCTACAACCCTCTCTCCCATATCCTTTGCTAAAGTACGAAGCCGCCACCATCAACAAGAGGATTAGAGAAGAGCCGACAGTGCCACTCTACACAACAGATATCTCCCAGCCTGAAGGGGCTAAGTTGATAGTCGACTCCCAGCCCAGGTGGAGAAAGGCGTGGCTGACGAAGTATCCACAATACCTGATCCATTTGGTAGAGGCACCCAAAATCATCAGAGATAACCTAAGCTTCTGTCCTCTACCAAGGATAAGGACGTGGAAGGCCCAGGAGATACTACAAAGAAGCCAACCCACTTGGCTGAACTATCCCAAGCTGCCAGGTTTGAAGGTAGGCAAGAGAATAAGTGTTCAATACATGGTGAAAACCCTAACGGGCACCATCAAATTGTTCATTGGCTCGCCTTACCTTTCTTGCATAATGATGAGGAAGATCTGCAAAACCCTTTTGGCAGTCTTCGAGACGTTCAAACCGGGCTAGGTGACAGACATTATCTTCTTCTTTCAAGATACTTACAGATGTGCATGTGATCTCTCTGGTCAGCCTTCCAAGGAGGTGATACATGCAATGTATCAAAGGATAATGTTTCTGCCATCCTATCACCTCCAAGCCTTTGAAGAAGCATTCTACATCGGCTTCTTCACCATCAACACTGATATATTCGGCCCAACACTGTTGGATTTACATGCAAGATACGAGTCGTTGCTCATGATGCGCGAAACCATAAGATGAAGAAGCAGCTCAACAGCCATGTCGGGGAGGACATGAGCAAGGAGGGGGGGAGTGTTAGAAGCTGAACACACCCTACGGAAACTGACTACTCGACAGATTATCATTTTTTGTAATTATTCATTTATTGAGAAAACCCGACATTTCACTTTGTAAATATTGGGGCTTACAGAAGTTTCCAGATTGTATCCCAGTTTTGACATTTAGATTGAGTAGATGGTTGATTTGGAACTTTAGGGTTTGAGAATTGTAAGGTATTTATACCACTTTTTGACCTTAATGAAACACCATTTTGTCATTTAAAAAAAAAGTTTGAAGTCTGTGAGTGAGCGTACTGTGTACGAGAGAGAGTGTGAGATTCATCTTGACACTACGTGTGCACCGGTGGTCGGAATTGAGTGCGGAGGAGTGCAACGTGTTGCCCCCGATGAGAGCTACGCACCAATACCTACATTGTGCGCATATGGTCCGGTTTTGCAAGCTCCATCTACGAGCTTCATCTGGTGATTCGATGAGCATCTGTTGTCCGATTTTGGATTGCAGCATATCCACGCGTTCACATTGAGTAGAGCTACACATTGGCACTTTAGATTTCGAAAACGAAGACTTGCAAATTTTGGCTAGACATCCTACGTGATTTTGCACTGCATGTTTTGGGTTGGGGTTTTGGTTCATAGACCTTAGGGAGAGCGACCTATTGGTGTTGGTAGGGTCTCCTTCAAGTTCTGTGGTGTTTCGAGATTGTTTGATGGGTGTTCGGCTCTAGAAAGCGTTGTAGGAAGTTTCCTCTTATACACTCTTGAAGACTGTGACTTAGACATTGGGTAGAGACCTCTGTAGGAATTAGTTAGAAGTCGGTCGAGTGTAGGTTGACACCTTATGCTTGCTTCTACGTGCCTACGGGTTGAGCTTCGTCCTTAGCTGAAAAATCTTGTTAGGTGAGTTCTTGCTGTGCTGACGTTCGTCGCGGCGTATCCGTCCAACAATGAGTCACATAATTTTGAGTAGCTCTTTTCCTCTTTTTTCAAACTCTCTTCTAGTTTGTCATGCTACACTTGGAAATGGCTATTTGAATCAATTTCCCTTTCAACATCTTTATAGATATCTTGAACATATTTCTTTGCTACCTTAAGATCTATATGTAACTTTTGTTTTTGTCTCTACAACCCTCCCACCAGCCCCTTGCACCCTAATGTTTAGGACTTAAGTACTAACAAGAAACCACTACTAGGCTGAGTGGTGGTTTTGACCCTCTTTAATGCACCACTATTTTTAGCAAAGAGTCTTTATTGAGACAATTTGAGAGTGATTCCATGTGGAAATTTCTTTAATAATCTTCTTAAATCATCAACATAAAATAAATAATAATTATAAATTTTGAATTTAAGGAAGGTGTTTGTATTTTGGTGGCCTTGGTTTACAACTTTATAAGCATTGAAAAAGAAAAGGAAAAGCTCAAAAAAACGAGTTTGGATCAAAATATAAATCTTTTGCAAAGTATGAATATTATGTGAGATGCCAAATAATTTTTTTTCTATAAATCGATGGCGTGAACACTATGCCACTGAGCACAGTATACGCACACGGTTGCTTTGCCAATTTGCCATTGAATAGGTACTAGCTATCATAGTGATCATGACTGTCGGTCTGCCATCACGTTGAACCACCAGGTCTAACTGACGCGTAGTACACTCAGCCGGCGTCAGGTCTAGCTGGCGGCCATATCGCCAATAATATTCTTACATGTGTTCACCACATCAATGCTACGAGTTCACCATCAAATCCCGCGAGCCTCGAGCCCCACAAACTGGCTTGCGTTTTTGTTTAATAATGAAATTGAGGGATTATAAAATTAAATTTTAGGGCTCCACGCTGTAGACCAGGGCTCTAGTTGAGAGCGCCCTGTGCACTGTATACACTGTACACTGTGTAAGAAAAGGGAAATTGAAACGTAGGACCGTTTATAGCCATGAGATCTTGCCCAAGATCAATGGTTGATGTTCAAAGGCATATTTTTGAATTTGCATCCGTAGCCCTTAGATCTTGCCACTATCAACGATTGACATGGAAAGGACGCCTTGCTATTGAGTACAGTGACTATATGTCATTTTCTTGCAGCACAGAACCCATTTTACAGTCCTCAAACCATTGTTTTGACTCTACAAAGTTGTTTTGACCTAGTAAGACTAAGGAAAATTTGTTTTGACCTAGATGTAGCTGTGGCCACTGCTCTCTTCCCATTCGTTGCTCACTAATTAGCCTTAATCACAAAGGGCCCTTTGATAGTCCAAACTTTTCCTAATGGAGTTCTGCCACCTCTTGATTTGCTTGAGATGTGGCTACCTTGGCCTCTTCTGCTTCTTTAGTCCAAGCCCTGGTCATGATTTTGTGATAGTTGAATTTGAGTTCAAGCATGTCAAGTGTCTCTCAGAGATAATTTTTTTTTTACTATTCTCATTGCCACTTTTTCTTATGTTTGGTTGCAAAAGAGGAATATATCTTGTCATTATATCTTTTTTTGCGTGTGATGAATTAGCATGTCCTTTAGACCGTGGAGGAGACCGTGGTATGTCGGTAGCTTCTTCTTGTGCCAAGTACTATTCTTCAATATGTAGCGGTTCCATATCTGGTTGATCATGCATGTGTTTTTCAAGTTCTTTGGTTTGTAGCTCCAAACTTTGGTGCTCTGGAAAATTCTCTTGTGCATCATCATCGATAGCAACTATAGTAGATTGAGAACAAGGCTCTGTTCTCGTTCATTTGGAGTGGTAGATAGTGGTGGAGAAGGTGGTCCAAGAAATGTGCTCTCCACACTAAGCCAATTGCAGTGGTAGAAATATCTTGAGTCGTCTCCTCATGAGGTGTAGCTGGATTGCAAGGAGAATCCAGAATGGAGTCTTCTATAGTCATTTGCCCCTTGGATTCTACATCTCTTTGTTCAACTTTATGCTTCATCTCCTTATGGATTCTTTGTCTTTGTGCATCAGCCAGCTTGAGGCTGTCTCTTGCGGTTTGTCTTCTTTCTTCTTTAAGATTTTGAAATCTAGCATCTAATCTGGAGTCGTTTGAATCCGAAAAGGAAGAAACTTGCTGGGTCTCAGTAGCTTCTCTTTCCTCTTTAGAACTCTTGGATAATCTTTTTGCTCCGAGTCTCTATGCCTACTCCATGGACCTTTGTACTTGTTTCCTTGGAATGTGTTCCTATTGGGGTTTGCTCTTGATAAGGGAAATCTCTTTCCCTTCCTCTTCTTCATTTGTTTGATACTCAAAGACACGTCTTCCTTCTTGACTTGCCGCTGTATATCCAGCTCTGTGGCTTTGCTGTCTGTGGTAGGTGCTTTTGAGCTCGAGGCATGTGTCTTTCTTTTGGTAGGAGTCACCGAAGCACTCCTCACAGCTTGTACGATGTGCCTGGACTTGTGTAGCAAATCTTTTGTGAGATTATCAATCATGCCAAGATTGGTATGCTATGCAAGTTAGCATTGGCCCAACATTCATGTATCTTTGTTCTTGTCATTTCTCTTGAGGTTGGTTTCTATCAGATGCTCCAAGATCATGCTGCCCATGTTGCACTTGATGACACGATGCTCTGATAATATGACTACCGCCAGATGTAGGAGTGGCTCTGTATATGACATTAACCACAATGTAAGCTCCCATTTCGGCATAGATCAAGTCCTTGTAAGTGAGCTTGTGGCCTTGCTGCTTGATAAATGCTTTGTTATTGTCGATTTGTCTTCAATAGTAGATTGTGGTGGCCGGTAGGTAAGTGAAGTGCTTGATAGTTTATTTCACTCATGATCTTCACTTGCACTATAGCCCCATATGTATATGTAAGGGTTGCCTCACCATTGTATTGGATGGTGGACATCAACTCGTGTGCTCTTTGGAAATTTGTGCCCCACTGTGGCAAGTGAAAAAAGCTATCCAGCTATAGACATTTGGCGCCATTAAGTACTTCAGGCTTTTTGTGTAGAGTCCATATCTCCTCAAGGATATATGTTTGCCGTGAATTTTGTTCCATCCGTAGCTTGGAATTTTCCAATGAATATGTTTGCTGGTATCTGTTCTAGGTCTTCATCCTTGATGTGTGTTTTTTCATTTAATGAAATATCTACCATTTTGTAAGGAGCAACTCTGCATTCCTTTACATCTTTGAGGCATCTTGATAACAAAATACATCACTTTAGTGAGAAAAATTTGGTTGCAAACTTGTCAAAAAATCCACTTTAGCACAAAATTGACCATAAACTAAAAATTGGACATAACTCGAGCAAATGCGATCCAATTTTGACCAAATTTCACCAGTTCGTTCAAGATAACTATAAGCAGTAGGGATAATTTTTTCCGATCAATTCTGAGCTAGAGGTACATGGATCGCGATTCATGTTGGAACACCATTTTGAGTTTTCTTGATACCAACAGGTTCAACATGGTTAGAAGAGGCTATGGTAGAAAATCTTCTTGGTTTGGATCTTTGGTCTGCAAATCAAGTCAATTTTTATAATTTTTCCACAGACTTGGACAAATTTGGGATTTTCACCAAGATTTTTGTCTCCAAATGATTTGAAACTTTGGGGTTGGGCTATAAATAGCATGTGGGTCAAGATGGCTATGTGTTGGTTTAGAAACTTGGTAGGGGAACATGGATCGCGATCCATGTTTGCTCACATAATGGGCTAAGATTTGGGGTGTGTGTCCTAATAGCTAATCCTAGCACACTAATGAAATCTTTGCAAATTCAAATCAAAATTCACTAAGTTGGCACAAATTTCCAATTTATGGCCATATTTTCCCTACTTTGATCAAATTGATTTTTGGAGCCTCTTTGTTACAATCCCTTGAGTAGTAGGTGTTAGTTTTTTTTTAATTTGATGTCTTGATGATGAAGAATACTTGTATATCTCCTGTCTGTCAATTTTTATCACAATCTATCTTTGATAGACCCTTCTATCAATGATCCCTAGTTTTATGATCTTGTCAAGCACTTTTTGGATACATTTTGGTTCTCTAGGTCATGTAAGAACTTCCCAAGTTCTTGCATGGATTTTCTAATAGATTTTGCATTGATAGATTTGTGGGAGCTTCTAACTTCCTATTCACTTGTTGTTTTTTGTTTTACCTATGCTCTCATCACTTCCTTCAATGGTGTCTTGGTCTTTGAATCTAATCCGCTTGAAGATGATATAATCTCCATAATGTTCATTGTAAACTTTCCTTTTTTCTATGGGTTTTGAGGGTAGTCTGGGTATAAGTGTTCGATTTCGCATCATTTGCAATATCCTCCCTCACTCTTCTTCCCTCAAGGAGGTTTGACTACCACATTTGATTGGTACTCTGGGAAGTCTCTACCCCAACGGTCTCAACCTCACCTAGAACAAGATCCCGTATGTCTCTGTTGTTTATATTTCTGAGCATATGGTCTTTGAAGATATGACTTTGGTATGGACTCACCCTGGTTAGCTAGCTATGAACATTAGCATTTGCTGACTTAGGGTAAGCCCTTTGATTTGATTTAATTTTCCCTTTATTGATTATGAGGTTCTAGAGGATGAAATGGTAGCTTCTTGGTCACAGGATTCCATGACCCTTAATGGACAAGGACCACTATGATGACAGTGTTCGTGGTTGTCCTCCTCGTGAAACATTTGTACTAGTACCAAACCACTCTCTTCTAGGTACTGATCTGGGTGTACATACCTCACTGTTGCTTGATCATCTCTTGGTAGTGGCTGTAGATGTCCTAACATCGGTCTTTGGCCTTTCTACTCCTAGTTGTGTGTTTACTAGTCCCAAGACATATCTTGACAGTGGTGGTGTTAGTCTATTGGGTTGATACTGAGGGTTTGCAGGCATGTTATGCTGATATTGAGGCTTAGGTTGATAAGGCCTTTCCCTAACTTTCCCTCAAGTATAGTAGCCTTCCTTAGGGGCATGATTTGTCCACTTATTCTCAATGGCACACCACTTTTGCTTAGGATATGGTTCTGGCCCAGGGAGTCCACTATATGAAAATTGCAGATAGCATGTGCAAACAAGAGGTATTTAGATAATCCCTTACCTGTATATTTTCAAGTATTGTATGTACCCCTTATATATGCATTTTTGAAAAAAAAACTAACCCTTATGTATGAAAAATTTCACTTTCTCATTAAAAAAGCATTTATGTAAGTACATTTTTCTGTAAATGTACCTAATTATAAATCCCTTATTTTGTTCGCACATGCTATCTTACATATTTCCTAGTGGATGCCCCGGGAGTTGTGGTAGCACAGTGCATTGTGGTGTCAGGTGATCTCCTCCACATGTTAAGCATCACCTTCAGAGTGGTATCCTCTAATTCTGAATTCCCAAATTTTGTCCCATCCTCCTCACAAATTCCTTTGCAAGCTCTTTGGTGTTCATGGGTGTCTGTTATTGCAGTGTTGTTTTCGTTGTGCTTGGTCCACTGGTGGCTGCACATCAAGAATCTTTTGAATTCACATTTGCATCTCTCAACACTTCTCCATAGATTTGGTAGTTTTCCACTAAGTAGATAGCTTCCTTCATGACCTCGTGCAATGTCGTACACTTTTTCAAGTGTAAATACTTCTTGAGGTGTTCGTTCTTGAGCCCCTCTATGAATAATACTATCTGACAATCCTCCTAGGGTTTCTCTTGTGGTGGACACCTCTCAATGTATTGCTTAAATTGCACCATTGCTTGAATGACCCTGTAACAATCATATAGCCACCTCTGATATGCTCTGGTTCTGACAAGCTACCCCTTCTCATCCATGGATTTGGAACTTTTGATTTTCTTGATCATGTTCTATGAGTACTTTCTACATGGGGTGGAATCTTAGTGACTTGGTCCATAAATCTCACCTCCATTTCCATCGCCTTTTTGTGGGCCATCTGGTTTAAGTAGATGATATAAAAGGGTTCTTTCCAATAGAAAAACTTTTCCATATCTACCATGTATGCATACCTATACTCATGTCCCTTATTATCCACCAAAATAGGTCATTTCCCTATTTCAAATTGATAGACATACATGTACATATGTTTGATGTTGGTAAGATTCATAGGACTCATGGCTTCCCTAATGTAATATTTCTCCCCTTCCTTGGTTGTAAACTTGTACAATCCTACAATAGGGCACCTACAAGCACTCTTTCTAGATCTTTCCTGGATATGAATCTAGCTCTTGGGTCATTCTCCAATGGAGGTCTCTCGATTCCCTTGTGAACTTTATCCTTGGTCCAAGTCATTCCCATAGTGTCAAACAAGATCAGAATTATTTGTCCTAAGATAGGCAACCCCTCTCTCATTGATACATCATTCTTCATAGTCAATAGCCTCAACTTGTTCTTGGAACTCAGGGTTTCCCAAGTCCTCTTCAACATAGCACTTATGTTGGATGTCTACATAGATTATGACCCCCTTACCATTAGTGTAATGGTAGTACAACTATTTAGTGAGGGGAAGTTCTTGTTTTGTGAGGTGCCGTCCCCATTTTTCTCACTATGGTAGCTCATTTTTGGTACTTTCTTTGCCATAAGCACAGTGAAGGCTGGTTCAGAAGAAGTGTCAAAGACCTCTTCCTTCTGCATAGTTGCTAAGGGTTCGAAGCTCACTTGGTTGACAATCTCTTTCATGGATCCCCTACTCACTTGGTCTTTGGGTAGCCTTACACTTGACGGGTACCAAGCTCATGATCTGAAGATCATGAACAATTTGACGATTTCAAACCTGACCTTTTACTTGGAATTCTTTAGTTCCTTTGTGGTTTCTCCCGTACTCCAACTCTTCTCTTGCACAGTCTCCCTTCTTGTACAAGGCTCAATAAAAACTTGAACACATATGTGGTTTAGAAAAAACTGGCAATTGATGTGCACACAACTTTAGTCAAATACAAGACTTCATGCACAACTACAATAATCTCCAGACTTAGAAATGCTCTACACGTCTCACTTGAAAAGATGGAGCCAAATTTGATTGGAAGAAAATTATGATTTTCTCATGGGCCTAAGGTGCTTTGAGGTGTTTTTTTTTTCTAGTTGTCCTAAAGTCTCACTACTCACTCCAAAAAACTTGTATTTTCTAGAATTTCAAATTTTTGACCTCTTTGATGGTCTCAAGAGTCCTTTGACCTTCTTTTGGTCTACCTTTCGGATGGGATTTGGCTTAATTTCATGCACAAGAGAGAAATTCCAGATTAGGCTATATGAGTGTGTTGCTTACCTTGGGGACTTCCTCTGGTACAATTATGGGTTCTTCAAACCTAATGCAACTGGGGTCTAGGGAGAAAATTGTGATTTTCTCCCTCCCTATGTGGAGAAAGGTTAAATTGCGCTTTCAACCTTATGAAGGTGATTCACACCTTAAGACAAACCCCTGGTATCAAATTTAGCCAAAAATTCTCTTCCTAGCAGAAGTTGAGGAAAAAATTGCGATTTTCCTTGGCTCCTGCTTTTGGTCACTTTTTCTAAATTTGGACAATTCCCAAGTGTTCTACCCTTCTTCAAAAGTACTTGTGCCAATTTCCACCTCAATTGAACAAGTGACATGATCTCAAGCTCTATCTCAACACTTTTTCTAGCAACAAGGTCAAATCTTAGCCCTAGACTCACTTGTGATTGTCAATTTGTACACAAACTTCACACAAGTACTTAAACACACTAGTCAAATACACTAATGAAATGCCATGCACAAACTTGTCCTTTAGCTTCATCTACAGGAGAAAATTGTGATTTTCTCTCACATTAGCTCATTAAGAGTTTTTTGAGAATTTTGGTTAAGGTTGAGCAATGTTTAAGTTTTTGCTTGATCCAAGAACTTTATGGAACCACTAAGATCAAATGGTAAAGTTAATTAAGAACCTCCTAAAAGCATGGTATGATAGTTTGTAGCTCCTCCCAAGGTTATGTAAGGAGCCAAGAAACCACTACTTGTATACTCGGAAGCTAAATGATGGTTCGTTAATCACCTTGATACTTTATGTTGATGATATGATCATTGTCTAGGATTCTAAGGAGGAGATTGACATCTTGAAGAACTCACTTAGCATGCAACTTTCTATGGAGGATTTGGGAGATGCAAATCACTTTCTTGGTATGTATATTAAGAGAGATAGAAAGCATGGAATATTGGAGATATCTCGTAAAGTCTTGCAATATTTTGATATGAGGGGGGAAAGGCTTCATTGAGTACCCTAATGTCGGCATATGCAAAAGCTAGCAAGGATGATGCTCCAAAATCTGATGCTGAGAAAGTGAAAATGGAAAAGGTGCCATACTCTTCAGCAATGATTAGTCTTATGTACACCATGGTAGCCACTAGACAAGGCATTGTGTTTACAATGGGAGTGACTAGCAAATTTGTAGCAAATCCTAGCAGAAAGCATTGGGAAGTAGTGAAGCACATTTTGAAATACCTTAAGGGTACAACAATCAAGTGCTTATGCTTTGGGAATAGTGATGCGTCCATACTGGGTTACAAGGATGAAAATTATGCAGGCTGTGTGGATAGTTGAAGATCCACATCTGGCTACGTATACTTGTTTGTATTCTTGTCGGAGTAGCCATTTTGTGGAGTTCATGTCTCTGAGATTGCACTTCATCTTCTACCACAGAGGCAGAGTATGTTGCAGTTTCTAGTGCTAGCAAGGAAGTTGTATGGTTTGTTCGTTTGGTGGGAGATCTTGGCATTCATCAAACTCTAGTACTGCATTGTGATAACCAAAGTGCTATAGCAATAGCTAAGAACCCCGTGTTTCACATGAAGTTAAAATACATAGAGGTCAGGTATCATCATGTGATACGAGATATATTGGCTAGCAAACGCATCGAGTTTGCCATAGTCCATATGGATGAAAACCGTGCAAAATCTCTTACAAAGAGCTTAGCCTTAGAGAGGTTTGCATGTTGCATTGAGATTATGGGTGTGGTGTGAAGCCACATGCATGCTTCACAAATGTACACATTTGTACATACATAGGCCACTTGAGCCATGTTGGCTTTTAAGTGGGAGATTTTTGGGGTTTCAGACCAACTAGGCTAGTTACCCAATAACCCATCACTAACATAATTCATATGTTGGCTTAATAGAACAATATGGAGTTGATAAGCATTCATCCTGCACCACATGTTTTGTGTGTCTTTTCCTTCTCGCATGATTTGATATAGATACCTAGGCTTCCAATATTGATAAGGAGGAGGCAACACTTGCAAATTGCTACATACAATGCAGACTCTCTCTCTCTCTCTCTCTCTCTCTCTCACACACACACACACACACACACACACACACACACACACACACACACACACACACACACACACACACACACACACACACACACACACACACACACACACACACACACACACACACAATTCCCTCAATAAAATACTATGAACATGAAGGCGTTTATTGTGCTCACATTTCACTTTTGAATGTTCTTTATTGGGTACCACTTTGTGCATATATGCACTTAGTCATTTAGTGAGATCCAATGTTGATGGGTAGATGTGACAACTATCATGTAGACAAGGTAGAAGAGGGTGGCAATGCTCCAAGGACTTTTTTTTCAAAAAACTTGAAAACCAACACATGAAAAATTAGAAGTTGACTATAATGGAGAACTTTTACACTCACTTTCTCTAAATTATGTACGTTTTTTCACCTTCAAATTTGAAACTTAAAAGTAAATTTCAAAATTTTCAAGTGCAATTACACCAAATCTAGGATATTTTTAAGCATTGAAATTTGAGGGTGTGTCCCAATGTGGATGTCCACTCACCGGATGGCATCTCTATAGGGGCATGGTGGGCCTTAGTACACTTTCCTACAAGATTGACAATAAATGACTCTTATGTGCTCTATAATTCCTATGGGCCAACCCACTTCTCTTGCAATGCTCCCAAAGAATGCAAGAATTTAATGCTCTCCTTGCTACATAGATCAAATGGAAAGGAATTTGCGGGCCACCAACACCAATTTAATTACACTCATAGAGCTAGTTAACAACTTCATGATGCAAATGGCCAAGGATCAATCACAAAATCATGTTGTAGTCTATTAAGGGGCTGATGACGAACACCACCATTAGAATCTCTTTTGACGTGGGAATAGAACCAGAAGATCTCATCTTGGGTGAAGGACATAAAACCTCCATTGCATAGAGGTGAAGACTAAGAGCAAACAAAGATGCATGTAAATGGAAATGGTGCATTGTGCTCTCTAGTGGTGGGATGCTCTAGATGCAGTATGCATGTGGACTCACAAGCTAGCTCAAACCAACAGACAACGTGAAAACATGAAAACAAATGAACAAAGAATTGACAGCAGCCCAGATAAACAAGCCCTCCAAGGCAGCACCTTGTACATAGCCAAATGACCATACAAGTCTAGTCTGGTTGCGGCGTCCACAACTACCACAACAAGGTACCATGGGGATGGAGAGGCTAAGGTGCAAGGTGCTTTACAGCTACACCCATTTCAACATGAGCATCTGCATCTAGTTTCATTTTGACATGTCCCCTTGCATCGACATCAGCATTGGCTTCAACTTTACATTTTGTCCTTGACAAGTGCAAAAGGAAAGTTGCTTCTCTTGTGCCTTGTACACTAGTGACATGTCTCCGAGAAGAAGTGCTTCCTGATTATCCAACTCTCCTTGGCATTCTTCCTTTTTCAGAGTCCCATCACAATCTCTCTCTCTCTTCACCACACCATCCACCTCTCGCCATGCACATCCCCATTCATCTACACATTCGCATATTGAGCTAGAATGAGCTTGTGGAATGGAAATGGGGTGTGGGTGATCAAGAAACAATATGCATCACAACCGGTGTGAGCCCATTGAGGCTTGGGCATGCTACTAGGTTCTAGATATGCTCTAAATAAGAAAAAATATGATAGTATAATAAATATTTGTACATTTTTTGCAAAGGTGGAATGGGAGGGGGACAACAAATTATTGGTAATGGAGATGACATCCTTGATTAAGGGATATTGTTGATGACCATGATATGCTCTAATATTGTTAGAGAATGATGCATATGTAGTATGCAAACCGATGATGGTGCCAAGCATCTATAATGTGAGAGTATTGCTAGCCAAAGATGTGAAAACATTGGTACATTCCTTGAGTGGATAGTGAGTAACTCCACATGTAGTAGAAGTCAGGGCAGAGAGGCCCAATGTGGTGAGGTTGGTGCTACTGAAAACCGTATCGAGAGGGTGATATGGTAAGGTGATGTTGAAGATGACCATGGGGTCTGGAGCTGTCGTCATGTCCCCTAAGAGCTACGTGTTTGAAAATGGACTCCGAAGCCATGGCCGCAGGGGATTCATCATCGGTGTCTCCTTCAAACGTGTCCTCCTTGATCGTGTTGTTTGTGCCTCCTCTTCATGCTCTAGAAGACCACAGAAAGATGTGACAAAGTTGATACACTTCTTGAGAGGATAGTGAGTACCTCCAAATGTAGCAAAAGCCAAGGTAGAGAGGCCCAATGTGGTGAGGTTGTAAAGAATGAGGATGCAAGAGAGCTACACAAGACAAGCACAAAGCACACAGAGATGGAAAGCTTCTTCTTCTTCTTCACAGAAAAGAGAGTACAAAATGACTAAGTGCTAAAGCTGAAAAGTAGCACATATGTACATGCGGTCACTAAGTGTGAACTCGCTAGAAGCGTACTAGGCTGGCACTATAAGTGTAGTCCAGCTGTAGAATCACTGGCAGAGATCCTCCGTGTCAGTCACCTAACGCGCCAGTGAGTAAATGCCGTAAGCGGCCAAGACCCGTAGTGAATGCCAGCTCAAGGTGTAGAGCTCGACATCTCAACACTCCCCCTCGAGCTCTGCATGTCGCAGAGTCCAAGCATAGTCCGAAAACGTCGAAGCTTCTCAGCTCCGAGGGCCTTGGTAAAGATATCCGCTATCTGCTCCTCTGTGCTGACGTAGACCAAGTCGATGTCGCCCGCCAACACTCGCTCTCGAACGTAGTGGTAATGGACCTCTATGTGTTTGGTCCTGGCATGGAACACTGGGTTCCTAGCCAACTGCATGCTGCTGAGGTTGTCACAATGGATGAAAATCTGCTGGTCCACCTGCACTCCCAAGTCCTCAAGTAATGTGCGTAGCCAAGCTACCTCGCACGCCGCAACTGCTACACCTCTGTACTCGGCCTCTGTGCTCGATAAAGCAACCGTAGGCTGCTTTTTGCTGCTCCAAGTAACAGCAGCACTCCCAAAAGAGAACATGAAGCCACTCGTAGATCTCCTATCAACAATGCTACCTGCCCAATCTGCATCTGTATACCCATACAATGCTAATGGTGCATCTGCTGCATAGAACAATGCGTAGTCAAGAGTCCCTTGCACATACCTAAGTGTGCGTCGTACTCCATCCAAATGTGGCTTCCTCGGAAGCTACATGAACTGACTCTCCAAGCCTACTGTGTAGCTCAAGTCTGGCCTTGTGATAGTCAAGTAGATTAGACTACCCACCATCTTCCTGTACATATTGACATCCTCAACAACATCACCCTTCTCTGCACTCAGCTTTGCATTCACATCCAAGGGAATAGAAATTGGCTTACAATCAGCCATACCATGCTTTGACAACATGTCCAAAGCATATTGTCTCTGTGATAGCCATACACCCTCTGGAGTCCTGATCACTTCAATGCCAAGAAAGTAGCGCAACTCGCCTAAATCTTTCATTTCAAACTCCTGTTTGAGAAGACCCTTCACATGGTCAATCTCCATAGCATTGTCACCAACAATAATAAGGTCATCTACATATATGGTAATGACCACAATCCCCACATCACTCTCACGTACATAGAGTGAATGATCAGCATGAGCTCTCCTAAAACCAATACTGACAAGATACTTGGCAATCCTGTCATACCATGCTCTAGAGCCCTGCTTCAAACCATACAAAGCTTTGAGAAGTCTGCATACATAATCTGGGTAACCTGGATCGACATAACCAGGTGGCTGATCCATATACACTTCCTCTTGCAACTCACCATTCAAGAAGGCATTCTTTACATCCATTTGATGCATAATCCATCCTCTAGAATGCAGCCACTGCTATGACAACATCTCACTGTCGTCATCCTTGCCACTGGAGCAAAGGTCTCCTCATAGTCTATGCCATACGTCTGTGCATAACCCTTTGCGACCAGCCTTGCCTTGTGACGCTCAATGTTACCATCAGCCTTATGCTTGGTTTTATACACCCATTTACAGCCAATAGCTTTCTTGCCACTTTGCAATGGCACCAACTCCCATGTGTCATTTGCTTCCAATGCAGCCATCTCTTCATTCATTGCATCATCCCAATGCACATTTCCAACTGCATCCTCAAAACATGTGGGCTCCACATCCTGTATCACCTTAGCCATGTAGGCTTGGTGATGCGCTAGATACCCATCATAAGTCAATTTTTGAACTGGATTTCTGACTCTATTAGATCTGCGCGGTCCTGGGTCACTCCTTTGCCCTCTAGCATCTTCTTGTACTTTCCTTGCACCAGGTGTCCTGACAGCCGGAATTCCAAATTCCTCATCAAGACTTTGTTCAGAACCATCTGAATCCATGTCTACATGTGAAAAACCTGATGATGCATCAACCATAAAGGGAGGTTCATCAACCTTTTCCTTTCCTTTTCGTGATACATTCCCTGTACCTGTTGGTGGAGTAACCTGCGTACGTAGTCTACCATTCCATGGTTTCTCAACAGAGCCACGAGAAGAGGACTCTTGTGGTCCACTCAAAACCTGTGACTGTGGCCTCACATTTTGTACAACCACATCATCTTTTACATCAGTCCCAATAGTGCCATGTGCATTACTGTACCAGCTGCTCATCTCATCAAAGACTACATCTCTGCTCACTCGTAATTCTCGTGTAGTAGGATTGTAGCACCTGTACCCCTTTTGTTCAAGGGAATATCCCACAAGAATACATTTCTCTGCTTTAGGATCCAATTTCCTACGCAACTCATCTGGTACATGCACGTAAGCTATGCAGCCAAACACTTTCAAGTGTGCCAAATCAGGCTTTGTACCTGTAAACTTTTCCTCAGGTGTTACATTATGCACCGCAGCTGTAGGTGTCCTGTTCATAATGTACACAGCTGTATTTACAGCTTCAGCCCAGAAATGATGAGGCATGTTCTTCTCATTCATCAATGCACGTGCAACCTCTGCAATGTGCCTGTTTTTCCTTTCTGCGACCCCATTCTGCTGTGGAGTATATCTGCATGTAAACTGCCTGTGTATACCATGCATTCGCAAAAAATCTGAAAAATCATTGGAGAAGTACTCTCCCCCTCCATCTGACCTCAATGTCTTGATTTGCATATCTGTCTCCTTCTCAATCATGACTTTGAAGTCTTGAAAGTGACCAAACACTTCACTTTTGTTACGCATGAAGTAGACCCATACTTTCCTTGTATGGTCATCAATGAAAGAGACATAATACCTGCAACCATGTATACTTGCAGTATCGGTTGGACCCCAAACATCTGTGTGCACCACCTCAAGTGGCTTTTTACATACATTGCGCTCATGTGGAAATGAGCCCTTTGACTGTTTTCCAAACTGGCATGCTGCACACACTTTATGCATACCATCCACCTTGAATTTGGGCAAACCTTTTACGATTGTTTTGATTGCATGCTGCGCAATCTCTGCTCATTGACATGGCCAATGCGTTTGTGCCAAATGTCAACATCAGCCACACACACCTGTGCCCTGTGCAAATAATGCAGCTTTTACCTCAGGCATGTCTACATTCAGCGTAAACATTCTGCCCACACATTTGCCCTCTGTGATCAGCTTACAGCCATTCTGGAAATCTTCTACATAACAGCCGTTTGGATTGAAGCGAACCTGCAAACCCTGCTCAACCATTTGTCCAACAGAAACAAGATTCTTTGTAATGTTTGGGACATGAAGTACATCTGCTAAGTACTTTGATTTCCCACTCTTCGTATTTAGAGGTATGTCCCCTACATGAGCAATGGGGTGAGCTGTGTCATCTCCTGTCTGCACATAGCCTGACACATCTGGTTTGCGCATATCTCTAAACCACTCTCCACGAGACGCCATGTGATTAGAGGCACCTGAATCCACATACCAAACATCATCTTGGGTGAAATTCTCTGCAGTCATTGTATTCATTACATGTTGCATAACAAACATGCGCTCGTTTTTGCTGTCATCTGCATCTCTGCTAGTAGATGCATAGTTGCCCTGTTCTCTCTTTCTACTTGCTTTTACCTTTGGACAGTCACGTGACATGTGACCTCTTTCACCACAAGTCCAACATTCTCTACTATCTGGAGTATGTTGCTGCCTGCTTGATCCTGCACCACGACCTCTTTGACTCCCCCTGCCTTGAGACTGGTTTCCCCTACCACCTGTATTGTTTTGATTTGATTGACCTTCCAGAAATTGGCCCCTGCAACCCCTTGGGCCTCGACCACGACCTCTACCTCTACCTCTGTTGGAGTTAGAATAGAAGGCCTGTTCAGAATTATTTCTGCCATGAGAAGAAGATGTGTCAAGGTTCTTCTCCTCAAGAATAAGCATAGAAATCAAATCTTGGAACACGGGGATGTCGTCTCTTGTATTCATGGAAGACCTAAAATGTACATACTCATCTCCTAGACCATCCAAGCATGCACGGACAATGTCATCGTCTTCCACTGACACTTTAATAGATCCAAGAGCCTCAATGATACTCTTGATCTTCAAGGCATAATCATTGATTGAGAGGTTGTTCCTCTTAACCTGATTTAGCTCCGACTTTAGTTGAAGCTTCCTGGCCTTGGTGTTCACCTCGAACACTCTGCCTAAGTTTTTCCATGCAATGGCGGGGGTTTCAGCATCCTGTAGATAGCCCATCATGCCATCTGTGATGCTCATAGAAAGCCAATACATCACTTTGCTCTGGCCTTGTTGCCAGTCCCTCAAAGCTTTCCTTTGTTCTGCTGTAGCATTTGCCTCGGGAATCTCTGGTTCCTTTTCATTGTCTCCTTCTACATAGTCCCAATAACCTTTTCCTTTTAGGAAATTTGTTATTCTGAACTTCCATGCAGGGTAGTTATTTTTCTCAAGCTTCTCAGTAACAATCTGACTGAAAACGTCAGACATCTTGAAGCACTAAGACAAAATAGCTACAATCTGCAAAAACCTGCAAATCTGCTGAACCTGCTATCGTGGTTCCTGTAACGCTTTCTACACTCAACGAGTGTCCACAATCAAGCGTACATACAACCACTGTACTTGTACAGTAAATCTCTGTATACTGCACGGAACTTTTTGACCACTCATAGATTCTTAGGGGTTGTAAGAGCTTATGTCCACAAGAGCAAGATGCACACTAATGGTGGTAGAACTGCTAAAAATCATACCACATATGTGGGATGATTTGGAAAAATGTCTTGAGAAAATGGGAATAAAAAATCCAATTGAAACTTTAGACCTTGAAATGGAGAAGCAGAACCGACCCAAAAAAAACGTGAAACTAGTTCCCATAAATAAAGTTGGGATTACTGCAAAGGAGAGAAAGGAAATACCACACTGCCCATAGAGCATCATGAATAGAAACCATTACTATCTTGGATAGTGGAGTGGGGGTTTCCATTGTGACGAAATTGATTTGGGAGAAATGGTGAAAACTTGCCCTGAGAAAAACTCGAATGAAACTATTTCTAGCTGATGGCTATATTACAAAACCTATCAGTATCTTGGAATAGGTTGTAATGACTTCTTGTGGAATCCAGTATGAATATGCATTTGCTATAGTAGATTTCGATACTAAGAATAACTATGATGTTATTTTAGAAATGCCATTCATGAGATGGACCCCTTTGGATAATCAATTGTTGATTAAATTGGAAGAGCACAAAGCAACTTTTGCAAGTGAATGGGGCATTTTTTCCTACTGGGTGATGCCTTTCAGGTTGACAAATGCACTGGACACCTTCTAAAGACTTATGGCTTCAGAGAATACTTGCGCATATTTTTAGAAATCTATATGGATGACTTATGTGTGCACTCAATGTTATGCAAATACCATATAGAGCATCTAAAACAAGTATTTGGGATATTTCGCATTTATCGAATCTACCCGAATCCCAAAAAATTGTGTTTTCATGGCTAGATAGGAGAAGATCTTGGGTCATATTGTATCCACCAATGGAATATCTATGGACATAGACAAGATCAGGGTGATTGTGGACATGCCATGTCCTAAAACAATGAAAGAGGTTCAATCATTCATGGGACATTGTGGGTATTACAAAAAAAAATCTACATGCATGCAATCATTGCTAAGCCTCTCTATGGTTTGATTGTAACATTTGATTGGAAAGAAGATTGCAAGAAATAATTTAAGAAGTTAAAGCAGGCCTTGGTATCAGCATGGATCCTCAAGACACCAGATTGGATCAAAATCTTTCATGTTCATGTAGATGCCTCTACATTTGTCACTAGATGTCTTCTGGCACAACTTGGTATGGATTTTTTGACCTGCTATGCTAGCTGTCAACTGGACAATGCCAAACAAAACTACACAACTACAGAATGGGAAGGATTAGGGATGATTTATGTTGTGAAGAAATATCGGCACTATCTCCTAGCCAACCAGTTCATTTTCTTTGTGGATCACCAAGCACTATTGTATTTAGTCAACAAGCCATGCAACACGGGCCAGTCGGATAGTGAGATGGTTCATCATCTTGCTTGAATTTGATTTCACAGTTGTGGTTAAAAAGGGGATAACTAATCAAAGGCTTGATCACCTGTCTAGACTACTAAACGGAGAGAACCCAGACATAGTCGAAGATGATTTCCAGATGCATATCTCTTTAACCTAGAAATGATACCTAGATGGAGTGAGAATATAATCCCACTTTTGTCTATAGGACAACTGTCAATAGATCGGAACAAAATAGCTGACAGATTGAGCAAAGCCGTCCTTTCAACTGCTTAGCAGACAACTATATCATAAGGGTTCGCACATGTTTCCCACAGGCTTCCTCCATCATGGGAAAATCAAGACATCTCAAAATTTGAGGAGAATGCAAGTTTTTTGGCCTCGTGTGAAATTTGACGAGACATGTGTGTTAAGAATTGCATATGATGTGAAGGTAGCACCCCAAAGAAGTATACTACACTGTTCCAAGTGAATAGAACACTTCATTGGAGTACGTATATTGTGGATTGTTTAAACTAGGTTCCCTTCTCAAAATACATGTCTAAAACAAGAATGAAGGCAATTAAAACTGAAGCATGGTTGTATGAATTGGTTGGCAACAAGTTGTACAAACGTTGCAAAGATAATCAACTCAGACTTTGTGCGTCACAAAATGAGTACATAGTGATCGAATAGAAAACACATTTAGGGCAAGCAGGGTCACTTTTCAACTAGATAAAAAGACCAAGGCTATAATGTTTTCCAAAATTTGGTGGCCTGCACTCTTTATGGATGCTGAAGCATTTGTGAAGTGATGTGATGAGTGTCAAAGAACAAAAGTTCCAATAAAAAAGAACAAAATGCCGATGAGACCCATGATAGGAGCACATGTGTTTGCCAAGTGGGGTCTAGATTTTGTGGACCCCATAGCACCGCCATCTTACAAAACTTATGCAAAATATATTATTGTACCCACATACTATTTGACCAAGTGGGTAGAAGCTAAATCCACAAAAAAAAAATGATGTGCCCATCACGACACAATTCTTGTATGAACATGTCTTTACTACACGGTATGGTTTGTGCATAAACATTGTGAGTGATCAATGGACCCATTTTGTTAACAAAGTCATTGAGTATTTTCTTGATGAACTCATGATCATACATAGGAAATCGGCCCCGTATCACCCACAAGCTAATGGTCAAGCTGAGAGCACCAACAAAGTGTTGTGCATAGCTCGCACTAAAATTGTGAACGACAATAGATCGGATTGGGATCAAAAGTTGCACTCTGCTTGGGCTTATAGAGTTGCATACAAATCGGTTTTAGGGACTACACCTTACACATGGTGTTTGGACTTAGTGCCATATTACCCATAGGATTTTTGATTCCAACATTGCAGATAGCCAATAATCTTGAATGAACTGGACATGAATGGTATGCTAAAGTGAATGAAACTGGCTTCATGTCTAGGAAAGGGAGTGATGTTGTGTTAGCACGTTTCCACAATGGACCATGCAACATAGCTAAGTGAGCACTAGCATAACAATGTCAATACACAAGGAGTCCACCCATTTGGGTCATAGAGACTACATTGATATCACACACAACAAAATGGCCTATGCACAATTACCAATGAACTAACAAAAAAAAAACTAAGACTAAGACTAATATGTAGAAAATTTTAACTAGACGCTTACTAACTAGATCGGGCAATTTGATGAGCAAGCAAGCTCAAAATGTAAGACACTTACTAGCTAGATCACGTGTTTTGATGAGCAAGAAAGTGAAAAATGAAATGAAACAAAAGGGGAGTCTTATACTAGGATTAGATCACTTGCTAAACCTGACAAAATGTCAATACATGCACACAAAAAATCACGACCCATCAATTTAAGGCAGCTCCAATCATCAAAGGTCGCTAACGGCTTGACAATGCCTCTCCAAACCTTTTTCAATCAAAAATTGGTAAAAATTACTTCAGTTAGACCAATTAAGTTGCAGATTTAGGTGGTAGGTAGTCCATCAACAACCCACACAAATCACGTGATACAAGTAGTTAACTTGAAGCACTGAAATTTAAAAATGGACACAATGGACATGGCAAATCTTGAATAGAATGTTTGATAGAATCTCATTGTGTACAAAATGTTCCTCAGCTTAATCAATGGATTAGGATGACCTAGAAAAGTTGGATGAAATTAGACTAAAGGCTGTTGTCGTGATGTATGCCTAGAAAAGATGCATGAAAGAGTTTCATGACAAACATGTAAAGTCCAAAGACTTCCCACCAGGAGATTATGTGCTTGTCTATGCTCTTCAGCAAAACACAAAAAAATTTGAAGAAGTGCAGAATGATACCCTTCATGATTCACTCCATATCACCAAGTGGGGCCATTAAGCTTGCTACATTGGATGGACAGGAAATGCCAAAATAAATAAGTGGATGCAAATAAAAAATACCACTTGTTGCCGCTAACACAAGATATGCTTGAAAGGTTACAGGGTGCATGCAACGAGAAATAGAAAAGAGAAGAAAGAGCTCAAGATTTAGCAAGCCCAACAAGAAGCAAGAGAGCAAGCAACAAAGAGGAAGCACAAAATCTATCACATTACCATCATGGAAGCGGATGAAGAAACTGTGGATTTATAGCAATGTATTTTTTTGAGGTATATATGGCACTGTACATTGGTGTTTTATCCCACACTAGCCAGAAATGCATTAAATTCATGAGATATATACTCCCCCCCTCGCAATCGAAACAAAGGGCGCCCTTAGTATATTTAGAGATTTTCAACCATAGCCAAAAATTGCTTGAAGCACATAAAGACTTCAGACTTTGCTTTAAGTGGATATACCCATGCATGCTTGGAGTAATCATCAATGAAAGTCACAAAGTACAGGTAATTGCCCAAAGGCAGAGTTTGCATGGGCCCACAAAAATCACTATGCACAAGCTGCAATCTGCCTGTAGCCCTAACTGAACCATCCTTTGGAAACTTTGAATGTTGCATCTTACCCAAAATACAACCTTCACAAACATGCTTCATAGGTGCTGCAAGAGGCATCAAAGAAGCAACCATATCACACTTTTGCAAATGCAACAAACTGAAAATTTTGAAAAGCCCAAAATGTGCATGCCAAAGTTTTGCATTTGAAATAGTCTTTGAATCCATGATTGCACTTGCAAAATTTTCCCACACTTGTCATACAAAGTGAGCTTATATAGCCCATTGTATAAGATGCTAGATGCAATAATTTCATCACCAAAACTGAGATCATGAATTGTACATCTGTCATCCACAAATTTGATAACAAGACCAAGTCTAGCAAGTGCCAGATATAGACAAAAGGTTCTTTTTGATCCCAGGTACATAATGTCAATCAACAAGTGTAAAAGAACTGCCACTCACAATAGTTAGCACAATCTTTCCAACTCCCTTGACAGGATAAGAGGCATTGTTTGCACAAGTGATAGTATTCCCAGGAGGGACATCCTCAAGAGAGGTAAAAAAGTCACGATGAGAGGTAATGTGCTTTGTAGCACCAATGTCAAAGTACCACAAATGCGCATCTGCAACAACTGACATACATGCATCATGGACAAAAGGATCATAAGTGCACTTTGCACTAAAGTCCATTCTGCATCGACATCAACATCACAATCTCCTTTCACATAAGATTCTACAATTGATGCACTTGTAGTGGAACCAACCTCTTTTTCTTAGCCTCTTTTTCTTTCAATTTTGGACACTACCTGATCAAGTGATCATTAGCCTAACAGTAATGACAATGCATCTTCTTTTTGCCATTGTCACAAAAATTCCCAGACATAGTAAGCATTAGGAACAGGTGATTCACCACTCGTTCGCAGGAGAACCATGAGAAGTGGTTACATTGCTGTTACCACTTTTTCTTTGAGAAACAATTAAGTCCTATTCAAATACACACTTTTTTCTGGGAAGTGACTCTTGCAACAACAATGTGAATAATGCATTAAACTTGACAACTTCAGGATTTCCTTGGGTCATGAGTCTCCAAGTGCTAGCAAAAGTCTCGTAAGATCTGGCAAAGCGTCAACAATAGTTTGCACAAGGAATCTATCAGAAATGACTTCACCCGTAGAAATAAGTTGCTCATTAATATCCTTGATACCAGCAAGGAAAGTGTCCAATTCATCTTCCTCATGCATGATCTTTGATTCTAGCTCTTTATGCAACAATGTATTTTTAGCCTCATTGTGACTTGCATAAAGACCAACTAGAATATCCCAAGCCTCTTTGTAGATTTAGGTAAACAAATGTGATGAGTAATAGTGTACTTCACAAATAATGCAATCAATGCATGAGCCTATGCATCTCTTATATCCCAATGAGCCTACTCAAATGTAGACAAAACAGCTCTAGCAGCATCAATACTGCCACCAAAACCTACAACATCCTCTACATCCCCTGTATCCTCAAAACCAGCACGTACATCAATGCCCTGCACAACATTCCACATGCCCTTTGACACAAGAACATGTTGCATCATGTAAGCCCACATTGGGTAATTGTCCCCATCTAATTTATCCTCAGCAACAAACATCTTGAACACATCAATGCCTGCACATGAAGTGGGAAGTACCCAAAAGAGGACAAACAAAGTGGGACTAATGCGTGCTATATAGCACAATCCAAAGGAAGAATGTAAGGACCTATTATGAGGAAAATGACAAAATCTACACAAAAGGATGAAATTGCATGCATAACACTGCCTTTAGTGGAAACAAAGACCGAAATGAGCTCGAATGGAAAATATGAGCAGATTAATAATGCTAGCAACTAAGCCCGGGACGACACAACCTGCTCTCATACGAGTTGTTGGAAATAGGGTTGCAAGGAGACACACACATCTTGGAGAAGATGAAGGAAGCTCGAGGCACACAACAGACAATAGTTTTACTTAGTGTGTAATGGAAATATGAGTTAGCCCTAGCGTGATGGGTGTATATACAATGCATGGGGAAAAGAGGGAAAAAATGCCCCGACGATTCTAAGTGTGTTCTCACACATCACCACCACATGTATATGGTAACAACTCTGAGTGTCCTTAACAACAGTTTCTTCATTGAAGATTTTACAATTATCCCCCAAGTCTATTGCATCCAGGCTATACGCTTTCCAAGTTGTATGTTTCTTGCTATACAAAATGGCATGCAACTCCTTGTTGAGTAAACCTTCTAGGTATAAGGAGACTACTAGTCTTTCCTCGGTTGGAATTTCCAACTCCAAACATCTGTCAATGTATTGCCTCATTTGAATCACACAATCTCTTACAGTTTCTCTTTGTTTTTGTACAAAGCTATAGATTTGTGCTACCGTACTCTGTTTGATTCCCATTTTCAAACAACTAGTGACAAATCTCATAGCCAATGTTGGTAGATCAGTAATTGATCCACGTGGTATGGTCTAGAACCAAGTGAAGGCTTTACCTTCCAAAGTCATTCCAAACCCCTTAAAATGAGTATGGAAGTCAATTATACGCTCAGCCTCAAGACTTGCTTGAAGCTTGCTAAATGGTCGTATGGATCTCTAGATTCACTATAATTTTTGAATCATTTTTGAAAGTCAAATGGTCTAACCCTATGGTTATATTTTGCACCCGCTCCATGATGATTTCTCAGATTGAATCTCCTTGGTACTTTGTGTGTTCAACCTCCTTCGAAACCATCATAACATAGTTATTGTTATAGCAGTCCCTAAAGAGATGGATGGGAAGGTCTCTTGGGCCTTTCTCCGTTATCTTGAAAATGTACACGATTTTCAAGGGTGTTAATTGTCCCGATTTAGCATGAGTGGTCCATATAAGATCCGTAATGTTATTGTCCTCCCAACAATAAACTCCAAGTTGTGGATTATCAATAGGTATACATTTTAGAGGTTTAATATCTATTTGGTCGTACCCTTCTAATTCTAACACTGGTGGTCCCTCTTTAGTGATAATGTCTGGAATCAAAGTATCAACTTCTAGTCCCCCACAATGTCAGGGTTTTTCATTTTGAGATATTGCACTCTATCTTGGTCCATATAGAAGGTATCTTGATTGTAAGATCTAAAGTCCTCTTCAAACTCAACGGTGTGATCATCAATCTTGACCACATACTCTTCATTAGGATCCATATAAATTTGGGCCCCATGCATGTTAATCTTGTAGAAGGTCAAAATGTGCTTGAACGTGAGAGAGGTTCCAGTCCCTGATTGGGTCAAGAAGGAAGACATCTTGAAACTTGAGTCGAAGTAAGTGTCGGACACTTCTTCCACTATACACAACAATACCGCGTGACCTTAGGTACATAAACTGTAATCATAAATCCAATTTGGCAGCTTCCCAATCTAGATCCGAATCACTCTCGTACAATCAAGGGTATATAAGTTAGTCTATAGATATGTAAGAATATACAAGGGCTCTTGGTGCAAAGTTTTGCTTCAATCCTGTCAAAACAATCACAAGGTCAAACTACAACCTTCAATTCCACAAAACTCAATTTCAAGCATCAAAGAGTATCCAAATGACTTCAAACTTGTTAGGCCAATTGCATATGGTGTCATTAGCTATTTGGACCAAAAAATGTCAAAATGGGATCCTCTAGCTATCAGGAGATAATAAGCATGCTTATTATCTACCACGCCAAAAAAGGAATATTTTTCAATTTTTCTGGTCCACATTGGTCAAGTATGTGTCCAACAACTCCAAAATGTGGTTATTTCAATATTTGGTCAATTTGGTCCAATTCCACATGAGCTTTTGTATCTGGAAATTTCAATTGAAAATCAAGTGGTCATGCATGCCAAATGATGTCTAGATCACTTGAAAGTTCTTCCAAGAATTCTATTGCTACCCTAGACCCAATCCCCTTTGGAAAAACTTTTAGGGTAGGAGTTATTAAGCGCTCTTATTATCTATAGGTTCAAAATGAAGGAATTTTCCAACTTCTTTGGCTTGTATTGAATTTCCACACTCTAATCAAGCCACAACTCAAGTTTCATGAAGTTTGGTTTAGTTTTGAAGTTTCTAGGCCAAATTTTGTGTCTGCAGTTTGGTTTCAGTGAGTTCTAAGCTTATCTGACAACTTACAAGTCTAAATGCTACCAAACTTGAATCAGAGCCTCCTTACACTATGCTTATACTATGGAATTGAGAAATGTTCAGAACAACTAGCCACAATGAAAGAACCAATACATTTCACATGATTGGAATCTACCCTAGTGTGTTTCATCACAAATTAAGGGGCGAGGAAACCAATGGTAAGACAATAGCTTTAGCTAAAACCTAGGCTAGGGATGGATAACTATCACAACTGTGGAGTAGAGGAGACCAATCCAAAGAGAAAATTCCCTCATCTTGACAAAAACCTAGTGTTATCAACAATTTATTGCTATCAAATTGTTGTAAGAAAGGTGGACACCCTCAAAACCAAATTAATAAGTGTAAAGTAGTTGTAGACATGGTGGGGGTAATTCTTTGAGGCTCATTAGATAATGATTTCATAATACCCTTGAAACTTGTAGCTAGAAAACTCCAAGGAAAAGAAGACAATGACAATTCATACGAAGGAAAACAATGGACCCAAATTAGGAGAAATAGAAGAAACAAACATCTTGGTAGTAAAAGAAACAACAACAAGAAGATAGGCTAAATCCACTGGGCAAAGCAAGAATGAGGAATCCTTAGATTGTACATGGGGTTTAGTCTTAGTTGACAAAGTATTTGAACCAATAAACATGCAGTAGAGGCTTATCGAGTAGGGTTAAAAATTGGGCAAAACATGGAAGACAAGTGGAAACACCACCCATATCTGAGACTAAAGAAAACTCAACTTGAAAATTACCAATGATCCAAACTACACAATAACTTTTTGATGAAAAAAGGAAAGAAGCATTGAGACTAATTGAATCTTCTAATCATAAGCTAAGGTTGCTTTGCCTCCCTCCATGAACTTGAGCTTTGAAAGGATTCCAAATACTAGCAGATGGTAGGATATCAACACGAACCATACTAATTTAGGCACCACACCTATTTGGTTCCACTTTGGGTGCTTAGGCCAAGCCAAGATAAGATCCCCAATGCATTGGAAATGTAGATCACTCAACCCTCAATGCACTAACAATGTAGATGAGCTTAACAAAAAGAAGAAGATCTAGGAAACACCCTCATTCTAGCAAAGCCCTAGGCCATCAACCCTTTTATCTAAGGCTAAGCAATGTAGATGATCCTAATATTTTATTGACACTATCATGAGAAACATAACACATGATTCTAATAATATCATATCATCTTGCATGTGCATAAACAATCCTTTCCAATGCAATCAGGCAATACAACATCCCTACCCTTACAAAGTCTGACATGATCCATCAAAACAACTTCATAATCCAATCCAACCATAAACCATAATCTAGTCCTCATCACATGGGTGAGCACTCCATGTTACTATGGGTAATGTATATCCATCTTGCAAAACCAATTTAGTACATACCTTGGTTATGAAAATTTTGGTATCACAACCACAACAAAAAAAAACAATGAGTCACATCGGCTTTCACAACCAAAACCATAAGGGATATTTAGTGCTTGACCATAAATCATATTCCTCACCGAACCGACTCCGACACGTGGAGTTTTGACTATACATGTTGTTGCAGCAGTCAATTGATCCAAGACACATAGCCCTTATAGATCAAATTTTATGCATACAAAGAAGTTTGACCAAAGACTAAACATAATCTTAAATCACCATTTTGGAAGCGAGTAGAGAGAGATGATTCTTCTTCTTTTTCCCACGAACAAGAAAGAGGTCTTTATGGAGATAGTAATGAAGTTCTTACACCCCCTCCATATAATAATTACGTAGAGATTCAATGTATTTTGTGTAAATGTTAGCACCAAAAACTAAGCACTAATCCCCCCTTATATGCTAATTCTGCAAGCTGGAGTGCTCCCGAAGGCAACACTAGGCATCCTCTTTTTGGGAATTCTTGCTAAAAATGTGATTTTGCTTTTGGAAGACAACTTTGGCCAAACCATTCAATTTTTTAGGAGTAATCCACATAGTAAATTGGCATCTAAGAAATGAGAGCTTAAGTAAACTAGATTGCATCGTGGTGCCTCAATATAATCATGACACTTATCATACCACTCGATATATTTATGGTGACACTTTTTATATAAATAATTTCCATAAAATATTGTTTTATTGTGTTTCTCTATCATATGTACCATTTCCTTACTTTTTGCAAATTTTCCAAAATGAATCATGTGTCTGCTTAACCTACCAAAATATGAAAACGGCCTTGCTTTCCACTTTAAAACCTCCCAACATTGCATAAAAAGCATTCTAGGCCAAAAGTTAAAGTAATGTACATTAAAAGCCTATTTTTCTTATTTTTAAAAGAGACCCAAAAATCAAAAGAGACCCAAAAATCAGTGATGTTACATCCTCCCACACTTGAAAAGATTCAATATGTCCTTACCTTAACATGAAGTCTAGATAATTATGTCTTAAAACATCATCGCGTTCCAAAGTAGCATCTTTGTTAGCAGGTTGATCGAAAGGGCGCCCACCTGGCCGGACACGTAGCCGGACACCACATTTGTACTCTATTATTTTTTTGAGCTAGTGTAACTACTTTGTGTGTAAATCCTGATTCCAGAGTAGCTCGTCAATTCCTGAGTTGTAATAATTTGAAAAGGAGGCTTGTCTTGGAAGAAGAAAGAAGCTCTACTGTATGTGAGCTCAAAAGGGCGACTATGAAGCTCCAAAACTTGTAATCAACATGACTAATGATTGGGTAATCCATTTTGAATTCTGAAACTTGCATTGTGTCTCTCTATCCTTTATCTTTCATTCAAGTGTAAGCATTGTCAATTTTTTTGAGGTTCATGACTACGCATTAGTGAGGCTAATCTTTAGATTTGAGTGCTTAAATCATGGTTTTTTGATGTTTAGACCATAGGAGAGTGTTTCTAGACCATAGGGAAACCTTTCTAGATAGTTTTGTTGCAGTTTTTATGACCTTTTTCATGATGGATCATGATTTTGGTACCTTGTCGAATTGTGAGCAGACTTGGTAGGATAGTGCCCCTAGGTGTCTTAGACCTCCTAAAGTTTCATTGCATTTCGACTTCATTTGAGTGCAGAAATGGCATGATGACCGAGATCAGTGAAAAAGGACATAGGTAAATTTTTCGATCATTGAGTGATGGTTTGCTTGTTGAGTTATTGCGTTTGCTTGTTAGGTTCACTTCTTGAGATTGATAACCTCAAAGACTCTCCATGCCCCATCCGAGTCGCTTCCCTGAGTATTGACATATTATGCTAGTGCACAACAGCTATGTTGCAGATGTTGGATTGCAACGACCCACTAATATTAGCGCCATTGTTGGGGAATGGTCCTTAGATGGTGAGTGACCTAGAGCGTATTTAGAGCGTTTTTTTTGAATATTTGTCTTTCCATTCCATTTACACTTTAGCAGTGAATTAGGTAGACATGGGTTTAGTGCTTGGTAGAGTCTAGAAGTAGAGGACTTGATAGATTTATTGTCGAGAGGTAAAGAGAGTTGTGAGTGAGATAGCCAAAAGCATTTCATTCTTCGATTTTCTCATCACTTTTTATTGTTTTCTGTTTTGACTTTATTTTGTATCATTTTGTTTGTTTTTGTTTCATGATTCAATTTAGTAATTGAGAACCATTAAATTTGGGCTAAAAAATCAAGGCAGAAAGAGGTGAAAACCATATTTTGGCCAAAATCACCATAACTTCGAAATTCTAAAAATTGATGGTAGAGATTTGAAAAGTGATCCAAATTAAAAACTTTGATGACCAAGGGTATTAGCAGACTCTCTAGAAGTGATTTGGAAAGTTTGAGAAGATTCTGTAGAGGAACATGGTCGTGATTCATGTACCCCAGAGACCATTTTTGCAGAAAAGTAATCAGTGACACTATGCATCAATGGAACATTGCTCTGATCAAAGTTTCTTGAGAGAAAAGTTCAAAAATCACATCAAAATTGGTTGAGAGGGCAAAAAAAACAAAAATAGGCATCTAAACACAAAATTGGGGCTTTACCTTTTTGAGAGACAAATCTAAAAATAAATGAAGATCTTACATCCACAGTGTGCATGCATACAACTAACCAAATATCATGTTTATATGTGGTCAAATGTGGATCTCAATCGATGTCTCCCTTGACCATTTGGAGTTGAGATTTGACTTGTAGGTAGTTGATACCAATCGTAACAACTTTCCTAAGAGTCACCACAACAAAAAACAAAAAACAATTGGTCAAAAGTTTCAAACACAAAAACTAGTCAAAAATCATAGGATAGACATAAAAACTTGCTTTTGATTGACAAAAAGTTGTCCAAATCCAAAAGTATATTGCAAGTAATCAACATGCCAAATTTGGTGTCCAGATCTGATGGAACATGGATCGTGATCCATGTCCACCATAAAGATTTTTGGTAGAGATTTAAGCAACAGGTAGCTGAGACATAGACAAAAACTTTTCCCAAAAGATATAGCAAAAAAGTTGTAAAAAGTGGTCAAAAGAGCCAAAAACAGAACATTGTCAAAATTGTCACAGCACACTGTAGATTTCACTTTTGGTTGGTTAAAACAAATCTAAATTCAATTTTCTTTTGGGGAGTAGGCTACAAACATCATAAGCTATCAACTCACCAAATCCCCAGTCCAAAAGTGGTAGAACATGGTGTTGGAATTGGGGTTGCAGGGAAACGCACACAGCTTGGAGAAGATGAAGGAATCTCAAGGCACACAATAGAGAGTGTATTACTTAGTGTGCAATAGAAAGATAGATAGCCGTAGAGTGATGGGCATATATACAATGCACGGGGGAAAAAACCTCCTAAAGAGGGGAAAAAATGCTTCGACGGTCCAAACTGTGCTCACACACATCACTACCACATGTATATGGTAACAAATCCCCCCCTGGAGTGATGCGGTGAATGAGAGCTGGCACATGAGTAAAAGGAAGTGCCATACCCTAAGGACATGGTCAGTCCACAAAGGGGAGTAAGCCCAAAGCTTTGCGGAAAGCTTTGAACCTCTCACGAGACAATGCCTTTGTGAAAAGATCTGCAAGGTTGTCCTGTGTTGGCACATAAGCCAAAAGCTAATCTCTCTTGTTGAGAGCCTCTCTCTGACATAGTGGTCATGCACCTCGATGCGCTTTCTGCAAGCATGAAAAATTGGGTTCCTCACAATTGCCAATGCACTCTGACTGTCAGTGTAGATAGTGTTGGCAGTACCCTGTCCAACACCCAAATCAGTCATAAGGTGTATGAGCCATACACACTCAACCGTAGCTATGAAGACTGCCCTGTGCTCAGCCTCACAACTAGAAGTGGCCACAATAGGTTGCTTCTTGCTCAACCATGAAGACGTGAATTGCTAGGCATGAAACAAAAACCACTTATGGACACTCACGTGTCAGAACAACCAGCCCAATCTGAGTCCGAAAAAGCATGTAAGTCTGGCGGCAATGATCCCCCCTTGGGATAAAACAAGCCAAGATGTAAAGTGCCATAAGTCAGTGAAAAATCCTCTTAACAACCTGCCAATGCTTAGACCCTGGGCTATGCATAAATCTGTTGACATGTGAGACTACAAACAAAATATCTAGCCTCGTGTTGCATACATAAATGAGGCAGCCAATAGCAATTTGGTAAAGAGTGACATCAGCAGGATCACCAGCATCATGTAGACTCAACTTCAAACCTGTTTCCATGGGAGTGGCAATAGGTTTGCAATCCTCAAGTCCAAGCTTACATAGCAATGTCTCTATGTAACTTTTCTGACACAAGGTAATACCGCCATCACACTGCTTAACTGCATGCCCAAGTAATGATGCAACAGCCCCAAATCTTTCATCTTGAAAGTAGCATTCAAATATGCCTTAAATTCAGCAATATGTGCCTCACTGGGACTAGTGATCAACAAATCATCCACATAAAGAACAAAATGAGAGTACAATGCCCTCACGCTTGACATACAATGTGCTTTTTGTTGGACTGTTACGAAAGCCTCGTTTGAACAAATGAATGTCAGCCCTCTCATACCAAGCACAAGGAGATTGCTTCAACCCATACAAAGCTTTGTTACATTTGCACACCTTATCCTTGTTTCCTTTCTTGACAAAACCGCGAGACTGTGTTACATACTTCCTCAAATATGTCACCATTCAAGAAAGCAGTAACAATGTTTGATTGATGTACATCCCAACCAAAATGAGCTACCAATGCACATAGAAAACGAACAGTAGTCACACGACAAGTGGGAGCAAAAGTCTTTTCATAATCTATGCCTTTTTGCTGTGCATAACCTTTTGCAACAAGGCAAGCCTTATAGCAATCAATCTCACCATCCGGCTTGCGTTTCAACTTGTAAACCCACTTTGTACCAATGGCCTTTTTGCTAGGAGGAAGATCACATAAAGTCCATGTACCATTTTCTATAAGTGCATCATACTCTGATTGCACAGCAGCCATCCACTAAAAGATAGAGGTTCCTCAACATCATGTAAGCTAGACAAAGCCAAAGCATAACAATCTAATGCAACCTGAGTACATCATGTAGGCGAGAGCTTGAATGAGTACGACTAGACAAAGGTGCATCCAATTTGCTATCACATATTAATGTATGCACCAACCATTTTGGCATACCTCTAGCCTGCTCATTTTAAGCCCTTTCCTCATCAAGTACATCATGTACATATACATTAGTAATAGGTTGATTTGTAACATTTTATGAAACCCCCATAGGCTGTACACTTGCCTCATTGGAATTCGTACTTCCACCACTAAAAAGAGGCAACAAAGTGTCGTAAATGTCCTGTGAGCTTACATTATTGTCTTTAGTACATGACAACAAGGGCCGAATAGAATCTTTCACAAGCACAACACCCCGTGAAATCGGAATACGCTTTGTTTGTGGATGATACAACCTATAACCTTTGCTTTCAACACTATAACCAACAAAAATACATTTGATAGCCTTATCATCCAATTTTCTGTGCTATGTTTGTGGCACCAAAGCATATGCCAAACAGTCAAAAACACTCATGTGCTCAATAAAAGGCTTTCTATCGTGCCATGCTTTATATGGAGTAATAGACTGCAAAGCTTTTGTAGGACAAATGTTTAGTACATAAGTGGCACACATGATGGCCTCAAGCCAGAAAGAATGCGGCAAAGCTTGACTTTTGACCATACATTTGTGCCATTTTCGTAAGTCTCTCAGCAACACCATTTTGTTGAGGTGTATAAGGCACTATATATTGGTGTTTTATCCCATGACTAGCCAAAAAAGCATTAAATTCATGAGACATATACTCCCCCCCTCGATCGGAACGGAGGGTACCCATAGTAGATCTTGAGACATTTTCAGCCATAGCCAAAAATTATTTGAAGCACATAAAAACTTCAAACTTCGCCTTTAAGCGAAAATACCCATGCATGCCTGGAGTAATCATCAATTAAAGTCGAAAAGTAAAGGTAATTTCCCAAGGACAGAGTTTGCATGGGCCCACAAACATCACTATGCACAAGCTGCAACCTGCATGTGGCCCTAATTGAACCATCCTTTGGAAACTTAGAACACTGCATTTTACCCAAAATACAGCCTTCACAAACATGTTTGGCAGGTGCTTCAAGAGGCGGCAAAGAAGCAACCATATCAGATTTCTGTAAACGTAGCAAAATGGCAAAAGTCAAATGCCCAAAACGTGCATGCCACAGTTTTGCATCTGAAACAGCCCTTGAATATGTAATTGCATTTGCAAAATTGTGTCCACACTTGTCATACAAAGTAAGCTTCTACAGCCCACATCACAAAAGGCCAGATTATACAATTTCATCATCAAAACTGAGATCATGAATTGTACATCTGTCATCCACAAATTTGACTACAAGTCCAAGTCTAGCAACACAAATTTGACTACAAGTCCAAGTCTAGCAAGTGCAGATACAGACAAAAGATTCGTCTTGATCCCAGGTACATAAAGTGCATCAACAAGTGTAAAAGACCCGTCATTTACATCAGTAAGCACAATCTTTCCAACTCCTTGAACTGGATAACTGGCATTGTTGGCACAAGTGACAGAATTCCCATGAGGGACAGACTCGAGAGAGGTGAACAATTTACGATGTGAGGTAATGTGCTTTGTAGCACCATCATCCAAATACCACACATGTGAATTTGCAGCAATTGACATGCATGCATCATGGACAGCAGGATTGTAAGTGCATTCTACACTAGAAGCCCATTGTGCATCAACATTAGCATCACAATTTCCTTTCAAAGAAGACTCAACAATGGTTGCATTTGTAGTGGAACGAGCATTTGCAGTGGAACCAACCTCTTTCTTCTTAGTCTCTTTGGCCTTCAATTTAGGACACTGCTTGATCAAGTGATCATTAGCTTTACAATAATGTCAATGCATCTTCTTTTTGACCTTATCACCAAAATTTCCAGATGAATTGCTGCTAGTAGAAGCATTAGGAATAGGTGATTTTCCACTCGCAGAAGAACCATAAGAAGTGGCTGCATTGTTGTTACCACCTTTCTTTTAGCATCAATGAAAGCCTGTTCAACTGCACTTTGTCTAGTCCTGTTTTTTTTGTAAAGTGACTCTTGCACTAGCAATGTGTATAATGCATCAAACTTGACAACTTCGGGATTTCCTTGGGTCATAAGTCTCCAAGTACTAGCAAAATTCTGGTAAGAATCATGTAAGGCATCAAGAACAGCCTGCACAAGCGAACTGTCTAAAATGACTTCCTGCGGAAATAAGTTGCTCATTGATATCCTTGACACTAGCAAGGAAAGTGTCCATATCATCTTCCTCATGCATAATCTTCTTGCAGCAAGACCTGCAACATTCTCAACATCGCCTACATCCTGAGAACCAGGACATCATCAATGCCTTGCACAATATTCCAAATGCCCTTTGACACAAGAACATGTCGCATCATGCAAGCCCACATAGGGTAATTTTCCCCATCCAATCTATCCTCAACAACAAACATCTTGAACACATATGTGTTGTTGTCAGCCATGGTAAATGCTGCACTTGATGTGAAAACTTCTCGAAAAGAGGTGAAACAAAGTCGGAACAACACATGCTATATAGCACAAACCGTAGAAGACTGTAAGGGACCTGTTATGCAAAAAATGGCACTGACAAAAGTTTTTCACAAAATGAAAAAATAACATGTGCAGTACTGCATGTACAGTGGAAACGGAGGCCGAAATGAGCCCGGATCAGCTTGGAGAAGATGAAGGAAGCTCAAGGCACACAACAGAGAGTGTATTACTTAGTGTGCGATAGAAAGATAGGTAGCCCTAGAGTGATGGGTGTATATATAATGCACGGGGGAAAAAACCTCCTAAAGAGGAAAAAAAATGCCCCGGTGGTCCTAGGTGTGTTCACACACATCACTACCACATGTATATGGTAACACATGGATCACGATCCATGTCCCCCATGTGACTTTTGAGACAAAAACTATATCGACCTATAGCAATGACCATTGTGAACAAAAGTTCCCAAAGGAGGTTTGTCAAAAAAGTCCAAAAAACTCATCAAAAGCTCCAAAAATAGTTCCAAGTGAAAAACCGCAAAAACAGACATAGGGATTGACTTTTGATTGATCTAATCAAGTCCAAACCACACAAAAACCATATAACTAGCATCAAGGGACCAAGGGAAAATTGTGTGCCAAGTTTCAGTGCATTCTGACACAAGGGTACATGGATCGCGATCCATGTCTCCCTGTCACACAGACTAAGACCAAATTTGCACCATAGCTAGAGTAGGTCACAAGGAGCATAGTGGTCTTTTCAAAACCAAATTTGGATATCAAAAACCAAGTCAAAAGCCCAAAACTGTCAAGTATTCAGACAAAGTGCAAGAACTGACCTAGTTTCTAATCCAGAGGTCCAAATCCAAATTTTTGTGATATCATAGCATCTACTAAGCTTCTTGATCCTGATGGTACCAAGAATAGTCAATTTATCCTCCAAATATGGATCGTGATCCATGTCCCCATAGTGACAGCTTTACCTAAAATTTTCCAGATCAGTAGTGCATACACAAGGAAACATATCCCCAAGCCTAGTTTTGGAAAAGATTGAATAAGTTTGGGCCAAAAGACATCAAAACAGGTGACAAATTAAAAAACCACAGCGTAGACTTAGTGATGGCCATTTGCCCTGTCAAACCAAGTCCAAATCCAAAAAGATTTGAGATTTATCTTGTGGACATAGTGAGTAACAAGCTGCCAAGAGATCAAGTCTAGATGTGGTTGAACATGGATCGCAATCCATGTCCCCCAACCTTAGAATTTGATGAAAACGGACACAGAGCCTGCATACGACCTGGTCTACATATTGTCAAAATTTGGAGTCAAAATTCGACAGGGGGTCATGGATAGGGATCCATGTACCTCTTCATACTGGGGGTATCTGGTTTGATGAGCTTGTGGACATACCTGAGTACATCTCAAATCTTAAGTTTGAGCTGAAAATACCTTTGGGAGACCAAGATACAACCCAAAGTTCCTATGTCCTGGTTTTGAAATATTTTGAGTGTTGTTTCTAGTGTAGTTCACCAAAATTGCTCTAGCTTTTGATACACAACTCCAAATTGAGTCAGGTAGCCAATAAAGAAGATTGCAAGCAAAAGGACACACCTAGATAAAAAACTCAGCTTTAAATGTATCCCCAACCCACCAATACCAAGAATTGGATGGGTTCCTTGACAAGTCTCAAGCCTATTAAAAGTCAGAGTCTCTAAGTAAGAAGGGTCTAGGGAATAGACCTTTACCATTGACAATGGATTGGGTCTATAGCCCTAGAAGAAGACCTAGTCATGTCTCACAATAGAAATGGGACAACATCTTAAAAATCTAAGACTGTTTCAGTCCTATAACTTCCATAATTGGGAATGTCTTTGAGAAGAGAGGCATCTCAACCAAAATTGGAAATGTGAGTATTTATCTTCCCAAGTGGCAACTTCGGTGGGATAATCTTTCCACATTACCAAGAGTTCCTGATTAATCTATTTCTAAGAGTTCTCTCCTTAGTTTCAAGAACATAATCTGGTTGGAGATTTTAGAATTTCTTACTTTAGTATTACTAATTACTTGCTTCTCAAAATTTCCCAAGAGATTCTCAGTGTTGAGCCCATCTTAAAAACCTTTACAAACTAGTTGTATTCTCTCAAAAACTAGGTTAAATCCATTCCATAAAGATCCATATATCCTCCTTGTCAACATGAACGCTCTGAATGGTCTAATTGACCATTTAGAGCAATGAGCATTCCATAAAGATCCATATATCCTCCTTGTCAACATGAACACGCTTGGTCTAATTGACCATTCAGAGCAATCAGTATTTGACAAGTATTATGTATTGCAGCTTTGCGAATCCAAACGTGCTCAATGTGTTCTTGCCCCTCTGAGCAATTTGTGTTGTCATGAAGCTCTGCTTCCATGGAGAGAAAGTAAGCAGAAGAAGGCAAAATAAGCTTCTTTGAAGGCTATGTATTTAGTGATTAATGGTCAGGGCTTGAGACGACCATGGCAGATAGGGAAAAATGGTCAAAGGTGGTTTCAATGTATAGATGTTTAGTGATTGATTTATGGATCCTGCTAGTATTTTCAGATCGGCAATCGGAGCCAAGGTGAGAGAGATATTAGTTGAGATAGTTTTGGCGGGGACAGGTTATGTGCCCGCCGGACTGAATCAAAAATTGTTATGCTTGGTGTTTTTTTTGGCCTTGACACTGTTTGAGAAGGTAGTATACATCAAGAGATATTAGCAAGAATCGGTGGTGCAAAATGGAAGTCTGGAGCAATTGAGGTTGAAGTGGTTGCAGGTAATTTTTTTAAAAGTTTTGATTGTTCCGGATTGCGGGCCTGACAAGATTGAAATGGGGTGGTGCCTACATGGACCATAGTTAGGTACTAGGTCTATAAGCATGGCTTTACAAATTTGCAAGGGGAGCCCTGAGCAGTAAATGGTGTGCCTGTGAAGTGGGAGGAGAAAATGAATTTCTTGGGGGTGTTGTTTTTAATAAACTTATTGAGTTTGGGGGCATTTATCCTGAGACCACCACGTGGCTTGGCAAATAACCCTCATGAGGGGTAGCCGAGCCAATAAGCAGTGTATATATACTAGGGCCTCGTGGGGCTATGGCATTTGTCTTGAGGGCGCTGTGCGGCGCACAACCGGGCGGTGCAAAGCGATGTTTTGGCCATTGAAGGCGGCACATAGTCAGTTGTTGGCGCCCGATGGGTGGCGTCTCAACATAGATGGTGACGTGGTAGCAACCTCTTGGTGGGTTCTCACGCCACCATTTTTGAAGGGAAAGGGGGACCTCACTAGCGATATCGCTAGTGCAAGGGGCTCTCCCCGCGGTGTATAAAGTAGAAAGAGAGAGAGAGAGAGAGGAGAAGTCACCCCCCTAAGGGGCAGTTCCACATGCAATGCAAGGACAAGTGTCCGATGCTCTATAAAGGGAGTAGTTCAACATGTGAAAAGGGGGACTTACCAAAAAATGAGCAGAGGGGGCTATAACACAAAATTTTGAGCCATTTTTTTAGGTTGTCGTTGTGAAAAGATTGTTGAGCGGGGGAATTTTTTCCCTGAGGAGAGCAAGATGAAGGAGGGAGGAGATCAAAGAATTTTTTAAGGGAAAGAAGATCAAGAGGAGGAGATTTTTCGGTGGCGGAGCTGATGGCATCATCAAGATCACATCGACCACATCGGCTTACACTTCCTCTACGTATCTCCCTTAGCTAATTTCTCTATTTATCTATAATCAACCCGGTTAACCTATTGTAAGGGAGTTTAAACTCCATATTCTACATCTTAATTACATTATGGTGCTGATAACGGTGCCGCTTGGTCAACGTGCATCTTTTCTTGTTCATGTTAGCATATCCTTTTATTTTCATACATAATCTTATTTCAAAGAAACTATTGGTCTACTGCACGGTATGGTGCTTCTTCCTCTCCTCACTTTTCTCACAGTTAGTAGCTCGGTGTTGTCCCAACTCATCTTCGAACCCTTTCCAACAGCATTTGACACAAGGTTCCACCATTGCACCAGAGGTACCCCCTCTGTGCTCCAACTTGGTTGACCAACAATATGTAAATGGTTTTAAGAGGTATCATACCAAGAGTTCTTTTGGATTTCTATTAGTCTCATGCGTTAATACTTCCATATCTAGGTCATTTTTCAAGGAAGGCTACTTGTGCACAAGGAATGTGAGTTGGTTTTTAGATAACCATCTTATTTTTAAGATTCAAATTCTACCTTCCCGACGAGAACCTTTTTCTCATTCGCTAGATCTACCCTTAATTTCTTGATTGAATGCTAGCGTAGCTTTAGATTCCTTAAGTAATGAAAGAAAATTAATGTACACCATTATAATATATAAGTAACTCAAAGTTTTGCATTATCAATTTTTAGTGGTTTACAAACTACCTATTGTTGCTGAGCTCTACCTCCCATGATTGCATAAGCACTGGCTCCTCTTGCTCTTCCTCTACCTCGTCCTCCATTTCTACCTCCTCTTAGATTGTCTCCTTGATTTATCTGAGTTTGAGAAATAGCTCTAGCGGTAATTCTAGGGTTTCTCTCTTGGGATAGTTATTCCTATAGTGTCTTGTCTGATTGCATCCATAGCACCTGACATTGGGAAAGGTATGCTCCAAGTTTACTGCAGCCACTATCCCACGTTGTTGATGTCCTTGGTTGAAGGTTCCCCTAGCTCTTCCCCTAAAGTTGTTAAAACCATTATAATTTCTAGTAGGGTTGGTTCCTTCATCTGCAAAAGGCTTGAACCTGAGAAGGGCATCCTCAATTGATGTAGGCCTTATTTCTTTGAGATGTGTACTCAAGGGTTTGTCGAGGCCTTTGACAGAATTGAGAAATTTGTTGCTCCATGGTCTTCTAGGGAGCATAGCGTCGTAAAGACACAAACTTGGTGTAGTACTCCTCTAGTGAAAGTCCTATCTAGCATAGACCAAAGAATTCATTCATCTTAATAGCCTGATGTGTAGGAGGGAGATAACATTCTATAATGGCCTGCTTCATCTTCTCCCAAGTTGGTTTATTAGTAGGATTATCTCTGCAGTGTTGTTTCCACCAAAGTTTGGCATCTCCATTGAGACGGAACATACCCAGCATTGTTTGGTTTTTTTTTTAGTAGCTCCTGCAACTTTAAAATAGTCATCCATAGCATCTAACCATGCTTCAGCATCTCGCTCTAAATTGGGTCCCTCTCCCTTGAAGGTAGGGAGTTGGACTTGCTTTAGTAGTGAATTTTTTCTCTTGAGTAACAGTGTAAAGGCTATTTACGAGAGTATTATCGTGGGTTTGAATTAGTGGATTTTAGTATTAGATGAAAATCTCTCTTACTTATGCTTTTAACTTATATTATACTCAAAAATGTTGCACACAAGATGAAGACAATTGCCAAACCATAAACAAAACTGCTTATAGCATTCCATGAGAACCATAGTATGTACAAGAGTTAATACAATCCATGAAGATTCCTACTATGTACAAGGGTGACGACAATCCTATACTAGAATCTTGTGGACTTTGGGTGGATCAAATATAGAATCAAAATATACAACATCTTTTGGTCCACTAAAACTAGGGCCTACACCTATGGGCCTAATTCTACCTAGGTAGATTACTTTAGACCTGATCAAACACCCACTGATTCTGTGATACTTGCACACCATCTACTACAAAGGTTTCCTTTCGATTCTTTGTCCCCATGAAAAAGTATACTTCAATCACTTGATCTTTAGCCCATTTGAGTCTCTTCATATTTAGTGCTAAACCTTCTAACTTTCCTGCATCAATGAAGAATATTCCACCAGATCCTGACCACTTGACCCTCCAAGTGGGAGGAGAAAATCTCATGTCTAGCCATTTCATCATACTTTTTTGCATTGAATAGCGTCGAGATACGCAAGGCCTCATGAACCTTATGTTGAAACCCATGAATTTGCGGTAGGTCTGATGGAAATCTTCTTGCAAAGATGGGGACAATTCTCTCTCTTCTTTCCTCTCCCTCTTTTCACTTAAATACTCCTTAATTGAATTGGTCAAAAAATCACTTATTTCAGCCTAATACCTTAAACTTTTCCCTAGGTCCAAGACTTCTATTGAGACATGCTCTGATACCACTTGTGAGATCCCCAACCCACCAATACCAAGATTGGGATGGGGTCCTTGACAGGTCTCTATGCCTATTAAAAGTCAGAGTCTCTAAGTAAGAAGAGTCTAGGGAATAGACCTTTACCATTGACAATGGCTTGGGTCTATAGCCCTAGAAGAAGACCTAGTCCTGTCTCACAGCAGAAACTGGACAACATCTTAAAAATCTAAGACTGTTTTAGTCCTTTAACTTCCACAATTTGGGTAAGGTATTCTCAACCAACGCTTTTCTCCCCCAACAGATGTGAGGGTACAGTCATTGGTGAACTCCTCTTCCAATTGGAGAAGTTTTTCAATGATTTTAGTGGGCGGGAATGGATAGTTACCTGACTAATCAGGTCCACCTGTCCTTGATTGACAACCTTAGTCAATCCCCACTTATCACCCCACAATCACACATGATTCTTTTGTTTTCTAATTACTATCACATTGTTTTAACATTTAAAATAATGGTTTCTTTTAACTTTTTGTCAAAGTGATTCCTTCAATTAATATTAAAAACAACATTAAAAATCATTCTTTTAGCAAACAGACATCTTTAAACTAAAGACATGGTATATTCAATCAAAAACATTGGCCATAATAACCATGATCAGTACTCTTCTTATCTCAAGACCACCTAAGGTTGAAAAAACAACACCCATTCGTTATTCATACTCTTGGGTGGAAACCCATCACCCAAAGTTCGGGGTGTCTATACACCAAACCTGTTGCCCATACAACCGAGGGGCTCCCCTAGGATAAAAACGGTATCTTAACTTATGTAGAAACATCAAGACATGACACGGAGTAGAAACTCATTGTTCATGGGGGTAACCAATGTATCCATGACTGAAAAGCTATCATTATTCATTAACTTATACCAAGGATTCGGAGGTGTCTTGAGACAAGCTGTCTTAAGGATGACCGATCATTCTTTCCTAAGTCAACCAACCTTAACCCAAATAATTCCTTCCTAGTTTACAAACAAATGCACGTTAGTTTCTTGGAAAATGTCTTCCGTTTTCAGCTAGTTTTTACTTTTCCTAATTCCTTATCTCCTCTTTAATGTATGCAATGTTAATACTTAAAAGAAGAACTTGAATTATTCATCTTATAATGAATATCCACCTGGAACTAGTCGGCCTTTTACTGCAGTGCTAGGACCTAAATACTCTCATCAGTAGGCCTATTACTACGCCTGACCTCGTCGTCGTGCGGTGCTCTAGCTCTCTTGGGAATACTACCCTCATCATCAGATTGAGGATTGGCTCGAGTACCTTTGTATTCAATCTAATTCCTCTTTTTAACCCAACCAAGGCTAAATTTGTAGTCCCATATGGTAATTTCTTGACCTAGTAATTTCTTATTTGCTTATATGGGTAAGATAACTTTATCATAGGTTCCTTAATGGTTTATTAAGCTCTCTTAATTTTCTTATAAATTTTTACGTCTTTTCTTAATTTTTCCATCTTTATTAAGCTTGAAATCTGCTTATTTTAGACTTAATATTTATTATATTCATTATCTCTTAAAGATTGAATCTCGTCACCTTCATATCAACGGTACATACGTTTAGTAATTTTTCTAGATACTTTTAACAATAATTTCTATTTATCCTAATTAATTTTTAGCTTAAAATATGATTTTTTATCTATTATATTTACTCTAATTAACTAATTATTCTATAATTATCACAACTAGATAATAATTTTTTTTATCTCTAGTAATTACCTTGTAATTATCTACGTTAGTTATCTAATTTTTCCTTATAATTTATAGTTAAAATCAATATATTTTGGTTTAATTAAACATCTAGATTACATTTTTGACCATAAGCTAATTGTCATGACTTACTTATGATGTTTACCAACTCTAATAATTATCTTATAATTATCTAACTTGATTAGATAATTTTCTCTTTTTATTTTTAGATGAAAATCATTTTATTTTTGCTTAAATAAATAGCTAGATTACTTTTCTAATCATAAGATAATTATCTTGATTTACTTATAATGTTTATTAAGTGTGGTAAATATCTTATAATTATCTAACTTAATTAGCTAATTTTTTCTTTTATTTTTAGTTAAAACTAGTTTTTTTTGCTTAATTATAAAGCTAAATTAACTTTCTGATCATAATCTAATCATCATGGCTTACTTATAATTTTTACTAACTCTAATATATGTCTTATAATTATTTACTTTGATTGGCTAATTTCTCTCTTTTATTTTCAGCTAAAATCAATCTATTTTGGCTTAATTAAAAATCTACATTATTTTTTTGATCATAAGCTAATTATCATGGCTTACTTATGATGTTACTAACTCTTATGAATATCTTAAATTTATTTAACTTGATTAGCTAATTCTTTCCTTTTATTTTTAGCTAAAATATCTATTTTGGCTTAATTAAATAGCTAGATTATATTTCTAATCATACAATGATTATCATAACTTGATTATGTCTAACTTTGATAAATATCTTACATTTATCTAACTTGATTAGCTAATTTTTTCGTATTATTTTTAGCTAAAATCAGTCTGTTTTGGCTTACTTAAATAGCTAGATTATATTTCTAATCATAAGCTAATTATCACAACTTACTTATTATGTTTACAAACTTTAATAAATATCTTACAGCTATCTAACTTGATTAGCTAGTTTCCCCCTTTTATTTTTAGCTAAAATCGGTATGTTTTGGCTTAATTAGATAGCTAAAGTAACTCTTTGTTAATGCAATAATTACCTCGTGTTTTTAACAATGTTCTCTATTTTTTTTAATTATCTTGTGGTTTGTTAAGTTGTTTTACTAAATTTTTATTAGTTTTATAGCTAAAAGTAGCCCATTTTTGTTTAAATGCTATGATTAAGCTTTGATAATTATCTTAGAACTAACTAAGCTTGTTAAATATAATTTTCATTAGTTAAGACCAAAATTATTCAATTTAAGCCGTAATTAGGGTTAGTAATTAAGTAGATTATTAATCTTCATTAAGATTAAGTAATCAACAGATAAATAATGTATAATAGAGTGTTAAATAGTAGATAATAATCTGATCTTCTTTAATTAATAGATTAATTAAGAAAAAATAAATCAAAATTGCTAATTAACTGGGATTAACATAATTACCTCGCTTAATCACTTGGATTTTTCTCTCTAAGTAATTTTTGTGAAGTATTTTCTCTCGCAGGACGAGAGAGTTCTTGCTAGGACTCCGAATATGAGAGAAAATGGGAAGCCTAGGATCCTATTTATAGTTTCTTCTGGCACACACAGGCTCTCTCTGGCTAATTCTAACAGTTCGTTGAAGCTCAAGCAACCCCCATCCTCAAGAAGACGCCTCTTGCTGCTAAAACTGTTCCTGCAATTCCAGATATCCTCTCCCAGTACTTGCCTGCTCTGAAAATCAAGCCTGCTAATTTTTGGTGCAATGAAAATCCTAGCTTTAATGACTACTTAAAACCATCCAATTATTTTTGCAAAATAAAGTGGCAGTGAATCTTTCAGAAGGGATAGCAGTGTGAGTTTTTACCCGAATTCAGTTCTAACAATTCCTAGCTATAGGTTTGTTGTGCTTAAGATTTTAAAAATACCAATTTGAATTGAATTCGGATAGTGTTTTACATGTTTGTATGCTCAATGCTTTCTCCTAAAGCTTTGAGTTCATTTCCTTGTAGTTACAAAGGTGGAATTCTTACATTAACAATAGGTTTTGAAGCTGATTTTCTTCAGGTTTCCTAATTCCAAACTTTTATGTACCACAAAGGACCACAAAGGCCACAGAGGCCTGATTTCTGCGAAATTTGATCCAGGGCAAAAAGGGATAAGTTACACTAAACCAAAGTGGGCTTGTGAGAGACTATCTTGAGAGTATTGAGTGACATTTTTACATCGAAAATCATCCACCACCGAGGTTTTCTACTCAGGTCAGAGATATGTATCTAGAGGAGAAGCATCCTTTGATCAACAAACCAAATATTAGATTCATCAAAAATCAATGAAGCCATGAAAGTTCTAACAGATTATGCATATGAGGGCTTGTATAGATTCACAAACGAGGATCGATATACCTTCTACAAGTGTGTAGAACCCTATGCTAGAGAGTTGACATTCCAGAAGAACCTCGATGCATTCATGTATACAGATGCCCAATGAGTGCAAGTTTTGATAGTAGATAAGTATGGACGAAAGTCCAAACTTGTTGATCCAATTGACCTAGAAATATACACATACAAGGGTACTCCAGTCTCTACTTACTTTCAACCAAAAACAATGCTAGAGCACACATAAGAGAGGATTCCACCAGGATTTTCTCCAAGACAAAAAGAGAGAGCGAGAGATGTCTTTGCAAGAGACCACAAACTAGTTAGATAAGTGACTGAACCAAAACAAATGAGACCATATTAAGTGGCCCAATATGTCAAGAAAAAGTACAATGGGTTAGGGGACCCATATGCTCATGTCTCAGTCTTCAATAGGTTTTGAGAGCTAAGTAGATTGTGGATTTCCATACTCAGTACGAGGGATTTGGATTGACATTGGAAGGAGCACCCTTGGCCTAGTTCCAACCATTGAACAGAGATGATTGTCCAAACATAGCACAACTCTTGTAAGAATTCATAGAGGAGTTCTCAAAAAGGGGGATCAAGCACAAGACCGTATCACAGATCTATGCCTTTAAGCAAAAGCGAACAAGAGAGTGAAGGAAACTTTGCCTTGCTTCAAACAGTACATAGAGAGATGTTTGCTACTGGAATCCCTTTAGAGACTGGCATGTAGGTTCATGCTCATACTGTCATGAATGGTTTCTAGTTATATGGTTTTGTTGGCGGTACACTAGTTGTGACATGTATAAAGGCCCAGAAGCTTGATGTTGCCTAAGTGCTCTTTAGTAGATTGCCACATAGAAATGTTGTAACATGGCTACACTGATCATTGGGTATGTACATCATGGTTGAGCAGAGGAAGACTTCATTGTGCAAAGCAAATGGACTGGGAGGGTCATCAACCGAACGAAGTCACCTTTGTTGTGCTTCTCAGAGCATGCTCTAGTATTGTAGCTAAAGAGTAAGGCAAACGGGGCCTAGATATCGACCCATTTATTGGCATCTCCCTTGTTGACATGTATAGCAAGTCTGGCAACATGGAGGACGCTCATGCAGTATTTGATAGACTGTCTTACAAAGATTGTGTGTCGTGGAGTGCCTTGATTGTCGGTTATGCACACAATAGATAGGGTGAGGAGGTTCTTTAGGTATTTTGAAGGGATGGTGCATAGAAAAATAGAGCTAGATAGAGTTACATTTGTCCCTTGAACCAACATTATTGCTTTAAAACATGAAGAATTCATTCATGCATAGGTAATCGACAAGGGGCATGAATCTGCTTTTCATAGAAGCAGCACACTTATAAATATGCATGAATTACAAAATCCCCTAAGGAAAGATAGAGGAAATCCTTGCTGAGGACTGTCAACACGAAGGGAAGGGATACAAGGAAAAGCATCATATGGGTAGACAAGAGCAATAGCTCTATATAAGGTACAACCTTGAAGGTTCATACAAAGAGTACAAAACAATCGAGTCCATTTGTGCCATTTGATCAGCTTCTGGACATCCTTGACTTTAAAACTTGAAAGTGAATCTACCATATAGAGAATATCTCTCATAATTCCTTGAAAACTGAGATGCAATGGAGCTGTTGATTCAAAATGAGCAAGGCCAAATAAGTCTTTGTTCCTTTCAATCTAGATTTGCCAAAGAAAAGTACTTCTGAGGCAGGCCCACAATGGGACATTCATACAACTACATTCTCCCAAAAGCAAACATCTCTAACTAAGCAAGAAAAGATCCACATTGTAAGCTCTCTAGAGTTCAAACTTGAGAAATTGATTGGATTCACAGTTAACAAAGAGGTGTGGGGGTGGTATGTTAGAGTTTCTTCATGCTCTTGCATCTGGGACATATGCCATCTGAGACTCCAATCTTTTTAGCTTTAGAGCTTGTCCAAACTCCTTGGTGAAGGATTAACCACAAAAGGCAGCTTTGCTTTATGGCCAAAGGAAAAGCCCAAATACATTTGAACCTATTCTCCCATTGTTTTGCATTCCAAGACAAATTCCATTATGGTTGAGCTTCCTACTGCTAGCCTTTAGCGGCGGCTAACAACGCATAAAAATAACAAAACTAATTATAAAATGACATAAATTAAAATAACTCTTTCTTTTATGATCAAATTTCATTATCTTTCTTTGTTAATGATGATTTTCAATTAATAAAATTTATAAAATAACAAAAGTTATATTTTTTCCCTTTTTTTTTGTTTGAGAATGTGTGTGTGTGCCACACAGTGTGTTTAGATTGTTGACAAACTAATGTGCATTTTTATTTATTTGCATGCATGTTTATGTGTGTGTGTGTGTGTGTGTGTGTGTGTGTGTATGCAAGAGAAGAGAATGATAGAGCACTCACATGTAGCCTATTTGAGCAAGAAGCACTTGAAGAAATGTCATCAAACCTGCAAAAACACATATGCACACACTATGTTACTCATATACAGACAAAAGTGAAGAAACCTACTACAAATCTTGAAAGGAACCTCACCTTGCTGTTGGGGGGAAGCGTGTGAGTGGAGATCTCGAGCCCAACGCCCTAATCACCAGATCTACAGCAAGTGAGGAGGAGGAGAGCAAGGGAGGAGATGAGAATGAGACAAAAATACGCAGGAAGAATTCACGGGTTCTAATTTTGCAAGTTCCATCGATACAGGTGTCGGTAGAAGCGTCGGAATGTGCGCCCAAATCACCGTCAAAATATGCACCCAAATATTCGACGGAATACACGTTAAAATAGCCATCAAAAATTCAAATTCTGATTTTTAAAAAAATTGGTTCTCCCTCCAAAACTACGCATATACGGCGCCGCCACTTACGTCGATAATTTGACGGTGATATTTAGGTGATCTCTTGTAGTGGCTGATCGCCATGTGGTTGCCATTCTTTTCAGGGAATGGTCAGTGGATGACCATTACCTACACCTGTGTCACTCTTGAATACTTCAAGATTCTTGTAATTCGGATTGTTCACAAGTTTTTCTTTTGTTGCAAAACTCACAAGTTGTGAGTGAATTGTATTAAGCACACCATAAAATTACAAAAACAGCTCAAGCTCAGTCTGAACCTTGAGGTGCTGACGATTACAAGTTGGATGTCTACCAGCTCTCATCAAGGCTTAACATCCTTGGCCTAACAAAGAAGGTGAACTATAGTTCTAGGATTCTACTTATTGGAGGTTGACAACACGGCATGGGTAGCCCTAGACCAGTCTTCGAGGCTTGCTTACATCCGAGCACATAGATTATCACATTGCTTTCTTGTATAATCTTTGAGAAGCTTGCCATATCAAAATCTCCTTCAAACATACAGTGGTTCCTCACCCGCCATATATGGTGAAAGAAGAACTACCTGACAGTTTGAGTGCAAATGAGAATAGCAGAACTTCCCAACTTCTTGCCACCAAGTAACAAATCATTCTTAAAGAATCTAATCTGCCATGTCCTTTGGACCCACTTGCAAATTTTCCCTGCCAGACCTTTGATTGCCTGGCATTCCATGAATAGGTGGGCCAAATTCTCACTAGCTATCATGCACCCCAAGCATCAATCATACCCAATTCCTCTTTGTGTAAAGGTCATCATAGCAAGAAACAACAAAAAGTTGATCAAATCACCAAAATACTAGTTGCAAGTCAAAAACCGCAAGTAGACACAAAATTTTTCTTTTGTCGAAGAAAAAGGTTCCCAAATCCAAAAAAAAGTGGGTAGATAGATTCCATAGATTGTAGGATGTCACTAGACCAAGTTTGGGATCAAATCTGATGGAACATGGATCGCGATCCATGTCCCCCTACTAAATTTCTGGATTGGGACCTTACAGTCTTGTAACAGAGACCAACACAAACAACTTATTCAAAAGCAAGGGTACCCAGAAACTTCAAGAAGGGTTTAAACAAGGCCAGAGTCATTCAAGATCAAAAACCACAAAACAAACCTAGGAAGTGACTTTTGGGAGACCTAAGGGGGATCAAACCACCTAAAAATCGTATAACAGAGATCAAGAGACTATGAGAGACCTGTGTACCAAGTTTCAGGAGATTGTGAGGAGATTTTGACACTGGGGTACATGGATCACAATCCATGATCCCCTGTCATGGGCACATAGCGGTACCAGTACTAGCACTATTAGGAGCTTAATGGACTTTTCACAATTCAAATTGGAGTTGATTTGTGCACGTTGCAAGAAAAATAGGATTTTTGGTCAAAAGTGCAAATAAATTTTGATTTTAGCAGATTTTGAGTAACCCAACGGCTATAAAGTTATAGCCACCATAGTGATTTTTATACAAGTTGTGGGAATTAGAGTTTGCATCACTATTTGCTTTTGATTGGAGGGTTGAATGCACCATAAAAGGCAACATGTTAGGGTTTTGCAAGATTCATTTTCTTGATGCATTTGCGATCATGCAAGTTTTAACAGAATAGAAACCCTACTGCTAGTAGAGACCAGTCATATTTCTATAGAGGGAAGGGTAAATCAAGGGACCCTTCTGACCTTAGAGCCAGATTTGAAGGGAAGTCTTTCTATCACTTCTTCAGAGAGATCATATACCTATATGGTTGAGGGATCCAAAACTGTGAGTTTCAAGGAGGAAACCAAAATGGGAGCGGGACCATCACATTCAGCACCAACAACAAATCTTTTGCACTTACAGTATGAGTTTGAAAATGAACAGGGTGCCAATATCTATAGAGATGATATGGATCGTTATTGCGTCAAAATAAAAGAGAGACCTAGTGAGCTCAAGGTCATGGTTCCTGTAGATTACAGTGGCAATCAATACCTTGATGAGGAGGGAAACATGTATGTAGTTGTGCATAATCTCTTTATTGTGGATAAATGGGGATTAGGAGACATGAAGGAAAAGGTTGACATAGAGCCAGAGGAGAAGCTACCAACACTAGACATTCCTAATGCCAAGCTTAGACAAGTAAACGTAGCTACTCCTAGCAATAATGACAATATGCATGTGGGCTTATATAAGTATGATAACGGAGAGAAAATTCTCTATTACAGGTGTGACGAGCCCAATGTGGGGGAGTTAATGGAGTAAAAATGCTTGTACTTATTTACTTATGAATTGGAGAGAGATACACAGATAGTCATGTGAGACAAGTATGGTCAAAAATATTTGGTGGTGAGCCATAAAGAGCTTGAGGGATATACATACTTTGGGGGACCACTCCATCAGTACTAGGTCACCTCTAGCATGCACAAACCTACTGTCTCAAAAACAACATGCCCAAAAACAATGAGAGTGAGTCCTTTGAGAACACGAGTGGAAGATTCTTTCAGTCGACTACATCTTTCCGAGTCACGATCGATGGGATCCTTAAGTCACGGGTTCCTAAGTTCACCCATCGAGCTAGTGATATTCTTGACACAATTTTCACACAAGGGTGCCAGATATCAAAACTAAAACTCAAGATGTAATACCCGAGGAAAGGATGACTAGTTGAACCCCTTCTAGAGCACCTATTAGTGGTTATGAGACAAGGGATGTGATGCTAGGAGAGCCTATAATGATGAAAATGGTAGCTCAAACTCAAAAAATAAAACCTTCTCAAGTGGCTAAGTGTGTTCCATAGCAGATTGAGGGACCCATACACACATGTTTCCATTTGTAAGCAAGTCTTATGAGAAGAACAAGTAGCACATTTCCACACGCAATATGAGGGATTTGGTTTGACAGTGGAAGGGACGACGTTGACACAGTTTCCCAAATCTATGCCTTCAAGAAAAAGGAGAATGAAAAGGTAAAAGAAGCATCACTTTGCTTCCAATAGTACATTGAAAGATGTCCTATGTGGGCGCTACCACAAGGTCATTGCTAGGGAAGCATTGTACTTGGTTGACAATTGCAAAACATACGGGGAGGCAACGGAGGATGTAGAGACAAATACCAATAGTGCCTCTTATATCACTAGTGAGTCAACTGCAAAACGTAGTGCTCCTGCTTCAATCGCACAAAATGTGGATCACCTAGTCAAAGAAGTGGTCCACAAAATGAATCAAACCTACCAACAAAAACCTAATCTAAGGCGGTACAAACCATAAGCCATCAATGCTCCAAGAGTGTTGAAGTGGTGTGCCATCGAGCAAAATTACAGGAAGCATGATACTACTGAGTGCTTTTAAAGCAAAATTAGGTGAGGGAAAGGCCATATGGACCTCTAGTGGTACCGCAATTGTCACCATCTCCGAGGTATCAGATTGGACCCAACAAGGCAGTACAAGGAGGAGACAAAGTGCAACCTGTGTTGGGACAACAACCACCTTTCTCTCATGACAATAGGGCCATTGTGCGTTATGCACAGCCAACAGAGTCACTCATAACCCAATCGATGATGCCACCAACTGTTTATTATGAGGAACCTGTAGAAAACCATGTGATGAAAACTGAGGGTGTAGCTTATACCACTGAGGAAAGTCCATTTTGGGCTAGAATTGATGAAGCTATTGAACCTTTATATGTGGCTCAACGTGCCAAAAATCAACTCACAATGGATGAAAACATGCTCATGTTCATAGCAAGCGAGAACTACAAGCCTACAGGATATCCGCTTAGGACAGGCCACCAACCAATGGGGGACACCACCACCTGCCTAGTTAAAAGGCCCGTGCTTTGAATGTTGAGGTGACCATTGGGCATGAGGGTATCCACATAAGGATCAATGAACAAAAAAAATTGGATTTTGTGATGGTTGTGGGAGAGATCACTTCCTTCAACATTGTGCAAAGAATCCTAACAACCTAGGAAAGGCAATTTTCAATGTCATGGAATTTTACCATGCTCAAGCGGATCCGACTTTGAGCCAACAATTCCAATCAAAGTTGTGACTAGAGCTCAAGCTCAAGAAGCAGCAAAAAATCAACCTTCAGCGAATGATTTGAAACTTCTTGAACAAACCAAATTTGAAAAAGGGTCAATATATCTTAGACGTGAACAAGAAAACAAGGAAAATGCAAAAGGGTCAAAAGAGTCAAAGACTGTATCTAGCGGATCAATCTTAGTGGAAAAAGTGAACCAGCATTTAGATGCTATTTTGCAATCCTACAAGGCAAGATTGATGAACAACCGAGTTTGGAACAAAGAATTCTCAACTATCTGCATCTTGAATTTGAAAGCAAAAAAATGGAGATGTGCAAAAAACTCATAGAAGCTGCTTAAGCTCTAATATAGCCAGAAAGCTCGAAGGCTCCTGAGCCAGTAATGCATGAGCTAGAAAAGGTAAACACGGGAGTGCATGAGGAAACTAACACATGTGAACAAATTAAAATCCAGGTATCTTGTGATGATTGTGGAAGGGATCATCTGCTCATACACAGCGCTAAGAATCTAGACAACAAAATCAAACCTATGAAAACAGACAAGGAAGAACCACTTAGCTACGAGGATTGTTGCGAATACAATGGATGAAGCTAAGTCCCTGGAGATGCCACCAATTCCTGAAGTAGATGAGTTGTGGCCACAATCATTATGGGGAACAATCAAAAATAGAAAAGATGGAAGTGCCACATTGCTGTCAATACCTATCCCCACAATCAACATGGACCATGAGATCTATCCGGGAGATATTCAATCGTTGTATGGCGATGCAAGTACGGAGGTATCGGTAGAGAGTACATCGGTCACCATAAGAACTTACCATCCTTTATAGGGAAACATGAGACAAAATTTGAAGTGAGAATTGTGCCATCACAATGGAATTCTCTTCCATAGGTTACGGATACAAAGAGCTTACATGATCTAATATCTTCTCCTGACAATTACTATGGCGGAACTTATGATAATCAAAACATATTTGTGGAGACAAATGAGCAAGAATTTGGAAAAGATGGGATTGAAGATCCATCCAAAAGATAACCTTGTAGACAAAATTCAGGAAACAAATAATCCTGAGAAACCCAAACCAGAATTTGTCCTAGTAAAAATAAGGTGGGTGATTATTGCAAAGGAGAAGAAGGAAACACCACCTTACTTCTATAATACAAAGGAGTACAGACAATATTGATACCTGATAGTGGGCCCGGAGTAGCCATTGCTACAAAAGGAATCTAGGAGAAATGGGAAAGACTAGCTCTAATGAAAACGTGCATGAAATTGCAACTAGGAGACAAGTATGTGTGGAGAAACCATTAGGAATGTTGGAGCAAGTAATTGTATCCCCATATGGCTTTCAGAGAAAAGAATGATTTGTTGTGACCTGGGAACTTACATACTTGAAAATCTAGTCAAAGCCAACTTCAAAAGCAATGAAAAGAACAAAACTTACATGAATGGAAGGCCAATGCTAACCAAAATTGCCAACCAAGCACTTGGATGATAGACTAGTTGCCACAAGCTATGAGTCGTAGCCCAACCTCCTGCATAAATCAAATGCAGTCACACCAATGGCGTGACCCTCAATGGCTCAAGGAGTAAAAATATCAAGAGGACAAAGTTCTTGAAGAAAAACATCTGATATATGTCAAACTCAACGTGAAAATCAAATCAAGAAATAGAGGCACACCTTCAAAATTTTAGACCTTTGAGGATGAAGAAGATGACAAAGAGGAGGATGAATTTACTCTCCATTGAGTGTGGGTCAAACAAAAGTCTGCAAAACAACGAGAATAAATCCCTATCTCTCGAACACAAATATCCATGAAAGAAGCTCAGATGCTAAGAGAATAACGACAAAAGAACAATCGAGGAGAAGAAAAGGCTAGAAAAGATGTATGAAGGAGATGATGATCAAGACAAACCATTGGAGCAACGAAAGGCTAAAAAAGATAAAGTAGTACAAGAGGGGGATAGTCATGGCTAATGTAGAGCTTGCTGGCACCATGGGCCAATGCATCCACAATGAGCTTAAGCGAATAGCTACAATTTGTTTGTCAAAAGGCTATTATTAGCCTACGAGAGTTGGATTTGAAAGAGGCCAAAGCTAAATCTACAAAAGAAAAAGGTGCAAATCAAGGACTACAACACCAAGTTGAGGAGCTTCAAGGCAGAAAATTGAAGCTACAGGTCAAGTTAGACAAGGAGCTACAAGCCTACTATAACAAAGAAGCTCAAAATTTCAACGAGGTGAGCACCCAACTACATATTGATCAACAACGACTGGAAGACGAACTCAAAAGATAACACCAAAAGAATGTAAAGCTTGGGGAATCCTACGGTGTGGTCAAAAACACCCTGACACATATTTTGGAAATACAAGACACACCAACCCCCATTTCTACTACATTGGCTCCTGCATCAACCTTGCAAGAGCTGAAAACACTCAGAGAAGAACTAGCCCAAGAAAGGTATGACCATCAGATCTTGACTGCTAGACATAAGGCCTTTCAAAGCCAAAAAGATGAGGAAATTAAACAGCTTCAGGAGCAGTTAGCCAAAGCATGAGAAGAGTTGACCACCCAGACATCAGCACATGCCATAGAAATTCAAAAGAAGGATATGCCCATCAGTGCCATCCAAGCTCATACAATAGTAGCAATTGTTCCACCAACAACAATAGAGAAAGAGCGCATAAGCATGAACCTTCCCCTGGTAGATCTTTCAAGCACTTCTATGAAGGGAGGGTTACATTATTTTGAAGCCCCAGAAGACAAGACAAATGCATGTGATGAGATAAAAAGGTGGATTTCAGAAGTGCAAGGCCCGTCACACAGAGATTACATGCAATATGAGCTTAAAGTGATGGAATCAACAATCCTTCTAATGATTATGCTAGATGAAGAAGTCAAAACTTATGGCCATGAAATGATCTCTCTACCATTGATAAAGCAGGAAGCTCTTATATGGAAGAAAAAGGTTCTACCCACACTCAATCCAAATCATAAAGGAGATTATAGGGAAGTACCTATCACAAGTGACCAGGTACTAGCTATTCTTGAAAACCAGCCCCTGTGGATAAAGATGTTAATTTAAAGACATTTAAAGAGGCGTTCATGATAGGGTTCTTCGAGATCGACTCTACAGATTTCAATGAAATTTATTATCATTGTTGGAGCACTGTAAAGACTAGGCATGACGATGTGCTTCTTAGATGCGTGCTAATGAGAGGAAAAATGCAGGTAATCACTGAAGCTCATAATGGAGATGTTGGAAGACACTTTTCAACTGATATCACATATAAGAAGATCCTCTAGGTAGGATTATGGTGGAAAACTATGATGGCAAATGTCAGAGCTTTTTGTAAAACATGCATGATATTTTCCAGAGAATGGGGAGGCTAATGGCAATTGATATGACACCATTGACTCCATTGTATCCATTGGAAATTTTCATGGAATGGGGTCTGGATTATATAGGGACATTCAAAAATGTAGCTCCAAGAAAGAACAAGTATATTGTTATGGATACCTGTGATGTCAATAAGTGGGTGGAAGAAAAGGCCTTGCTAGAAAACACTCCTAAAACAATACCTATATTTTTGTATGAAAACATCATATGCAAATATGGATATCCAGTAGAAATAGTCTCACCTCAGGGAACTCACTTATTAATGAAACTATTTAGATAATGATTGAGATGTTTTTAGTAAAGCACCAAAAATCCACATCGTATTATCCCAAGTGCAATGTCAAGTAGAGAGAAGAAAAAAAACCGATAAGACTATCCTCACCAAGATAGATCAGAAGCAGGCAAATAAGTGGGATACTAAGCTTCCGATAGCATTATGGACTAATAGAATTGCCAACAAGGTCACTACTGGTATGACCCCTTTCAGAATGGTGTATGAAATGGAGGCAGTAGTCTCGTTGGAATTTGTTATTCCCAATCTTAGAATGGCATACGAGTATGGAATGGATTTTGATCAAAATCTGAAGCATGGATTAGATGAGCTTTTACAGCTAGATGAAATTTGACAAAGGGCCATGCTAGAATAGGAAGTAGTCCAGCATAGGAGGAAGCACAGGCATGAGAATAAGATTAAGGTCAAACAATTCAAGAAAGGTCATTTGGAAATGCTTTATCAATCCAAGTTGGGACCTAAGAAATCGAATTTTGAAGATAGATTGGTCAGGACCCTATAAAGTAGATTGGGTGTTCTCCAATGGTATGGTAAGACTCAAAGATTTTCCAAGGTTTCTACTACCAAGGGTATACAATGGGGCCAAGATTTGGCTTTACTATGCCAGAACAAAGGAAATTCTAGTAGAACCAGCACTAGAGGTATCCCCTTAATCAGATGATGAACCCTTGAATTTATTTTATATTAGGCCAGTAGAGCCAGTTCTAGAACCAGTGAAGATTCAACATCACACCAATTTTGGCCAACAATCACACCACATTCAAACAGATTCCAAACCCGATGAGCCAGTTCAAAACCAGTGGGACAATTTAGTCACATCACCTAACTGTCATTATAAAAAAAATGCCACAACTATCAAAAAGATCTTGTCACAATAATAACAATTATAATGGACCAATGCATGAGTGACACATCACAAACGGTGCGTGTAATTTTGAGACAGCCAAGGAGTGGTGCATTCATGGTGTGTGTGCATATAACTATGTGAAGAGTGTGTCCATCTTCACTTTAATCACATCCTATTGTGCCACTCGCATCACAATCTACATGAATTTCTTCAATCTTGCAACAAAAAGCTTCTTTCCTACACACACCTACTCCATCAGTAGTTGCAGCAATGCTACCCGAGACTCCTCATTGTTTTTTGTACAAGTCTTTTACCACTACAAGTAAGTCCTCTTCCACAAAAACCTAATTTATAGAGTCGTGTATGGGCAGATAGAAAACCTTAGAGAAAATGCAAGTGACATTAGACACCATGTCCATAGAAGCAGAGAGTTTGAAAGCCTCTGTAGCAAAAGCACTAGGAGTAGTGGCACACAATAAAATCACAAAGTATGTGTTTCAAAAAAGAGAGAAAGCCCTGTTAAGATTATGGTGATTAGAGCTAGCGGTGGAGGATGTGGCACTACCGTTCAATGCAAGAATCACACATCAGGTGTTAGCCACATATCAAGCTGACAAGGGAACAATAATAGTGACTGGCAGATCACTAGAACTGACAGCTAGTGAGCTAGCCCATGTGTTTAAAATACCAAATGCAGCAAAAACCCACACCAACCATAACTGATGAAAGAAAAGTTTTGAAGGAGGATGATCAACCGAGGAGAAGTGCAAGGATGGTGCATAGGGCATTCTAGTAGCCACATTGGAATGCACCTTGGTAATGATGAGTAGAGACTATAACTTTGAAAAACAACCCTACTCACTTGTCAAAGAAACAATTTGCAATGTTGCTGGCCAAAATTCAAAATTTAGAAGCCACCATTAATATAAGTCAGTTCTAGCATACCAGTGTCGTACAACAGACAGTTAAAGCCAAATCCAAAAAAAATTTCAAAACCTGGTATGTATGGCAGTTTTTGTATTGGGAAAACTTGGCTCCAATGCATGTTAATGTTCACTATATATGGGATAAGGTGAATAAGGAAAGGGCACCAAATATTATAGTGTTATCCTCTGAGAACACAGAAATTGAGGACACCGATAAGAACAAAGGAGAACAAACCAAGGACATTGCAACAAAGCAACCAGAAGAAGGGAAAGAAAAATAGAAAGCATAGATTGGGAGCAAGAAACCATCAACCCAAGCAGAGACAAGGTCATCCAACAAAAAGAAAAAAACAGTAGACCTTCTAAAAGGATTCTAGGCAAGAACTCAAATGACAGGGGGCACTGGTGAGGCACAAGTTGACACAACACAAAGCAAGGCTAGTAAGCAACAGCAGTAAGAGAAGCAGATAGATGGAAAAGCTACCAGCAAAGAACAAGCTTAGGTCAATGCCAGGCCTGAGGAGGAAAGGCACCAGTTATTGGGTAGTGGTTTGAAACTTGCCCAAACCCAGATGCCCATTATGAAATAGGGCAGGTTGTAGCATCTGTAAAAGCAACCACTCAAAGGGAGACTTGCAAAATTAAAAAGCCAGATTGGTTTGCATTTCCCTATGCATTCCTAATGATGGTGTATGAAATAGACCAAACTCATCTACACAAGGATGTGTTGCGGCTATACAATCTGGTTGGAACACAATTTTCAACTTCATATGGAAGCACAGGCATCCATTTCTATCTCAAAAGTAGATAAGTTGAAAGATAATCTTCAAACAACCAAAGGTGATATAGAAAATTTCGCAGTTACAGCTTCACAACAACAACAACACAACAGAGAAGTAGAGGTCCTCCAAAAAAACATAGGCAAAATAATCGATGCAAACGGGGTGATGGAGGAGGATAAAATAATTACTCAGCAAGAAGCTGACCAATTCCAAGCACTGTTGGAGGCAAAACAAGCAGAATACAAGAAGTTGTACCAAAAACACCATGTTATGAAGCACTGCATAATACTGGGAAAATGCATTTATCATTCTCTACTATAGATAATGAACAAGGATGGCAATTTGACTTTGAGCCTGAGTGATCTGGAGAATGTCATTGAGTCCATTTAGTATGACTTACAAGAGAAATCTAGTGAGTACACCACAACACTAGTCAATGAGGTGCTAATAAAACATCTGGAGAATCAAAAGAACAAAGACCATGATATGAAGAGGCCAAGGTGGAGGAGACTGAGGACAATACTAGCACAAGAAAGATGATGATGATGATGATTAGGATGGAAACACCAACATAGGGCCAACAATAGGTGCATCAACACTCACCTAGGAGCCAAGCTCCATATTGAGCTAAGGATGGGTGTGCTGACCAACCACCACGTGATGATGACGCTCAACAATAGAACCCACCTAACCAAGAACAAGTTGCACAACATGTAGTTCATTGTCAGTACAAGGATAATAAGGGCAAGACCATTGTATTGGAACATGACTATGAATCTCACCATACTCATTCTATTGAGCTACTCATGCTCCTACAGAAGAAAAAGCATCTCCAAATCTAGAAGTACTTAGATAATGACACTATCTATACAGATATGAAAAGGTTTCAGATATTATATGTGGGGGCCAGACGGATGGTGCTAGACTAGAAAGCTATCAGTTATCATAATCACATAGTCTGCAAGATTTCTCCACATTTGAGTTGTGTCCAAGTGCTGGAAAGGGTCCCAAAATGGTGCTTGACTACTAATGACAAAGCAATAAACCCAGTCATTAAGGACTTAACTATTGAGGACCTCAAGTCTCTAGGTTTACAGGTTGAGATGTTAGTAGGCTCAAAACCGACCTACCAATGTATGAAGGACATTCGCCTTCATATCAAAGACATGTTGATACAGATGTAGAGTGCCATAGGAATTTTGGATTTAAGGGTAAAAGATTTACTAGAAAATCATGAAACTAGCTCTCAAGGACACAAGACTAGGATGACTTTCAGGAGCAAGAACTCAATTTCAAGAGTCAGTTCCATTTGGTTTGTCTTACATGGAAGATGATGTAGCAAGAAGCCAAATGATTCTAAATTATTTGGAATGCTTTCTAGACTCCCCAACATTGCTTTATGCCATTCTTGCGAGAGAAGCACAACTACCTTGTTTCTTTCAAGCACTCTATCCTCCACACACTAAGGCAGCAAACCACCAGCAACACTACATCATGATAGTGGATGGACTCAGAGAATGGTACGAGGATGCCACCACTAAGAATGTCTAGCCTGGAATTAAGTTTTGCAAGAAGCTCTGAAAAAGAACCATGCTAATGAGCTCATTGAGGATCTTGAGAATATTCAACTAAGGGATGGGTCAGTGGAAGGTGCAGCTCAGGAACCTCATCAAAATTACAAACCAACTCCTCCAGCTACCAGTGGAAGCTTTGAAGATCCTTGAGAACTACCTAGGCAACAAAGCATCCTCTAAACCTCAGTTCAAAATAATTGTTGAAATCTTGTTTGAAGCCCACATTAAGCGGTGCAATGAGCCATTACACGAGGGTGGATGCATACTGCATCATATTGCCATAAGTTGGCTAGAGCCATGCTTACCAGGGGAAAATGCACTTTATATGACCCCAATACCAAGACTTGGAATCCATTGATACCCTATGAAGTAGAGATCAAGACAGTCCAAAAAGAACAGGTCGAGCAAGAAGATTTATTCAGAGCTAATTCAGAAGGACAACATTGCTCCAATTGCTCAAGAACCTTTCAAGGTACTTTGTACGCTTCCTAAAAAGAAGGCACCTGATAAGAAGAAATTCAGATGGATGGATACTAGGTGAAACCAAAGGATTACTGAAAAAATTACTTACATACCAAATTTCAAGAAAGGGGAGGAGAAATGTAAATGGCGGGAACAGCCCTTAGCAGGTGGTTGAACTAGAAGTTTCCAAAAGCAATAACTTTGAACAATTACCACGGTAATTGATACAATGCATATCCAATCAGAACGTAGTCGAAAGACTATAAACCCATTACTTCATTCTAGGTACCCGATATTTGATATCCAAGAGCCTATAGTATAGATATGATCCTTGAGTCCCTAACCCTAAGCCAAATGTGTTTGTAACTTGAGCCATTTGTTGTTTTACTTTGTACATGCTATGCAATAGGTGGGTCTTAAGCAAATAAAAATTGCTTAACGGCATTTGATGGTGGTGAGGCTCACTTGTGTGGTTGTCACTGAGTACTTCCCAAGTAGTAACTCTTGTAGCTCAATAGCTCATTGGCAAATTTTCAAAGGTTTGTGTTGGTTTACATTCTAAGATTTTGATGGAGGTATAGACTACCATACCTTGGTTGTGGCTTTGGAAGAATGTTGGAGTGATTGTGACACCTTTGGGTTAGATGTTTATGTTGGCAATCTGCATTTCCTTAGGCTTTGGTATCCACTTTGTGGTGTCTTGGAACACTCATGGTTTTGGAAGTAAAGTAGTCCTCTTGACATTTTGATTTGGCATAGTCATGAAAGTGGATTGTTGTCGCTATTTTGGAAGTTATAGCTGAGCTTTGGATGTCTAAACAACATTTCCTTGAGCTTGTGGGGTTCCTTTAGGTATCCAAATCTATTGTATAGTCTGTGTTTTGTTTGGATTTGTCTTTACTTGTGAAACTGGCCGTTTAGGTATCCATGTGTGCGCCCCTTGCCGCACTATCGAAGCAAGGGACTTGCCTAACACTGTGTGCGAGCCATAGACGGCTCCAAGCACACAACTAGCTTAACTAGTAAGCTCAAAAGAGGGCAATGGTGTGTCACTCACCGCTCTATGCTCCTGCCGTGGAGGATTCCTCGCCGCGAAGAAGAAGGAGACGCCGCTACGTCGCGCTCAACCGCTTCACCGCCGTCGTGCCGCCGCAATGCTCGATCGCGCTCTCTCTCTCTCTCTCTCACACACACACACACACAAGGAGGTGAAGAAGAAGAAGATGGAGATGGAGATGGAGATGGAGATGGAGCAAGAGCACTCTTCTATTGCACAAATGAGAGAATGAGTGAATTTTAGGTTTAGTTGGCTTTTACATGAGCTCACCCCATTCACACTTGGGCGCCCATGCTTAGCCAACTAATCCCTTGAATGTCCCAGTTAGAGTGCGCCTCTCATCGGCGATCACTCTTACCCTTTTTCTATTGGACCGACAAGCCCGGTACCTGACTCTACCAAATAAATAATACAATGTCCACCGTAGGTTACAACGTCCGTCTCATAGGTGATAGGGTGTCCGTGAGTCGTGAGGGTTAACATGCCCCCCTTCCTGATGTAGATTCCGTCCTCGGAAGCTATTGAGTTGAAGCTCGTTGGTTGAGGTGAAAGAGCATTTGAGATGAATGTCCTTACCCTTCATTAGTCACTGCAAAATCAAACAACATTGCATAGTAATTGCATTTTCATAAGCGATTAAAAAGCATATGCAATTTTAGGTAGACAATTGATTGGTAACAGAATTTTAAACAATTTGTCAGCAATAAGCATTAAATTGCAATGTAATCAAATGCATAAACAGATGTAAAGGTAAAAAATTAAACAAGTCTGGGGTCGCTAATTTAACGGTCGAAAGGCACTAGAGATCGACTATTAATACCATGGGTAAGCTTCTTAATTTTCTCTGGTCAATTAAGTTGTTTAATCGCGAGAGCCAAGTATTTCATGTTCGAGGGCTGACTAGAGGCTATACCTAGAGGACCTTGTAGTTAAGCTACGATAAAAGGAATTTCTCATGAAATCATCGCCTGACTGATTACCTTTTCTTTGACCCCCCAAAGTGTTTTCACAGTGATTCAATTTGATGTTTGTGCTTATTTTGTATGCCTTGGGTTTTTTGCATTTCAAGGAAAAGCGCCCACACTGGGAACCTCTAGGGCTCTAGTACCATGGGCAATACATGTGAGTGAAGTACCAAATCAAGCTGAGATTTCTCTTCCACCTTAAGATTTTACAGTGTGGCACTTTGATTTTTTGTTTGTTCATTTTCAGCATTTTAATTTTGTAACTTTGGGGGGTCATATAACACTGATACACCTCCCCAGGCTCATCACACTAGTAAACTCCCTTTATAATACTTAAGCGAAAGGTCAATAGGGTCAAGCCCATTAGAAAGCCCTAGTACATTTCACACAATGCTGCCTAAATCTGATTAAGAACGTAAGTAACAATTGATTATTAGGAAGGCATTCCCCATGGTATTAAGAGAAGATCTCTAACACCTAACTTGGTCAAACTAGCTTAGTCGGACTGCTTGATTTTTAAACCTAGACAAGTGATTATGACAAAAAATTACATTGAATTAAATGTTTGATACTAAGCAAATGCGGTGAATATTAGGCTACCAATCACAATTAAAGCAGACAATCATAGATGCAAAAAAGATAAGGGGCAATGCTAATGGACAAGAAACACCTGTTTGTGTCGATGGTCACTCTTGATTTGAAGAGTGAGTCGAGATAAAGATTCCATGAACGTCCAAATCCTATCAATAGAAACACGCTCCTATACACACTAGGAAACAAAAGGAATACCTCCAGGAGGCACATTAGTGGGAAAAGGTACCAACACTTATTGAACACAACAAAAAACATAAGGAACCCTAACCTAATTATTTGCACTCCCCCTAGAGAGTCAAGGGAATAGGATATTGTAGAGGTTGGGGGGAAACCCTAAGGCTAAACCCCTATCCTCGTCGTCGAGATAAACAAAGTCATCATCCATGAGACCATATGTGCCATCCGTGTAGTCTTGTAAATTTTCTTCTTCATCATAGGTGCCCATGTTTACTAAGAAGGTCACTAGACGCCTATAGTCATCTTGGTCAAAAGGGTAGGCTTGTGCAATGGGAGAAACGCTCTCTACTAAGTATGGATCAGACGTGGTCAAGAGATGTATCAGCCATTCTAACTCCTCAAAATTCCTCTCACATGCTAGCGTACCTATCAAATCCCATTCACATGCAAGCACTGGAAAGACCATGTGAAATATTTGTGAAAAGTAACAAGGGTACCTCTCACCCAAGGCAGGAGTGGATGACTCTAGCGTACTAGCCATATCTGTACACGCAAATAGATGATGGTTAGAGTGCAAATATTACAAGGGTCGTGTTCTTGTGCATAATTTGTTTTTATGATTTGTGTTATGGCTCTTGCTCTTTTACTTTTTTATCTTGTTTTTGTGAGTATAAGGCTTTATATATACATTCCCTAAGATTGGAGATTAAGAGGTCAGGGAGAAAGGTTGAGAGGGAAGCAAGTGAATAATGGATGTCCACAAACACTCCACCCTTCCTTGGGTAGATCATACCGTTTGAAATGATTTCGTCACCCTTTGAAACCAATTGTTCCAGTTGGTAATAGGTGAGGATTTTTGCTAGTAGTTTTCTATTACCCTAGGTGCCTCGTCAAGTTGCAAGGGTGGTAAGGTACTCTTCCAGGATTGAACTTGAAGTGGTTCATCAGGTGATTCTTGAACACTGGGAGGTGTGGATTCTTTTGTAGCTTCATGGAGGTCCACTACTATAGATGGAGTCTGTGTAGAAGCTTTTACTTCTATGGATGTATTACATGAGGAGCTAGAAGCTTCATGGAACTCCCCCCTTCCTGAGCTAGGTGGAATAAATTGGTTTTGCCTTGGAGCACAAAATAGCTCTGGACTAGGTGTGTAGCATTCTGTGATCTTTCCCTTCCCACGGTCTGCCATTGGCTTTAGCGTTACACTGTTTGACTCATATGGGTTTGTTGTCGATAGGGAAGGACATATTTTACGTTTAGGTACCCAAATTTGCTCATTTCCATCATAGTAGCCTTGGGCTTCTAATAGTTGTTTTGGAATCCATCGTGATTTGGTCTTGACTCTCCTAGGGCGCGCTCTTGGTTTTCCGGGGAAATTTTTTCTTGGAATGGATGGGAGGGTTGAGGTAGTTGGAAGTAAGGCCTTGGGGACCCATTAATATGTACTCTTAGGTCGTGCAGGTTGAGTACTTGCAATATTACTGCTTGCTGCAACTACAAGTGTTGAAGTGCTAGGTTCATGGGTAGCTGGCAAAGACGAGTTAACCACCTTGGCTTGTGAATGTTGGCTATCCTTCAACTTTGCTAGAGTTTGCAACGTAGGTGACTTTGCTTGAATGATAGGGGTAAGAGTCGGTGGTCGCGTCGTGACACTACCAGTATCCCAATCAATAGTGCATTTGGTTGCCAACATCCACGTGCGTCCCAGGTTTACGTTGCCTTCCATAGCTCCCGCAGGCATGACTAGAAACCTCTGCACTATGCTTCCATTGTCATAGACAACAGGGGTCTGAAGGACTCCAAGAATAGCAGTTTACTTTTTATTAATGCCCTTGACTTGCATCGTACTCGGGGATAGGGTCGGTTTCCCTAATTGACACCAAACTCCATAGGACAACAAATTGTGTTTAGCTCCCGCTCCCATATCTAATAAGGCATTGTATAGTACTTTCCCATAGGGGCTACTTAGCTCAATTGGGTATCGTAGGGGTGGCTCAGATTCTAATGAGTCGTCATTTGTGTCCTCGAAAAATGCTTGCGTGATTCCCATATTAGCCTCTCGTTAGCGTCTAAGACGTTGTTGTCGTTCTCGAGCCTCAACTCTTGCTTGGATTTTTTTAAGCTCTGCTTGTTCCTTGGCAGCCTTCTTTTGATGGATGGCTTGCAACTCTTCCTGGCTTAGAGGATCATAATATCTTTTGAATTTACTCCCATTAAGGAATCCAATGGTTTCAACTCCATCTAGAGTCTCCACACGAATGGTACCTTGCGGGGTAATTTCACACACTCGATATGGTCCCTTGCCAGCGTATTTCAATTTCTTCTTTTCATTACGTACCCCGTACGTAAGAACTTTATCACCAACCTTGATGTCTTTATCCTTTAAATGGCTATTAAACCACTTCTTTCTCCTATCCTTCTCCACTAGAGCATTTCGCACAGCTAATTGCCTCTCTTCATCTAGCCTTTCCAGGATATATAATTGCTCAACTAAGGGGTTACCATCCCAACCTTCTTGAGAAGCTACTCGAAGACTAGGAATGACAAACTCCCATGGCATAACTGCTTCTTGGCCATACACCATCTTAAACGGTGTGCAATTAATAGCAACTTTATACGCAGTACGATAAGCCCATAAAGCCGATGTAAGCTTTAGGTCCCAATCAGTGCGATGAGCCTCAACTGTCTTTATCAAAATGGAGATGAGAGTTTTGTTGTTACTCTCAGCTTGGCCATTTGCTTGGGGATAATAGGGTGTAGACTTGTGGTGCGATATCATGAAGTTTGATGTGAGTTCTTTTATTACTTCATTTATAAAATGAGTTCCATTGTCACTCACAAGTTCAAAGGGGCATCCAAAACGTGTGATAATGTTCTCAAAGAGGAACTTAGCTGTTGTTTTTGCATCCGCCTTCCGTGTTGCTTTTGCTTCAGCCCATTTGGTTACATAGTCGGTAGCCACAATGATATATCGTGATTGCGTGTTACGTGCAGCCGGACTAATCGGTCCTACAAAGTCTAAGCCCCACTTTTCAAATGGTTGGGTTACCTTGATGGGATGTAGAGGCATCCTATCACTTCTTTGTGGCTTCTTGAAGCGTTGGCATTCATCACATCCCTTTGCAAAAAGTGATGCATCCTTAAACAGAGTGGGCCACCAATAGCCTAACTGTAAGATCTTTTGGGCAGTCAACTTTCCTGAAAAGTGACCACCAGCTACGCCCATGTGTGCCTCTTGTAGAATATATAAATACTCATCCTCGCGGGCACAGCGTCTAAGAACATCATCTTTTCCTCTCTTATAGAGAGTTCCAGCCAGTAAGCAATAGGGTTCGCATTCCTTGATTAATTTTCAAGCTATATCTTTTCGCAGTTCTTTGGGTGGAAAACCATTAACTAAGAAGTTAACAATCTTTTCACTCCATTCAGGCATGGTCTCAACAATGAACAAAGGAGTATCAGGCAATTCATCATCAACCCCCGTAGGAGCTTCGCCATTAGGGATACGAGATAAATGATCTGCCATGACATGTTTCCTCCCAGGCCTCACAACAACGGTGAAGTCAAACTCAAGAAGAATTAACAACCATCGTGTATTTCGACCTGTGGAACACGGCTTGTTTACCAAATATACCAATGCTTGATGATCAACATAAAACACAAACTTGGTAGCAAGAAGGTAATAGCGAAATTTCTTTACAACATAAATCATAGCTAGACCTTCGCGCTCTGTAGTAGTGTAGTTCATCTCGGCATCATTTAATTGGCGACTTGCAAAGCTAATAGGGTAGTCCAATTTATGTTCTCCTGGTTGAGTTAGAACACACCCAATAGCAAAATTTGATGCATCAATATGCACATGAAAAGGTACATTCCAATTAGGTGTTCGCAGATTGGAGCACTTGTTAGGGCCTTCTTTAATAACTCATAAGATTGATGACATTCTTCCGTCCAGTGAAACTCGATAAGAAGCTTGTACAATGGACGCGCTATCTCGGCAAAGTTTAAAATAAACCTTCGATAATAACCAACATGGCCCATAAATCTTTGAACTCCTTTATAGTTCGTAGGTGGTGGCAAATCGGCAATGGCTTTAATCTTACTCTCATCTGTGGATATCCCGTTCTTGATATGCCCTAGAATGACTCCATGCTTAACCCAAAATTGGCATTTGAAAGGGTTCAATGAGATGCCATAAAATCTGCACCTTTCAAATATTTTTCGTAGATATAACAAATGCTTCTCCCAAGAAGAATAAACACAAAGGTCGTCTAGGAAAGCTTCACAAAACTCCCTTAGAAATTCTTTAAACGCAGTGTTTATTAATCGTTGGAATGTAGCCGGGGCATTTGTTAAGCCAAAAGCCATAACACGAAATGCAAACACTCCAAACTCTGTGATAAAAGCAGTTTTAGCTTGGTCCTCTAATGCAATTGTGATTTGATTGTAACCAGAGTACCCATCTAAAAAGCTACAAGCTTCCTTGCCCGCAACTCTTTCGAGCACATGTTCTGAATATGGCAAGGGATAATGATCTCTCTGCATTAACTTTCTTGAGGTCCACGCACACTCTTAGTTTCCCATTCTTTTTTGGCACAATGACTATTGGAGAAACCCATTCTAAGTGCTCAATAGGGTATATGAATCCACATTGGATAAGTTTTTCAATCTCCTCTTGTACAATTTTGGCCTACTTAGGATTCATTGGATATGGTCGTTGTTGGACGGGTTTAGCAGTGTTGATCATGGGAATTGTATGTTGCACCACAGAAGGTGGAACACCCTTCATGTCATGATATGTCCAAGCAAAGATATCCTTGTATTCCTTGGGGAGCTCCTTAAGTACACCCTCTTCAGTTTTGGTAAGGTCTTGAGCAATAAAGACTGGTTTAGACTCCTCACCTCGTTCTGCTAATTCTATCTCTTTAACTACCGCTGGACCATCATAGACTCCACTGCTTCCATTGGTAGGTATTCGTTGGGCTTTGGCATACACAACCTTTCGCTCCCCCATGGTATAAGATTTAAAATGTTCAAGAGCCGTATGTAAGTCAGCAGGCTCTTGTCCTGACGGAGACCTTTCTTTTAGTTCTGCCTCCTTTTGTTGTTGAGCTAACTCTCGGTTTTGACGTCTTCTTATAGTTCGACTCAATTTCGGCTCTGTAACCTCCAATTGAGCGAGGTCAATGGGTCGCGGGCTGCACCACATGACACTCTAGAGATGTTCACCCCAACTATCTACTAGCTTTCGATGAGCATCACATGCCCCTAGATAGCTAAGCCATTCTGCAGTAGATCTTTCCTTGTTTATCCTAGCTCTCACATTTGCTCGATATCGACGTCTCTTAGATGACCTTTGTTTCTTGTTAAGGTTTTGATTTTGGTAAATGTTTGAGCTCGACTCGCCTGATAGGTCTTCGCTTATATCTTCTTCACTCTCATATAAATTACCATAGATGGTCGTACTAGGCCTTGAGTGTTCAGTTTCTATACTTGGTTCACTCGATGTTTCCTCAGGTTCTGAATCCATTTCTCCCTGAGATTCGGTTTCTGATGTGTATTGGCCTGAAGCCTTTGAGGAATCATCGGTTTCACTCTCAGGTAGGTGTGCCTCTTTCTTATCATCGGATGTTACATGCGCTACACCTAACATGTTTACTGGTGCCATGTGTGGTATCTCTTCCCCATCTGGTGTTACCCAGGTTGTTCCTCTAGCTCCCCATGTATCTATAGTTGCCGCTAGGTGCACCCAATCGACATTGTCTGACTCAGCCATTCCGGGTAGGATATCCATATAAGGAGAGTTCTCCCCAATATCCGTGTCTTCGTTACACGTGTAACAATACTGTAATGGAGCTGAGTGAATTGTTGTGTCTGATCGATTATCAATGATGAATTTATTTCCTAGAGGATGCGTTCGACCACTTAAAAGATCAACTCGAATGACAGAGTCTTGGAACTGTAAGTAGATGTGGTTTTTGGACCAGTCATGCACCATTTTTGCTTCCCTCATGAATGGACGCCCTAAGATCATCTCAAATGACATAGGATGCTTGGAAAAATCCATAACAATGAAAGTCTGCCTTACCTTGCGTCCCAAGACCTTGATTCTGAGATCCTTTAGCATTCCAATAGGCGTAACAATAGATCCATTAGCCATTTTTACCACTACGCTTGTGGCTTCAAGGTGAGGTCGCCCCATAGACTCCCAACAACTCTTTGTCACCATGCTGACTCCCGCACCACCGTCAAGGACCCCCTTTACAGTTAATCCTTTAGTAGTGATTGGTAGAGTAGCATTAGATTCATCACCTTCAAAGTATTGCCCCAACTTGTTAACGGGTACTTCAATTACAGATTCATGTCCCGCTAGGTCAGATGGTGGTGCTAAATGTTCCTCATCATTCATTACCGAGTCAGGTTTGTTCATATGTGCAAACTGTGGTAATCCGGCCTGTAATTCTCCATTGAGGAAGGCTTGAAGAGCTGAGACTAGCTCGAGGTCTTTATATAGTTTGGACATGATGGTGGTTCTAACTTCTGAAGACATGAAATCCATCAATTTGGCAACATTTAATGGCATCTTGTGGGACGTAGGACCCTGACAAGAGAATGGTGAAGATGGGATCTCCACTTCCTCAAGGGGGTCGGGCATTCCCTCACCAAACATTCTCTCTAGTAGGAAAGGTGTGTGTCCACTTTCAGATGTCCTACCCTCACTCTCTTCCCGAATGATACTGGGTATAGCTAACGGCATGTAGTTCTTGTGAGGTTGAACTTGTGTGGGAAACACTGTGTCTGACATCTGGATATGTTTGGGTTCAGGTTCTAATGTTCGTTGAGTTTCTTCCACCAAACCCCTCAGTTGTTGGACTCGTTCAATTTCCACTGTTGGGTTTGGATAGGTTCCAATCTTTCTCTTGCAATCCTCATTTTTTGTCTCTTGTGGCTTATCTTGGGGGTTCGCAACTGGGTGGTTTAACTTTGAATACTCTTTTGGTGTTCGTCATAATTCCCTCTCGTGATCCTCCTCACTGGCTTTTTCCTTTGTAGTAACAGTTTTGGTCTCCGTGGTCTCTATCGAATCTGAGTAATCCTCAGGGTCATTCATATACACGGGATCCTCTCATGTCCCTATGTTAGTCTTTGAACTAGGTTTTGAGCTAGAAGCATTAAGGGATTTCTTTCTTCGTGTTTTTTCTTTCTCGCTCGGCCAATGGATGCAGCATCTCTCTCTTCGAGGATGTAATTTTGCTTTTGGAGCATCGACCGTGTGAGTGCATTCACTGGTGCTATGTTTATAGTTGGTGGTGTCCCATCAACAATCTCTATTATGTTCAATGGTGTGATTTTCGGTGCATTTGGATTGTTAGGACACTGTGCGATCAAATGATCTATGCCACAACGGTTACAAGTGAGTATTGGCATTGCCAATGCACTCCCTTGACTTGTTTGCATTAGTGCAGCATTCTTTTGCATTCTAAAGTGGCACTCAGCTACTCGATGTGGTCCACCACATTCGTAGCACTGAAGAGGTGGTCTCCTAGCAAAACTATTAATGTTTTGGCCTCTTGCTGCTAGCGCAGTAGCTTGATATACTGGTTTGATTTGTCCCCAATGGTCTTCCATATAGTACATGGGACACTCCTCAAGCATGTCGACTCCATAGGTGATACTAGAGTCTATGTCCTCTTCGCAATCTACATAAGTACTAGATGACTCGCAACCTATTTGGTTCATAGGTGTAACTCTTGGATGAGGGGGTTGCGGTCCTAGCACTGGAGGTGGCAACGGTGTGGTTTGGACCACATTTTGGGTTCTAGGGACCATGTGCTATAATGGCAACTATTGCTCCATGGGTGGGGTAGGCATCAATGCAGGAACTCGAGGTGAGTCTGCCCAAGCTATAGGCGGTCTATTTTCCATGATGCGTTTAAGCATTAGGCAATCCTTCGCTTGATGGCCATACCTACCACACGCGTTACAAGTCCCGTTAAACTTTACTCTGAAAGTAGGGCATTCACTCGTAGTATGTGGGCCCAAGAAAATTGAGCACCATTGTTGCTCCCTTCTTGGATACATATGAGTGTTTTGTGGAGCACGATTACCCCTAAGGATTTCTTGGATGGCCTTGGTGAGATCTGCCAAAGTCATTTCAGATATCGTTTGCTCTTTCACAATTGGCTTTATCTTCATTGGCTCATGCCCTGACGCTTGCGAGCTACTAGACTTCGGCTCGGCGGACACTCTTTCTCCTGCAATCATTAAATTATCCTCCAATTGGATTGCATTCATGGTGACTGCTTCCCAAGTAGTGATACCTCTAATGACTAGGCCATTATAGATACTTTCATGTCGTAGTCCCCTAATGAATCTATCAAGAAATTGGTTGTTGTTGAATCGCTCGTTTGGATTTCATCGAGAATTCAAATTTTTTAGGCGACTAATGAAGTCTCTCACGGATTCACCTTCTTCTCGTTGGGCTTTCTGGAGCTGAGAGGCTACACCCCAAAGTACTCCCTCTCGTATGTATTCTTTTAAGAACAGTCTCCTAAGAGTAGAGTAGATCGTTTTCTCTTCTACTCTTAAGGTTCTATACCAATCTCCAGCCTTTCCGCTTAGGGTCAAACTCAAAGCCTTACACTTATGTAGCTCATTGTGCTCTTCCAAGGAATCGCACACATGTTCAAAGACTTCCATATGCTTTCTAGCATCTCCGTCTCCACTGAATTTCTATGTGAGCTTAGCTACTTGAACTGCCTTGCTCCTAGGCTCTCTATCAGGTGCACTACGCCTATTTTCCGCAATAGAGCGACTGATAGTTTGAGAAAATGCTGCCAAATCTCCTATTTGAGCAGGTATAATGGGTGTATGTGCTCCTGGAACCACATGTGAGATGGGATTTGGCCTTGGCCTTGGCATACGCGCGGCTCTTGGGTCCCATATTTCGTATGGTGGTGTACCAGACGGTGCTCCAAAGTTTACAGGCGTGGCCCTAGGCATAGGGGGTGCCTGATATGGCATGTTATTATTAAATGGCATGGCTCCACTTGTATAAGAGCTTGGATAATTCCATTGTGGATTGTAAGCTCTTGGAATAATCGGAGGTGTAGGAGCTACATGAGGCTGAGGTACGACAGGTGCACATGATTGATACATACATGTAGGTACAGTTGGGGGCAATGTGCTACTAGGCATCGATGCAGTGTTAACAAATGAACTCCATGGTGTACTTCTTGTCATGCTCACCACTGGGATATGCATGGTAGCCGTAGTGTCATTAAGAGAAAGATGAGCTAGGTCTGGGAAGGTAAAGCTGCCACTTGTGGGCTCAGATTGTACTGAGACTCCTGGCGAAACAACATGTGGAGGATCAATGGGGCTCACTGAGGGAGTCTCCATTTGTGATAGGGTTCGTTGGTTGGCATTTCCTGTATCCAAGAATCTCATTAGGCATGTTGAAGGCATGTTGATCCCTGTGTTCTGTCTTTCTAACTCGACAATCCTATGGAGGACATCACCGACTTTTTGTTGTTGCTCATCTATGCTAGTAGCACCCGATGTGGATTGTAGAACATCTAACCAACCCACATGATAGGTGTCACCTGTCCTGTGTACCGATCAGTTAAAGCTTCTGCTTGTAGGTCATACTCCCAATTTTCGTTTAGGAATATCCCATCTAGGCCTGGCGTGCTGGAGGTTTCCCTCGAAGTGGAAGCATTATTGCTCCCCATCGCTTGCCCCTCCGTGACTGCTACCTTTGGAGCACTCGGTTGCTCGGCTGGCATGATTGTTGTCATAGGAGCCTTTGCTTTCAGGGCTCGACTTTGTTCTAGCCTTCGTAGGTTCTCAATTTCCCTCTCCCTTGTTGCTTGCATATAGGGTTCGTTCTCTTGTACTTCGGCAAGACTCCTACCATCGGGTAGTAAAACCTCAGAGGGAGATAGTCCTAAAGGATCAGGAGGTGCAGTGGATGGAACATTCACATGCACGCTCTCAAGAAGCATAGGGTCTATTTTAGGCATGAATGACGAATTTACCTCCCCACTCCCTTCATTTATTTCATTAACCGCATGTTTGAAGCGAGTAGCTCTACTAAGGGTCTCTTTTAAGCGGCTAAACACGCTGGACCCGGGCCGTGGGCCCATGGCATGCATGTCTTGACTTGAACTATTAGGGTTTGGTGTAGGATACCCCTCCATGACTTCGTAGTCAGAGGAAGAATCACTAGACGCGATATGAGGATCTTGGGTCGCGCTACCTTGAGTCCCGGCCGAAGATCCAGAACCTAGGGTGGAGGAATAATGGGTGCCCGCGTAAATGGAGGCACTACCAATATGCTCGTGCTCTAACACTCGTCCAGAGCATAGGTTCATATGACTTGGATCCCCTAGAAGTGTCAGTGAGTGCCCATGAAGGCTGCTCACCTAGTATTTTTGGGTGTTTTGCAACCCAAGTCTTTTCTTTTTTTTTTCTTTTTGATTTTTTGGTCCTTTTTTTCTGACCCAGCTATAGAATAGAACGTATGATAGCTCAAAACGAGCGTCTCGGTCAGAGGGACGTGCCATGCTTTACAGCCCTCCGTTTGGTCATTTTGTGCCCTCGGAATCCCTAAAACCGTCAATTTCTAGTAGGGAACTATGCCCAAATTAGAAAGTCTAAGGGGGCAAGTGGGAAGAGAAGGGAAGAGAGTGGAGGACTTGCCCCACATGCTCTCATTCCCTCTTGAGGGGGTAGGGTATATATATAAGAGTGAGTCTAGTATATATCATAAGTCTGAGGCCTGGGGCCTGGGCCTGGGCTTGGGCTTGGGGAAATGATCCCGATCCCGATCAGAGTTTTAGTGTAGCCCCCCAGTCACTCACGCTTAAATATTTTCGTCACTCACCCAGTCACTACCTTATCTACCTACTAACAGTGCTGCTAACCAGTAACTAATCTGTTAACTGCTTACTGACAGTGAGCTAACTGTCCACCTACTTCCTCTCTCACTACCTTACTGTGCAAAGACTGTGTGCAGGCAAACCTTGACAGAAAACTGTGTTTAGACTGTGTGCAAATAGAAATTGCTAAATGCCTTCCTACTTATTCATTCACTGCAAACAAGCTAACGACTACTAATTGTGCAAAGACTGTGTGCAAACAGAAAACACAACATTATGCAGAAATCACAGAACTTGCAGACAATACAGAAATTAACAACTTGCAGAAAAACAACTCATTCCTCTTCCTCTTCCTCTTATTTCCTACTACAAACAACTCATAGGAGAAGCACAAAGTGCCTCTTGGGCTTAGTGCAAGGCGATTCCCCGGCAACGGAGCCAAAAATGTGCGCTCCTTGCCGCACTGTCGAAGCAAGGGACTTGCCTAACACTGTGTGCGAGCCATAGACGGCTCCAAGCACACAACTAGCTTAACTACTAAGCTCAAAAGAGGGCAATGGTGTGTCACTCACCGCTCTATGCTCCTGCCGTGGAGGATTCCTCGCCACGAAGAAGAAGGAGACGCCGCTACGTCGCGCTCAACCGCTTCACCGCCGTCGTGCCACCGCAATGCTCTCTCTCTCTCTCTCTCTCTCTCTCTCTCTCTCTCTCTCTCTCACACACACACACACACACACACACACACAAGGAGGTGAAGAAGAAGAAGATGGAGATGGAGATGGAGATGGAGCAAGAGCACTCTTCTATTGCACAAATGAGAGAATGAGTGAATTTTAGGTTTAGTTGGCTTTTATATGAGCTCACCCCATTCACACTTGGGCGCCCATGCTTAGCCAACTAATCCCTTGAATGTCCCAGTTAGAGTGCGCCTCTCATCGGCGATCACTCTTACCCTTTTTCTATTGGACCGACAAGCCCGGTACCTAACTCTACCAAATAAATAATACAATGTCCACCGTAGGTTACAACGTCCGTCTCGTAGGTGATAGGGTGTCCGTGAGCCGTGAGGGTTAACACCATGTTGCTTTGGTTTTCCATTTCTCAATGAATAGGCAATTTTTGAGGTGCTTTTGATGATAGGTGGTTGCATCTTTGCAACCTATCCTAAAGGGAGCAGATGACGGGTAGTTGTAGCTTCAAGGCTATCCATAGACCCGATAGTTGTAGTGTCATGTATTGGTTGTTGTGTCTTCAAGGTGGTCACACTATTGGATTCATTTTGGTTTTTGATGCAGACCTTCTCAAAAAGATACCTAGTCTCTTCCATGAAGCAAAATTGACATTCATTACTTGATTTCCTGCTGTAAAATGCACCTAGTTGTTGGACCATTGTATATACGATTGTATTTGTGTGGCCATGGTGGGCCCATTATTAGTAGATTATTCAAGGCATCTGGTGGTAGTACAAAAAAGCTATGTGGACATTTATATTCACGATGTGTATTGAAATCTCCACAAAACCTGTAGCAATATTGATAGTTCCATTGAATGTTGTAAATGTGTTCTTCAAAGGTTGTAGGACCAATTCTATCATTTGTCGGTACAAATTCCAACTGATTGTATTCACATGTGCACTTGAGTCAACTAGCTCATGAATAGTACCAATTTGGTTCCTAGCTTTGCATAACATTGAGTGTACACATAAGTCATCCATATAAATTTATAAAAATATACACAGGTACTCTCTAAAAGCATGAGCCATGAGAATTTGGAAGGTGGTTGATGCATTTGTCAGCCCGAAGGCATTACCCGGTAAGCAAAAATGCCCCAATTAGTCGCAAAGGCTGTTTTGTGCTAACATTTTGATTTAATTTCCAATTAATTATAACCTAAAAATCTATTCAAAAAGCTATATGCCTATTCCCCGCTACTCTTTCCAAGACGTGATCAATGACAGGAAGAGGATAACTGTTGCGGATAGTAGTTGCGTTCACTTTTTTAAAATTGACACACACTCTCAATTTTCTATTTTGCTTCGGTACCACCACAATTGGAGATACCCAATCCATGTGCTCAATTTTGTAAATAAACTCAGCTTTCCTTAGCTTATCAGTTTCCTCTTTGATCTTCTTTGCAAATGTCTCATTGTAAGTGTAAGGGCATTGCCTAATTGGCTTAACATCAAACTTTAAGGAAATTGTATGCTGACAGATGGCAGGATCAACCCCCTTCAAGTCCTTATAAGACCAAGCAAACACATCCTTATAGTTATGGAGCATTTGAATCAACAACTCTTCCTCATGTGGTGATAGATCGATAGCAATGTAAGCAAGTTTAAGCTCATCTTCTGGTTTTGCTAGATCTATCCTTTTAGCATCCTCAGGTCCATCATAAGATTTTTGTGGTTCGGCCTTCTCTCTCATTGGCTTTTCAATGATGATTTTGCAGTCTTGAATAGTGTACTTCTTGTGATGAGAGGGTACATTTATTTCGTCCTTCCTTGAATCTTCCCCATTTTCATTGTCATTCTCCATTTTTGTTGTCCAAATCTCCTTCAATGTTTGTTTTAGTTCATTGTACTTCTTTTTTTGCTCAAATGTTGTCCATTTAGGTTCACTAACACCATCCACTATCTTTGATGCATCTTTTGGAGGTTTATCGGTGTTCTTTTCTTGGTTTCAATTTGTTTGGCTAAGATAGAGGGCTGTTGATTTTCCAGTTACTTTTTCTTTTATGCAGTCATGGGCTCCTACTAGTCTCAAAAATCATTGTTTCCCTTTGATATATGGCATTGGATTTGTATTTCACCCCTTTTGTTGCACGTTTGTTTTTGTAATGTTGTTTTCTAGGTTTTTGAATTGGAAAATATTAAAAAATCAACTTTTGTTTTTGGGTCACTCTCATGACCTTCTGATTTTTCATCATTTGCACTAAGCTCTTTGTATCCCTGAATATCGAGCGAGTCATAGTAACATTCATCACTTGATTCCATGTTTTGCTCCAAGATGGGACTTGAATCAATTTCTATGGCAAGATCTCTAATCAAAATCTCATCTCGGATACATAACATTGTACTTTAGTCTCTTAATCTTGTTTCACTTCAACAGTCTTGTTTGTTTCTTGATGATTTGTGTATGGATTAACTCTAATCATGTGAAGGGTAATCTAAGCCATTTTCATCACAAACTTGGTAGGTGTGATCTCATTGACACACACATCTAAGGTGTCCAAAATCTAAGTCGAATCCAAGGGCTCCATTTTTCCTTCAATAGAAGACTCAAGTATATAGTCTGGATCTTCAAAAGGTTGTTATTGCTTGCATTCATCCTTGACAAAATTGTTACAATCTAAAGCTCCAAACATCGATGGGTGAGATTTAGAGTTCAACCACACAGGTACTTCAGACTCGGTAGCAGTTGTAGAGTTGAAATCCTCTCCCGGTATTCTTCGTACATCTCTATAGATGTGGTCGTTTAAGTTGATGTGTGTAGTGGTCTCCATGTGACGCAAGTACATATAATTATAATCCCATTCTTAAACTATCTTTAACTAGCGCATGAATGGACTTCCTAGGATAGCATCATAGTTATTCTCAATGCCAAAATCTATTATAGCATACGTATGTTCATACTCAATTCCACAAGAAGTCATCACCACTTGTTCCAAAATATCGATAGGTTTTGAAGTATAGCCATCAGCTAGCTGCAGCTTCATATCAGTTTTTCTTAGGGCAGGTTTTTCCCATTTCTCCCAAATCAATTTTGTAGCAATGGCGACCCCTATTCCACTATCCAAGATTGTAATGGTTTTAACTCCTTGATGCTCTATGGACAGTGTAGTATTCCCTTCTTCTCCTTCGTAGTAATCACCCACCTTGTTTATGGGAACTAGAATTGGATTCTTTTTTGGGCTGGCTCCACTTCTCCATTTCAATGTCTAAAGTTTTGACTGGGTTTTCAATTCCCATTTTCTCAAGACATTTTCCAACATCCTTCCACATATGTGGTCTAAATTTTTAGCAGTGTGCATCTCATTGGTATTGACATAAGTTCTTGCAACTCCTAAGAGTTTATGATGGGCCTAAAAGTCCCTCGTTATGATGCTAGGACCACAACATCCGATTTTCCTTCATAAGGGCCTAAGTAGAGAGGCAACTCCTTAAAGTTTTCCTCTCGACTATCCTCCAATTTCTATGTTCCTTGATCGATGTACCTAGACTGAATGTTGATGACAACCATGCCTTTGTCAAGGTCAACTTCCACAGTGGGTGTTGTTTTTTGTATTGATTCTCATCTCTCACTTTCTCGACCATCTTCCGTAGTTCTTCTAGTCAACTCTCTCTGACCTATGGCACATAAGGTGGTAGCTGGTAAGCAGAGTTATCCGTAGTATTCTCCACCACTTGATATGTCATGTATATGTCTACCCGTTCCTTTTTGGGTGGTGTATGAGCTTTTTCTCCTCATCTTGTTCATTGGTTGTTTCCTTTTGGTTTTTACTTACAGTTAGAATTTTGGGGTCTTGTTCTCGGTCACTTATTGCTTACCCTCCACCAAGGTCCTTCAAGCCTATGGGGAACTATCCTCTCTTAGACCAGCATAGCAAGTGGAGTCTCCATAAGAGTTTGAGCAGTGAAGGGGATCGGGGAGCACCACAGACGGAGAGTGAGAGAGAGAGAAGGAGACACACACACGATGTGGGTGGGGAGACTGTGAAGTGGCAGCTCCCCGTATACAGTATACTCACTATAAGTATAGGGTAACAGTGGGCGGGCGCCCATGACTTGGGCGACCGGTCAAGGCACATAGGCCTTAAGCCCAACAACCTCCCACTTAAAGGCCAATGTGCCTTTAAGCAAGATCTACTAGTGTACAACTAATAGAAGGTGAGATATTCTCTCAACCTATGCCCACTGACTCTCGATGAGCTAGTGCATCCGGCTCTACTAATAGACAAACATCCCGCTGCGGAAGCCACACAGAGCTAGCTCCAAGCTCTGCAAAGAGTCTACAAGAGCTCATGCACTCTTGCAAGTATCGATCGAATACCTGCAAACCTCCCCTATGCTCTATGCCGAGATCAGTCATCGAACAACTAATCAACCTTGCTGCAAATGCTCCCACTGCAGCTGCTATGTCGGGCCTCGAGATCAGCATCTCGTACATGAGGACACCGAACGTTGATGCAACCCTGGCAACCTCTGCACCTCCAACTCAGAACTCAACTCATGGCAATCATGTCCCCTATCATAGAGACCATGGCACTCTGACTCCGAGCTCTGGAGTGACTCCTCGTGCCCACCACATATCACATGTGTACCAAGAGTATCCATCTGTCCTGAATCTGCATCAAGCTCTGGCATAAGCATATCAAGAAATGACTCCACAATAGTCGACATCTCAGCATCCATGTGAGTCATCTCTGGCATCACCTCTCATGACTCATCCTGCTGTGACTCACTAGAGCTGTCCCGCTCTACCTGTGCATCCGTAGATGCAACCTGCACAACAAGGTCACTGCTCTGCACTCCATGCAAAGCATCCTACAACCCACAAGCAAAAGAGACTCGCCTGCTCTCTCGCTCTCTACCTGGCTGCATGATCACAGAGACAACACCGTCTCTCCCATGATCCACATGCAATGGGTAACCTGTACCACTCCTGGCACCTCTCGCAATCACTAGCGAACCCAAATGCATCCCAAAATCTCGCTCTCGTAGCGAAATCTGCAATCCACAATCTCTAAGCTGACCAATCGAGATCAAACTCACTGTCAAATCTGGTACATAGCGCACATGTCGTAACAAGTAAGATGCACCACTCGGTAATGACAGTCTCACATCTCCTGCACCTGCTATCGCATGCACCGATCCATCGGTCAAACGTACACTGCCAAGCATCCCGCTAGAATAGCTACAAAACCATTCACGATGCGACGTGACATGAAACATAGCATCTGCGTATACCAACCAATGCGAAGGGAATGCACTATCCACATGTATAGCATCTCGTGCATAGCTCGAGGTAAAAGTGACATCCCCGTCACTAGTATAGTCCGACACTACATCTACCTCAACTGTCAAAGCAACCGAGTCCATGCAATCACTACATACATCTCTGAGACTGCCATGTCTCCTACGATGTCGCATACAACGAAAACAGTGCCGTCTAACGTGTCCAGAATGACCACAATACCAACATGTCACCTGTCGGCGTACTCGTGAATGTACATGTCTCACACGAGTCCTTGATGACTCAGATCTATCATACATATCATGTAATCTGCGCCAAAGTTCTCTTGAAGTAGTCTCATATATAACAAGCGCATATACAGATTCTGCAAGGTGCAAAGAGAGCGTAGATAATGCCATCTCCTCTAGCTCCTGCCATTGATTGTCAGACATGTTTGAAGGTCTACCTGCATCACCACTCAATGGTCGATGCAACCCTCGCTGTGTCAATGCATCAAGCATACACTCTCTCCATGCTGCAAAGTCTGACCCATCAAACATGTACATTTCGGAGAGATCATAATCTGAGCGATCACATGTCTCTACCATGAGCACAATGTAGCAAACTAGAAAGTAAACCCACCTCACCAACAACACCTGGAAACTGTCTACCAATATGGCCAGAAACACAATGTAAAACCTATGAGACACACTCCAAAATAGAGCTCCCGCAATGTCAATACAAGCCTCGCTTGCTCTAGTATCACACTACAATCTGTGAGCTAATCACCAAGCCCACACTATGCAGTATCAATGCATACACACGCACAAATCTCCCACCCGCAGAGAACACAGCACGCAAATGATGAGTGCAACCCGCAATCTCTACCTAGATCGCATAAATGATACGCATAAAACTCCTGGGAAAATTTCGCCAAAGTTTCGACGCACAATGGCTATCAACACAAAATAACCATTGTTCTGCAAGCTCAATACAATGAGCAATCAATGCACATCAAACTACACTCAACATACATGCATAAGCTGTGCAAAACTATGGCAAACAATGCTCGAGATCACAAGACTCTCCCACCCGAGAGCAAACCACTGTCTCAAGCAAAGAAAGATACACAACTCCTCACTCTTGCGAGAGTGGATACAAAAACACAAAACTGTGTCCAAAGTGACAAAACCTGTCAAAGTGAGAGTAAACACTCGATCACAAACTATGGCGAGAATCTGGGAAAAATCCGACAGAATTTCCCATGAAAACTGAGCAAAAAACTCAAGTACAATCTCTACCATAAACCATAACACTACTCAATGCCAATGAGTAGAAATGCCAAAATGGCTCCACATTTTCACATACAATGGCAATCCGCACTCAACGTACATCAACGGAGTGACCGCGCATAAGCAAGCGCCAAAAGATTTGCAATCCGGAAACTTGATCAATGCGAAAACAATGCTCTCAAGAGAGCTCACCGGCACTTGAAAGTGCTCGCCAAAATGCATGTATAATGGGCATCAACCATGCGCCATAACCATATGCAAACCATCCGCAAAGACCATGAATCCAAGCACAAAATCACTGCCAAAGTATCCTGTGAAAACCAGTGAAAGAAGCTCCACCTGTGTGCTCCAAAAAATTGCGTCTCTCAAGAGACCGCCTCGGTGGTGTGTAAACGCCTCCGTACTTCGTTGCCCAAGTCTACCAAAAAACCCTCAAACCACAAGCTTAACACAAGCTGCAATTGCATCTTCAGCTCAGAATTTATGCACTCAATTTCAAGCATCTCCCGTGCTTCCAAAAGTGCATCAAACTCGCACACAATGCGACAACAGAAAATCTGGAATTTTTGTATACAGTCAGTCTGAGCTGAATATCAGCAAAACAGTGAGGAATTTGCAAAAAGTTTCTTCTGCAAAGTTGTAGACCACGTCGAAACGGATGGGCTGTAGAAATAGAATTCTCAGATTTGCATTCTACAAGGAGAAAAACGAATCTGAAAACAGTGCTATTGCGCACACAGTTTTAGGGCAGCACCTTCACTTACACACAATCTTCCACACTCCTTTCTGAGCTTCCACAAGAGCATACATCACTCTCAACTGAGCTCACAAGCTCCCATTGCATTCTCACAAAGCTTCCAAGCTTTCTTAATCTCTCTACAGTCGAGAGCGAGCGAGCTATCGCCTCGAAGCTCTCAAAGCCGTCGTGCTCTCCGCGGTCACCATAGCTCTGATACCAATTGAAGGGGATTGGGGAGCACCACAGACGGAGAGTGAGAGAGAGAGAAGGAGACACACACACGATGTGGGTGGGGAGACTGTGAAGTGGCAGCTCCCCATATACAATATACTCACTATAAGTATAGGGTAACAGTGGGCGGGCGCCCATGACCTGGGCGACCGGTCAAAGCACATAGGCCTTAACCCCAACAAGCAGTCTGTATCAACTTTTTTCACATCTCAAGCTTGAGCTTTTCCCATTTTGCATTAGGATAAGTCATCCATCTTGTTTTGATGTCTAGAAATTGTCCAATCTGACTTTGTACAGTTTCAAAATTGCTTCCAATGGCTCAAATTTTTTGTCAACTAGCACCAAACGCCTAGAGCTAGCTTCCTTTGGCATGCTTTCATGTGGATTTAGTTCGGACTCATGTATTTCCTCTAGTACAACACTAGTAGGCTAGGGTTTTGCTAGTTTCTATGATTGCTCTTGAGCTTGGGATAGTTGAGTTGTAACAGCCTTTAAATTCTTATGGTATTGTGCTCTCACTCTATCTCATGTGGCTTTTTTAATAGATTTTGCACTAATAGATTTTTGAGAGCCTTTACCTTCATGTTTGCTTGTTGTTTTCTATTTTGTTTGCGCTCTCGTCACCAATTTCAATGGTATTCTTGTCTCTTATTTTGATCCACTTGAAGATGGTAAAACCTCCACAATATTCATCATCACTTTCCATCTTTATTTGGGTTATGCGGGAAATCTGGGTACAAGTGTTTAATCTCACACTCTCCATAGTATCCTCCATCACTCTTCTTCCCATGAGGAGCGTTGACTATACCATTCGATCGATCCTCATGGTAGTTTCTAGCTCAATGGTCTCCATCACACCTAAAACAAGGTCCCAAAGGTCTTTATATTTTATGTTTTTTAGCATATCGTCTTTGAGGATATGACTTTGGTCTTGATTCACACTGGTGAGCTATAAACATCATTGTTCCCTGATTTAAGGTAAACCCTTTGTTCTGATTTGAGTTTCCCTTTATCAACTCCGAAGCTCCAGAGGATGAGACAACACTTTCTTCATTATAGGATTCCATGACCCTTGATGCGTAAGGATCATGCTAATGACAGTATTTGTGATGTTCTTCCTTGTGATACATTTGTGCTAGTACCAAAGCACTCTCCTCTAGGTATTGATCTAGATACATATACCTCACTACTGCAAAATTTTCTCTCGGTAGTGGCGATTGATGGCCTAACACCAGTCTTGGTCTTTATACTTCTGGTTGTGAGTTTACTTGGCCTAAGACATATCTCGATGGTGGTGGTGCTAGCCTATTTGGTTGATACTGAGTGTTGCTGGCGTATTTTGATAATACTGAGGGTTAGATTGATAAGTCCTCTCCCTAACTGGCCCTCAATTTTAGTAGCATTCCTTTGTGGCATGGTTCATCCACTTGTTTTCAATAGCACGCCACTTTTTCTTATGATAGGGTTGCGGTAGCATAGTGCGTTGTGGTGTCGGATGATCTCCCCCATAGGTTAAGCATCACCTCAATGATGGTACCGTTTGGTTATGAATCCCTAACTTTTGTGCCGTGCTTCTCACAAGTTTCTCTCCAAGCTCTTTTGTGTTCATGGGTGTTTGTTGTTGTGATGGCATTTTAGCCAAGCTTGGTCCACCGGTTGCAAATCAAGAATCCGTTGAATTTGTTTATGCATCCCATGAGACTTCTCCATAGATTTGGGAATTGTCCCCACTGAATAGACAGCTTCTTTATTGACCTTGTCCAATGTCATACACATTTTCACGTGCAAATATTTCTTGAGGTGCTTGTTCTTGAGCCCCTCTATGTATAATACTACTTAAAGATCCTCCTGAGGTTTCTCACGTGGAGGACATCTCTCAATATATTTCTTAAATTGCAAAGCGGCCTCTCAAACTTTCTCACCCTCTTTCTGCTTGTTTAATTTCTTTCATGGAAAACTCCTCTACAAAATCCTATAGCAATGCTTCTATATTCCCATAGTCTTCCTTTTCTTAAAAGTAAGAGTGGTGCCTTCCAAGGTCAATCCAAAGCCTCCAACTAGATGTGGAAATTTGTGACATATTCAGCTCCCTCTCAATACTTGTTTGAAAGATGTTGAATGTGCATGGGATCACGTAATCCACTGTATTTTGAAGCCATGAATTTTGCAACTTGAGAAAAACCCATTGGCCTTGGCTCAAAGATGTATCTCACCATTCTTGGAGCTCCCACAAAAGCATCCTCTTATGGAGATGTTGAAATTTTTGGAGTAGCTCTCAGTCCTCTCATAGGTATATCTACCTTGCCCTTTCGGTAGGGTGTGGCATGGATGACCCTGTAATGATCGTATATCCACCTTTGATAGACTTTGCTTCTAACAAGTGAGTTCTTCTCATCCACAATCTGTGGATGAGAAGAAGTCACTTGCTAGAACTATCCTAAGAGTACTTTCCACATGATGTGGAATCTTAGTGACTCTATCCATAAAACTTACCTGCTTTTCAATGGGCTTTTTACAAGCCATTTGTTTTAAGTAGATAACAAAAAATGATTCTCCCCAATAGGCTAGCTTTTCCATATCTTCTATATATGCATACCTACAGCCATGCCCCTTACTATCTATGAAAATAGATCATTTCCCCGTACATATGTTTGATGTTGATAAGCTCCGTAGGACTCACATCTTCCCTGATGTAATAGTTTTCCCACTCCTTGGTAATCAACTTGTACAATCCCACCGTAGGATCATCTACAAGAACTCTTTCTAGCTCTTTCATGGAAATGAATCTAGCTCTTGGGTCATTCTCCAATGGAGGTCTCTCGATTCCTTTGTAAAGTTTATCTTTGGTTCTGGTCATTCCCATAGTATCTATAAGATAAAAATTATCCGTCCTAAGATAAGCAACTCCTCTCTCATCAATACATCGATCTTCATAGTCGATAGCCTCAACTTGCTCTCGGACCTCAAGTTTTCCCAATTCCTCCCAAATATATCACTTATGATGGATGTCTACATAGATTCTAGCTTCCTTACCATTAGTGTACTAGTAGTATAGTTGTTTAGTTGGTGGAATTTTTTGTTTTTGTGATGTTCCCTCTCCTTTTCTCTCACTATGGTAACTCATTTTTGGTGCTTTCTCAGACATAATAATAGTGAAGGTTGGCTCAAAAAAAGTTTCAGAGACTACTTCTTCTTGCACAGTTGCTAAGGGTACTAGGCTCGCTTGGTTGACACTCTCTTCAATAGATACCCTACTTACTTGGTCTCTCGGGAGGCTAACACTTGACCAATACCAAGCTCCTGATCTCAAGAACATGAACAATTTTTGGTGATTTCAAACCTAACCTATTATCTAGAGTTCTTTAGATCTTTTGTATCTTCTCTCGGACTCCAACTCTTCTTGTGCACCAATATCCCTTCTTGTACAAGGCTCAGTAAAAACTTGAACACAGATGGAGTAAAGACAAGCTGGTAAATGATGTGCACACAACTTTAGTCAACTATAAGACTTTGTGCACAATTTCAATGATCTCTAGACCTATGAATGCTCTAGAAGTCTCACTTCAAAGGATGGAAGCAAAATTGGTCAAAAAATTTGATCCTAACACTCTGTGGGAGAAAAGCGTGATTTTCTCATGCCTGAGGTCCTTTGAGGTATTTTTTCCTTCCAGCTGTCTCAGAGACTTACTACCCACTCCAAACAACTTACTTTTGCAAGAATTTCAAATTTTTTACTCTTTTCGTCGTCTCAATATCCTCCTACCCTTCCTTTAGTTTTCTTTCTTGATGAAAATTGGTTTAATCCCATGCATAAGAGCATAATTCCATATTTGAGTATATGAGTGTGTTCCCATCCTTGAGGACTTCCTTTGGTACAAATATTGACTCTTCAAACCTGAGATAGCTTGGGTCTGAGGAGAGAATCATGATTTTCTCCCTCTGTATGTGGAAAAAATGTCAAACTGCACTTTCAATCTTATTAGTGTGATTCACACCTCAAGACAAACCCTTGGTATCAAACTTAGCCCAAAATTCTCTTTCTTGCAGAAGTTGAGGAAAAAATTGCAATTTTCTCCTTGGCTCATGCTTTTGATCACTTTTTCAATCTTTGGTCAATTCCCAAGTGTCCCACCCTTCTTCAAGAGTAAATGTGCCAATTTTCACCTCAATTGAGCAAGTCAATTGATCTCAAGCTCTATTTTCATACTTTTTTTGACTTTGTCAACTGATGACGAACACCTTATCACTTTGTTTTGAGCCATGGGCCGGGTTTGTCGATCCTATAGGTGCTTGGGTGATCTTGAATAAGAGGCGCACCACATATCTCATTTGGCAATATTTTTAGTTTGTCCGGCCAGTGTGGGCATCCATGCGTGAATGGGCCAAACCCATATGAAAGGGCCATTCTGAATGGTGCATGCTAAAGAAGAGTGCCATGTGCCCTTGCCCTACCTCCATCTCCTTTTGCATTGTGTGCTCATGAGTGTGTGTGTGTGTGTGTGTGTGTGTGTGTGTGTGTGATTGAGCAGAGTGACGGCATTCGTGGTAGGAAGGCGGTTGACCGTGGTGGCAGTGGCTCCCTCTTCTTTGCAGGAAGGAATCCTTCACAACAGTGGAAGTAGAGTGGTGAGTGAGACACCCTTGCTCTCTTTGAACTTGCTAGGTTAGCTTCGTTGCGTGCTTGCAGCCATCGTGGCTTGCACACGGTGCTCGGCAAGTCCCTAGCCCCACGTGCGATAGACGTGGACATTTTTGGCACCGTTGCCGAGGAGTTTCCCTACACCAAGCTTGAGAAGCACTTTGTGTTGCCTCGTGAAGTCACTTAGTGCATATAGGAGGGGTAGAGGAAGGTGTGTGTGTGTGTGTGTGTGTGTGCGTGTGTGCGCCGCGCTTTTGGTACAAGTCTCTTAGGAATAGAAGAAAATTTATGTTCTATTAAGCTCTATTCAATTCTCTTAAGCCTTGTTAAGCTCTATTCACTAGTTTTGTCATCTCTATTTTACTTTTGTTCTGTTATTTCTTGTAACATTTAATGGCCTACTAACTTATGTGTAGCGGAAAATAGCACGAACATAGTAAGCATTTCATTAGAATAGATTCCTAATGAGAACAACAAGAGTGCTTGGAAGGAGAGAGCAACAAAAAGCATAACACCTAGTTAGATTGCATGAACAATACTTCAAAAGAGAGAGAAATTAGTCTATTGACAACAGTTGACGACCGGATTTACATGGAGCCGGTCCCCCCTCCAAAAGGCTTTGTATTATGGTTTCTCCCATCAATAGAGACATTTTACAATACAATTATTTGTGTTCATTCAATACTAGCTAGTGCAATGAAGATGGAAACTTCAAGCACTAAGCAAAACACTTATCAAACACAACATCAATTCCCTCACGGTCTCAGACCCAAGACCTCACACACCTTCGAAGATGGTGAGAGCTAGTGGGGTATGAGAGTAGATTGAGAGGAAGAAGGAGTAGTCTTACGATAAATATGTACATCTCCTCACATAATCACTCATATTAGCATAGCTTAGCTTAGTAATTAGCATGGTAGAGGAGATGAGCATTCATTGAAGCTTGACTCTGGGTTGGATTTGCATCACAAAGCCAAGAGTTGTTGGTGTAGGCCTCCCTTCTCAAAACCTTGGAGTAGGTGATAAGCTTTCCATTAAAGCTTGAGAAGGAGAGAGAGAGAGAATCTTCTTGCTTCACACATGAGTTTGTGTGAGTGTGTGTGGATAATGCCTTGGAAAAATTAGTTGCCCTCTCTCTCTTGGTCGACCCCTCTTCCTATTTGCTCATGCTGCAACCCTATTGGCCCTTTCCAGGCTTAGCCAATGAATATTAAGAAGCATAAGTGATAGCTTTATGACATGTGTCCCCCTTTCCCCTATTGTGAGAGCTTTAGGTAATAAATAAATGCAACTAAACTCTCATTCGACCCCTTTGCCTCCTGGCCAATAGGAATCAGGCAAGCCATTGGGCTGTTGAATGCTCATTGGACCCCTTGGGAGACTGTCCAATAGTCTTCTAGAGAGCTTAATTATTATTGGTTCTTTTATTAAGTGTTTTTAAATTAATTAAACTAGATTTCCTTAGCCTCATTCTCATTGGTCCACCTCCATGGCCATCCAATAGGATTTGAGTACACCTTGTGGGCATCTGGGCTAGGGAGCTGACATGTGTCCCTCATTCCCTTTGTGTAAAGGGAGCTTGTGTGTGTGTGTGTGTGTGTGTGTGTGTGTGTGTGTGTGTGTGTGTGTGTGTGTGTGTGTGTTTCTCTCTCATCCCCTACTTGCAAGGCTCGCCCCTTCCTATGTAGGGATTATGAAGACTTTTTGGGACACACACAAAGCATCCAATTTCCCTTAGAGTGTGACCTTTGGACACAACCTTTGAATTTTGGAACCTTAGCATTCTGGAAGTCTTAATGGGCTGAACCTTAGGGTCTTTTAAGCCCATTGTAGCACATTGCTCTTTTGCAGATGGCCCCTCCTTTGGATCCCTATTTTCCTCCTTTGGATCCCTACTGTGGTCGGTCTGCCAGCTTAACCAATATTCTAGCTTTTTCTTCCCTAGTATTTCCCCATATTAAATGATCAATTTAACATGAGAAAATCATTTAGGAGAATTAGATATTAGTTAATATGACATTACCTCTCTCTTGAAATCATAGTCGTCCTCGACTATGGGGTAGAGAAGATAAAACATATTCATTAGTCCTTTTCCACGCGGGTAGAGGATCCCTATGTTACCCTATGACATCGTTCCAGAATGGATGACTAGTCCATTTGGCGCTTGAAAGCCTAAGCTGCCGCAAGCATGTCTGCACATTAATCATATCAATCTTCCATAGTAGAGTGACAATTCTACTTGGTGTTCGAGAGACGTCGTCTCCGCAAACTTGATCTAAGTATGCAAACTACTTTATTTTTGTGCACAATAAAGAAAAAGAGAGTCTTATAAGACAAAAACTTTGTTCATTTTTAACATTTTGTACATTTGCTTACGCTTGGGAAGCATTATAAGCATTGACAAGGTTTAGGTTATCCTTTAATTGTATGCCTTGCATCCATCTAGCATCTTCAAAAGGATAATTTTTAACTTAATAAGATATCATCGGATAGTCTTACCGCCTCTTAGTACCTTGTCTTCATATCGGAGAATGGACTCGAGCTGCAGCACCTATTGTTGGTCCTCGATCTCCGGTGGGTCTTCAATAGTTGGTTCTTGAGGTGGATCTCCTTTGTAAGGCTTTAGTAGGCTCACATGGAAAGCATTGTGTATGACCAAATGGCTGGGCAACTTGAGTGGATAGGCCATCTCATTGATTGGCCTAAGAATCTGGAAGGGACCATAGTACCTTTTTGTTAACTTAGCATAGTACTTTTGGTGTCCCGTATGATTCTTGCCCGTTGTGTGGCTTAATCAAGCTTTGGGAAATTTGAGTAAGACCCAATCATTTTCTTTAAAGGCTTGGGCTCTTCTGTGCTTATCAGCAACAGCCTTTTGCCTTTGCTGTGAGATAGAGATAGCATCCTTAATCTTTTGGAAAGATTTTTGTAGGTATCGGCTATACTCATCTACAGCAAATATCTTCCCGTGTACCTTAAGTAGCAGAGGACTTTTTTATCTTCCCTCAATTACCTCAAAAGGTGCTTTTCCCATGGAAGTATGTACAGTGTTATTGTAGGCATACTCCACTAAGAGTAAGTACTTCTCCCATTGGGATCTTTGATCTACTTCCGTTACCTAGGCTTTTAGTAGATCAAGAATTGTTAGGTTAGCTATTTCACTGTGGCCATCCATTTGTGGCTGATAGGCCGAAGAGAAGTTTAGCCTTGTCCCTAAATTCTCAAAGATACCCTTCCAAAAATTACTGGTAATTTTAGGATCTCTATCCGACACTATGGACATTGGCAATCCATGGTACTTGAAGATTTGTGAAATGAAGAGGGTTGCCATTTGATGGGCTTTGATAGTCTTTTTCACAGGTATAAGATGAGCTTGTTTACTGAACCTGTCTACTATCGTCCATATTCCCATATTCCCATGGATAGACTTTGGCAATCCAAAGATATGGATATGCTCTCCCATGGTGATTTAGGGATTGGGAAAGGTTGAAGCAATCCAGGTTGCTCCACTCTATCAAACTTCGTCTTTTGGCATACCACACATTTAGAAACATATTCTTGTATGTTTGCTTTCATGGTAGGCCAATAGAAATATGTTTCAATCCCCTTTAGGGTAGACTGAATTCCTCTATGCCCTGCATAAGGAGGAGCAGGAGATTCATACATTACTTTTTCACGGAGTGAGTTAGTAACACATAGTCTATTGCCATAGAGAAGATAACCATCTTGAAAAGTAAATGGTTCCTTTTTCTTCCCTAGTGCAAGGGCTGAAATCACATCTCTAAAATCGGGATCAATAGCATACTCATCTATCATAGAAGATAGATCATTGGGAGTTGCTATGGAAACCGCATTCACTCTTGCCCGTCTTGAGAGTGCATTGGCTACTTGATTATGCTTGCCAGCAATGTGAGCAATATGAAAATGAAATTGAAAAAGGAAATTTGCCCACCTCATTTGTTTATCGAAGAGCTTGGTCTGCATCATGAAGTACTTAAGACTTTGGTGATCCGTTCGCAGAATGAAAGGAGTCCCCAATAAATAGTGCTTCCATGAGTCTAAGGCATGTAGAACTGCGAGGAGTTCCTTTTCATATATGACTAGAGCTTGCTCAACAAGGTCGAGCTTTCGACTTTCATAAGCTATGGCATGCCCTTCTTGGAGAAAAACAGCTCCAAGGCAATCACCACAAGCATCACATTGGACCTCAAATGGCTTTGAGAGATCTGGTAGTGTAAGCACAGGTTGAGAGATAAGCTTTTCGAAAGCATTATTCTCCTTGGCAGGCCATGTGTACCTAACGTTTTTCTTTGTTAGGTCATGTTATGGTCCTGCTATTAGTGAGAACTTTTCTATGAAGCGTCTATAGTATTTCACATATACCTATAAAGCTTCTTAGTTCATGAAGATTCCTTGGTTTAGGCCATCCTTTTATTACCTCTAATTTTGATGGATCCATTTGGATGCCATCTTGAGATATAATGTGACCTAAATACTGAATCTCTTGTTTGAAAAATTCACTTTTCTTTTGATTAACATAAAGGTTATTCTCTCTTAGAACTTGAAATATTACCTGGAGGTGTTGCTTGTGTTCGTCTAATGAACTAGAGTAGATGATGATATCATCAAAGAACACTCCAGAAAAGGTTCGGTGAGGCCTGAATAGCTTCTCCATCAAGCGGTTGATTGTGGTTGGTGCATTGGTCAAGCCAAAAGGCATGAAAATGTATTCGTCAAGATCAAACGTAGTGCGAAATGCGGTCATGTCCTCATCAACTATCCTTATTTGATGATAGCCACTTTTTAGGTCAATCCTACTGAAGTAGGTGGACCCTTGTAGCTTATCAAATAGGTCTTCTACCCGTGGAACGAAAAACCTATTCTTGATAGTGATCCTATTTAATGCTCTATAGTCGACACGTATACAATATGTGTCGTGTTTCTTTTGCACTAATAGTATAGGAGAACAAAATGGACATGAGCTAGGCCTAACCATGCCCTTCTTAACTAAGTCATGCACTTGCCGCATAATCTCCTCTTGTTGAGCTTGAGAAACTCTATAAGGAGGTTTATTAGGCTGTGAACTTCCTGGAAGAAGTTCAATTGCATGGTCATCATTGGCTCGTTTAGGAGCTAGCTCACAAGGAATGTCGTCAATAAAGACATCTTGAAACCCCTCGAGAAAGTTGGATAACTCTCAATCCTTGTGAGTGTGTATATTTTGTTTTGTTAAAACATTAGGTTCATTTTGAGAATCTTTAACAAAAATCATGTACACGGAAATAGAGCTCTTTATTGACTTATTGAAAGCTTGTGTATGTACAATGGGTATGGTGTTACCCATTTGCTTGGCATCTATGTACATATCTTTTTCCCTGAACCTAAAGTAGATTCTTCTTTCAGGGAATTTAACATTGGCAGCCATGCAATCAAACCATGGTGCCCCTAGGATTAGATCCTCATGCTTGAGAGGAGAGATAAAGAAGACCTCTTTCTCCACATAGCTTTGGACATGGAGCCTCAATTTCCCGATTAAGGGAGTGGCTGAAGCTTCTTGCCCCTTGAAAGCACCATCTGCAGGTAGGACATCTCCCATCTTGTAGGATTGTATGCCTAGCTTGGTGGCCAACTCTGTGGATATGAAATTGTGAGTAGAACCAGGGTCAAAGAGAATAAAAGCGTCATGTTCTCTTACCTTTCCCCAAGCATGGCATAGAGGAGATCCTTTGTGGTGGGTTTCCTCCTCTTGGATTTCAACCAAGGTAGGCCTAGGAGGTTCATGGCGGGTGTTCTTTTGAGGACAAGCGCAGTACGCATGCCCTTGCTCTCCGCACTTGAAACAGTGGTTATCCTTGCGATAACGCTCAAGATCTTCAGGAGAGAGTTTGTTTTTACCTTTGTAAACTCCATTCTCCTTAGCTTTGTTGGAATTTCCCTTAGGAGACTTTTGGACATTGTCCTTCCCCTTAGGCTCATTGGAACCCTTGTTTTCCGTGGGCTTAGAATTTCTCTTAGCCCCTGTTTGGAAATTGATTCAAGAAGCCATCATAGTATGGTGTATAAACGTCGATATGGTGCGTGGCCTTTGGGAGTTGACATACTCCGCCATTTCTTCAGTTAAGCCTGCACAAAATTATTGCTTTTGCTCTCCAAAATCCAACTTTTTGAAGACAGTGGCTTTGAGTTGTAAGTCCCAAAACTTGTCTACATATTTGTGAATGGATTCGTAGGGAGAGAGATTCAAGATTCGCCATTCGGTGAGTACTTTGTCTTTGGCATCAGTGGCCAAAAACTACTTCATAATGGAAGCTCTTAAAGCTTTCCATGTTTATGGAGCTTCACCTTTGGCCCGTAGGCTAGACCACCATTGTCTCGTGGACTTTTGAAAGTGCATAGCTACATGGTGTAGCATAGAGGACTCCGTGAAGCCCTCATCTCCAAACGCCGCATTGAATTGTTGGATAAAGGCCAAGACTTTGTCCGTAGCACCAAAAGTGCCATCGTAGGTAAGGAAAAAGATGCTCTTCCCTCCCTCTTTGAACTTCTTGAGCTTGGATGACCTCTTCCACGCGGCATAGGATTTCCTATGGCCTCTTCTTTTTTATGTTCAAAAGTTGCACCATCACTTTCTTCAGAAGATGAAGAATTTGAGGAAGATGGAGAAGAGGGTGACCTCTTTCTTGTCTTTTTCTTGTCTTGATCTTCTTTGTCTTCACCATCCCTTTCATAAGAGGAAGAGGATGAAGAAGATGGAGAAGAGGGTGTCCTCTTTCTCGCCTTTTTCTTCTCTTGCTTTTTGTCATCCCTCTTTGAATTATGGTGCAAGAGAAGCATGCAATGGTCTTATCCGTTTTTGGAGGTGATGGAGAGCGTTTAGCCCACCGTCTTCGTGGAGCCATCTCCACCGAGGTGGCAAGAGACTCACTTCTTTCTCGTCCTTTCAGTGGAGGCTCTTGAATTCTCCTTTGGGAAGGAGATCCATTATCAAGAAGCAAATTTTTGAGCCCTTCGTATGGATCTTCCTCTTCTTCCCCAATCAAAGAGAGGCCTCTTTTGGAAGTCTCGCAAGGAGACTTCCTTGGTGCTCTCTTGTCATGGTGGAGAGCTTGGAGAATCCCATGAGCATGAAGCTGCCGTTGCACTTCACTTCTCCCTTCTCACAAGCTTGGAGTAGGTGATAAGCTTTCCATTAAAGCTTGAGAAGAGAGAGAGAGTCTTCTTACTCTACACATGAGCTTGTGTGAGTGTGTGTGGATAATTTCCTTTGAAAATCAATCCCCCCCTCTCTCTTGGTCGACCCCTCTTGCTATTTTCTCTTGCTAACACCTCATTGGACCTCTCCCGGCTGCCAATGAAAGTTAAGTAGCATAAGTGATAGTCTTCTTACATGTGTCCCCCTTTCCCCTTTTGTGAGAGCTTTAGGTAATTAATTAGTTCAACTAAACTCTCATAGGACCCCTTTGCCTCCTGGACAATAGGAATCAGGCAAGCCATTAGGTTGTTGGATGCTCATTGGACCCCTCGGGAGACTGTCCAATAGTCTTCTAGAGAGCTTAATTCTAATTGGTGCTTTTATTAAGTGTTTTTGAATTAATTAAACTAGATTTACTCTAGTTTAATTCTTATTGGTCCACCTCCATGGCCATCCAATAGGATTTGCGTACACCTTGTGGGCATCTGGACTAGGGAGCTGACATATGTCCTCATTCCCTTTGTGTAAAGGGAGCTTGTGTGTGTGTGTGTGTGTGTGTGTGTGTGTGTGTGTGTGTTTCTCTCTCATCCCCTACTTGCAAGGCTCGCCCCCTCCTATGTAGGGATTATGAAGACTTTTTGAGACACACAAAGCATCCAATTTCCCTTAGAGTGTGACCTTTGGACACGACCTTTGAATTTTGGAACCTTAGCATTTTGGAAGTCTAATGGGCTGAACCTTAGGGTCTTTTAAGTCCATTGTAGCACATTGATCTTTTGCAGTTGGCCCCCCCTTTGGATCCCTATTTTCCCTCCTTTGGATCCCTACTATGGCCGGTCTGCCAACTTCACCAATATTCTAGCTTTTTCTCCCCTGGTACTTCCCCATATTAAATGATCAGTTTAACATGAGAAAATCATTTAGGAGAATTAGATATTAGTTATTATGACAATTCTACACTGTGTTAGTTTTTTTTTGCCTTGGTTTCGCAAGGTCCATGCGCTTGATCGCTCAGCTCTGTGCGTAGCACACATATCTATGTGCGGTCATAGCCACATGCAGCTCCGTGCGAGTGCGGCCAGTGACCACGTAGGCATATCCAAAAACCTTATCCTCAAATTTAAAAAAGAGAAAAAATTATTAAAATTTTGAAAAAAAAGGAAAAGAAAAAGAAAATGAAAAAATAGAGAGAAAAAGAAAGAAAGTGTGTTTTAAATCATTCCCAAGCCCAGACCCAGGCCTAGGCCCAAGCCTCAGTCCTTAGTCTTATGATATAGTATAGGCCTAGGACTATATATATATAGTCTGCCCCCACAAGAGGGAGTGAGGGCATGTGAGACAAGTCCTCCACCCTCCCTTTCACACTTGCACCCTTGGACTATCCATTTTAAGCCTTTTTCCCAACTAGGAATAGACTATTTTGAGGATTCTGAGGACGTCAAGTAACCAAATATTGGGTTGTAAAGCATGCCACATCCCTCTGATTGAGACGCTCGTTTTGAGCTATCACACGCTATATTCCATAGCTTGCTCAGAAAAAAGGACCAAAAAATCAAAAATTCAAGGGTAAAACTAAGTTGCAAAACACTTTAAAAACTAGCTTGCGGCCTTCGCAGGCACTCACCAACACTTCTAGGGTGTCAAGGTCACATGCACCTATGCTTTGGTTGTGTGTTAGAGCACGAGCATATAGAGATTGCCTCTGTTTACACGGGCACCCATTATCCCTCCACATTAGGCTCTAGGCCCTCAGCGAGAACCCAAGGCAGTACTACTCAAGACCCCCACCTAGCAGCTAAAGACTCTTCCTCCGACTCAGACGCAAAGAAGTTTATCCTATACAAAACCCTGAGGAAGAAGGACATGAGCCCATCAGGGCTCCACAACCTAGCGCTAGCATGTTTAACCATTTTATGGAGACATTTAGTAGAGCTACTCACTTCGAACCCGATGCCAATGAAGCGTATGAAGAGGGTGGGGAAGAAGATTCTCTGTTCATATCTCAAGTGGACCCCATACCCCCTAAGCGTGTCCATGTGGATATTCTACCTACCTCCTTCAATGCAGGCCCTACCAAGCTATCTCCCTAAGAAGGTCTCTCTATAGTACCGACCACGAAAGACAAAACCACGGGGAGCAGCATTGCTTCCACCTCGCAAGGGACCTCTAACACATAAAGTTTAGAAGGGTTATTCCTTAATGAAAATTGAAAATATGAACTCCACACTGAGATGTTGACATCTAACGCCATTAATATTGAGGAGCAACAAAGAATGATCTGTAATGTCATCCATGGTATCATCCACTCGAAGAGGCAAAATCGAGGTGTAATTTTTGGATACAAGTAAGTCCAAACAGCCTATTCTATCACAAATGGAGACTCCTATGATGAGTCCCATGGACCCCTTATATGTCATTTTGCATGAAGTCCCGATGCATTTTGAGCCCACCAACAGCAACCTTAGTTTTCCTAGTTTGGCTCAACTTCCTCTCAGAGAAACCGTGGCACCTACTTTAGTGATGGACCGGACAGAGTTCAATGCTATGAGTGTGGTGGACCACATCGGATAGTTGAATGTCCTATTAGGCTAGAAAAGAATGTCGTACAAGTGCAAACCAGTCAGGGATGGACGTTCGCAATGCCAATACTGACATGTAATCATTGTGGCATAGATCATTTCATTGCACAATGCCCCCATAACCCAAATGCACCCAAGATCACACCCTTGAATTTGGTCAAAATTGCTAGTGGGACATCAGCAATACCACTCGTTGTACCCGCCAATGTGATTACATGATCAATGCTGCAAAATGTAAACCATATCCTTGAAGAGAGAGATACTGCATCCATTGCCCAAGCGAAGAAAAAGAAAACATGAAGGAAGAGATCGCTAAATATCAAAATTTCATAACCGAGCTCCAAGACAAACATAGGGACAAGAGATAATCCCATGTATATAGTGCAAAGAAGGTGTTACCCACTTGGGGTAGTTTATAATCTCTAAACTAAGTGTGAGTGGTATGTAGTGAGGTTACAAAGGAATTTACAAATGTTTGTTCCAATTGTGAAGTCACTCTTCACTTTTGTGAAGCTCCTCTTCACAAATGGTGGAAGAATTGGAAGCTCAAGAAACTGTTGCCTTTGAAATTGCCAAAAAATGCCTTCAAAATGTGCATGGGAATGCCTCTTCCAATGGTCGAAGCTCTGTAGGATCATGGAAAAGTCCCTTTGTTAGGTTGAAAGCCTTTGGGCTCAAAGGGCGAGGCTTGTGGGACCCCTTATTGTTGAGATAGGGCTCTTGAAAACAAAAGGTCCTTCGTTGTGGTGTGGGAAGGGGCCCCTTGAAAGGGGTACTTTGTTGGCTTCAAATGGGATTAACTAGGTAGAAGAAAGTCCTCTAGTGGATCCAAATTTGGCTTAGAATTGGATTTTGCAAGCTTCAACTTCAGACCGTGGACCAAAAATCCATGGCGCATGAACAACACTCAACAGACCCGCCACCAGTTGTTGGAGCTTAATTGATTTGATTTTTGAGATCCACCATAACATTTACACCCCCAAAAGTGGAATGCCTAAATTGACCACACAACCCAAGCAATCCAAACGTAGGATAATCCACTTAAGCCACAGTACCAAGAGCTCTTGCTTGTCGAAGGAAGTCAATGTTGAAAATTTCAAGCTTGTTTGTAGTAGAGGGCCCTAGAGTTAAATGCACAATTGAGCTGCAAAAAAGGCAAGGGTGGGACCATTTGCAAGCTATGACATGAACTATGAGCACACATGAAATTTGCATAGAGTCTAGCAATGGTAAGCTTCAAATTTGAAGTGCAAAGGCAGGCTTTAATGCTCGCACACACACACACACACACACACACACACACACAAATTTTACAAATAATCAGAGAGTGTATGGAGCAATATATGCTAGGTTTATTGCTAATTAAGCACAAATGCTAGTGTAAATGTAAGGGTAGTGGCTCTAAGCATTAAGCCATGAACATGCATGAGACAAGAGTAATTAGCAACTAGATTAGTGTCATCCTACTTGCAAATGCAAGGAGATAATCTACTTGGTCTAGCATAGAGGATTATGCTAAGGATCTAATTAGAGTAATTAGGAAGTGCAATCACCGTAATGACACTGATATTACTTGTTAGGTTATGGTGGGTAGAGTAATGTGGCATGCAAGATGCTCACAACAATAGTGAGTGAGTCAAGAGAAAGTTGGGACCAAAAGCTACACTCAGCTATTTGGGCATATTGAGTTGCTTACAACACTTATTGAAACAACACCTTTTAATATGGTTTTTGGTCTTAATGCCATACTGCACATGGATTCCTTGATTCTCACACTTTGAGTAGCCAATAACTTAGAATGGACAAGCCACAAGCTGTCAGAAAGTGTAGATGATTTGGAGAAGCTAGATGAAATACGCTTACAAGATGTCACATGCATCTATGCACAAAAATGATGCATGAAAGAGTTCCATGATCAACATGTAATCAATAAAGAGTTTAAAAAGGGTGACTATGTATTGGTCTTTAACTTGAAACCAAAAAATTCAAAAAGCGAGAAAATGGCACATTCATGATTAACGACATATGATTAGTGGATCTATAAAACTTACAATATTAGAGAGAGAAGAGATGCCCAACTGGATAAGTGGCTCAAGGTTGAAGAAAAATCATCTACCACTAACCAAAAAAATTTGGAAAAGATACACAACGTAGCAACTATGAGGAAACAATCCTAGGTTAATTAACCATGATTGATGAGGGAACGAAGTTATAGATTTTAAAGCGTAAGAAAACTCAGACAAAACATGGTACAATTTCAACAACTTGCAAAAACCCCTCCTCCAATAGAAGCAATCCAGACATAGCCAAATTGGCGTGGAGATATGGATTTGCGCATTCAAATCCAACTACCAAATGGATTGACAAAGCGAGCAATTGTTGACACTGCGAGCCAATGCCATCAAATCTCTACATACATGAAGATGTCAAATGTACCATTAACGACAAATCAAGTAGAGCTCAAAGCGGCAAACCAAGGCAAGATTTTCAATTTAGGTCAAGCAAACTTGTCGATCAATGTTGACGGCCATCAATGCTCACATCAATTTCATGTCATGGTGGACACAGATCTTAATAAAGCAATCATCCTAGGTGTTCCTTGGATGCAAACTTACAAAGCAGTTCTGGACTGGTAGGAGGATACTTTAAAGTTCAAACTTAATGACACCTCTTATGTCACTCCATTGGCAAAAAGTGATCACATATGGGAAGTAAAACCCATTGTTACCAAATCTCCACCAATGATGAAGAATATGTTTGCATGACAATTCAACGGATTGACCACAAGATAGGTATGGGTGAAGAAATACATCACAACAAACAAGCCTAAGCAAATATGGATACAAAATCCAACAACCCCACAAGTGGATACCAGACCAAACTAGCTGCTTCCACTAGCAAAATCTTCACAACCTCGGCATGGTCATACTTGGAAATGGCAACTTAAACAACCGTAGAAATCTAAAGCAAGTCAACCCAAGTATCAATGGATTCCAAAGCGTAAACAACCAAACCAACCCCAACTAGCCAAGACAACTTGGCAATAACTCGACAACCAAATCAATAGTCTCCACGAACAAATTACAAGTGGCTATCAAAGAATCCCCAAACAGCAAAAATCAAGAGAGTGGTGCTCCAACAACCAACAATCAAAGAAAGACCACACCAACATCAAATACTTTTTCTAGGACCACATAGTATAGATGAAGCCTCACCGGCAAAACCACTAAACAATCCATTTAGTACCTACATCTTGCACATGTTACCATATACATGTGGTAGTGATGTGTGTGAACACACTAGGACCGCCGGGGCATTTTTTCCCTCTTTAGGAGGTTTTTTCCCCCGAGCATTGTATATACGCCCATCACTCGAGAGCTATCTATCTTTCCATCGCACACTAAGTAATACACTCTCTATTGTGTGCCTTGAGCTTCCTTCGTCTTCTCCAAGCTGTGTGTGTTTCTCTGCAACCCTAATTCCAACAATTGGTATCAGAGCAGGTTGCGTCCTCCCGGGCTTAGTCGCCACCTGCTCCAGTACACGCCTGCTCACTTTCTCCGATTTCAGTGAGCTTTGGCAAGCGTTCGTAGGTCAAAAAATATTTTGGGAGCACTCGTAGAGCTTGGTCTGCTCAGATTTTTTATTTGGGCTCATTTCGGCCTCCATTTCCACTACAGGTAGTATTGCACATGCTATTTCTTCAATTTGTGCAGAATTTTTGTCAGTGCCGTTTTCTGCATAACAGGTGCCTTATAGTCTTCTACGGTTTGTTCTATACAGCACGTGTTGTTCCCACTCCGTTTCTCCTATTTTTTGGCAGTTTTCACATCAGGTGCAACATTTACCATGGCTGACAACAACAACACAGATGTGTTCAAGATGTTTGATGTTGAGGAAAGGTTGGATGGGGACAACTACCCTATGTGGGCTTATATGATGCAACATGTTCTTGTGTCAAAAGGCGTTTGGAACATTGTGCAGGGCATTGATGTACGTCCTGGTTCTGAGGATGTAGGCGATGTTGAGGATGTTGCAGGTCTTGCTGCAAGGATTGCTGCTGTTAGAGTTGTTTTGCCTACGACAGAACAAGCTCCTTGGGATGTAAAGGATGCGCAGTCTCATGCATTGATTGCGTTGTCTGTGAAACGCACCATTGTTCCTCACATCCATTCAGCAAAATCTGCAAAAAAAGCCTTGGGATATTTTGACTGGTCTTTATGCAAGTCGCAATGAGGCTAAAATTGCTTTGCTGCGTAAAGAGCTGGAGTCAAAGATTATGCATGAGGAAGATGATATGGACACTTTCCTTGCTAGTGTCAAGGATATCAATGAGCAACTTATCTCTGCATGTGAAGTCATTTCAGACAGTTCCCTTGTGCAGACTGTTCTTGATGCCTTACCAGATTCTTACCAGACTTTTGCTAGTACTTGGAGACTTATGACCCAAGGAAATCCTGCAGTTGTCAAGTTTGATGCATTATGCACATTGCTGTTGCAAGAGTCACTTTCCAGAAAAAACAGGACTAGACAGCGTGCAGTTGAACAGGCTTTTATTGCTTCTCAAAGAAAGGGTGGTAACAGCAATGCAGTCACTTCTTATGGTTCTGCTGCGAGTGGCAAAATTATGTTCCTAATGCTTCTGCTGACAGCAATTCGTCTGGAAATTTTGGTGATAAGGGCAAAAAGAAGATGCGTTGCCATTATTGTAAAGCTAATGATCACTTGATCAAGTCGTGTCCTGAGTTGAAGGCCAAAGAGGCTAAGAAGAAAGAGGGTGGTTCCACTGCAAATGTTGGTTCCACTACAAATGCAGCCATTGTTGAGTCTTCTGTGAAAGGAGACTGTGATGTTGATGTTGATGCAGAATGGGCTTTTAGCGCAGAGTGCACTTACAATCCTGTTGTCCATGATGCATGCTTGTCAGTTGCTGCAAATTACATGTGTGGTATTTCGATAGTGGTGCTACAAAGCACATTACCTCACATCGTGAATTGTTTACCTCTCTCGAGTCTTTCCCTCACGGGAATTCAGTCACTTGTGCCAAGAATGCCTCTTATCCAGTTCAGGGAGTTGGAAAGATTGTGCTTACTGCTGTAAATGGCAGTTCTTTCACACTTGTTGATGCACTTTATGTACCTGGGATCAAGAAGAATCTCTTGTCTGTATCTGCACTTGCTAGACTTGGACTTGTAGTCAAATTTGTGGATGACAGATGTACAGTTCATGATCTCAGTTTTGGTGATGAAATTGTTGCATCTGGCCTTTTGTGCCGTAGGCTGTATAAGCTCACTTTGTATGACAAGTGTGGACAAAATTTTGCAAATGCTGTTGCAGATTCAAGGGCTATTTCAGATGCAAAACTTTGGCATGCACGTTTTGGTCATCTGAATTTTTCCAGTTTGCTACGTTTGCAGAAATCCGATATGGTTGCTTCTCTTCCGCCTCTTGAAGGACCTGTCAAACATGTTTTTGAAGGCTGTATTTTGGGTACGATGCAATGTTCAAAATTTCCAAAGGATCGTTCAGTTCAGGCCACATGCAAGTTGCAGCTTGTGCATTGGGATGTTTGTGGGCCCATGCAAACTCCGTCCTTGGGCAATTACCTGTACTTCATAACTTTCATTGATGATTACTCTAGGCATGCATGGGTATTTCCGCTTAAAGCGAAGTCCGAAGTTTTTATGTGCTTCAAACAATTTCTGACTATGGTTGAAAATGTCTCGAAATGTACTATGGGCACCCTCCGTTCCGATTGAGGGGGGGAGTATATGTCTCATGAATTTAATGCATTTCTGGCTAGTCGTGTGATAAAACACCAATGTACAGTGCCTTATACACCTCAGCAAAATGGTGTTGCTGAGAGGAAAAACAGGTCACTGACGGAAATGGCACGATGTATGGTCAAAAGTCAAGCTTTGCCGCATTTTTTTCGCTTGAGGCCATCATGTGTGCCACTTATGTACTTAAAAGGTGTACTACGAAAGCTTTGCAGTCTATTACTCCATATGAAGCATGGCATGATAGAAAGCCTTCTTTTGAGCACATGCATGTTTTTGGCTATTTGGCATATGCTTTGGTGCCACAAGTGCAGCGTAGAAAATTGGATGATAAGGCTGTCAAATGTATTTTTGTTGGTTATAGTGCTGAAAGCAAAGGTTACAGGTTGTATCATCCACAAACAAAACGTATTATGGTTACTCGGGATGAAGTGTTTGTGGAAGATTCTATTCAGCGCTTGCTGTCATGTACTAGAGACAGTAATGTGAGCTAACAGGACATTTATGACGCTTTGTTGCCTCTTTTCAATGGTGGAAATACGAATGTAAGTTCCAATGAGGCAAATGTACAGCCTATGGGGGTTTCTAAAAATGTTCTAGATCAGCCTATTACTGATGCAGATGTACATGATGTACTTGATGAGGAAAGGGCTGAAAATGAGCAGGCTAGAGGTATGCCAAAATGGCCGGTGCACACTTTGTGTGACAGTAAATTGGATGCACCTTTATCTAGTCGTACTCGTTTAGGCTCTCGCCATGCATCTTATGCATCAGATTGTTATGCTTTGGCTGTGTCTAGCTGACATGATGTTGAGGAGCCTCTATCTTTTGATGAAGCACAGAATTCAGAAAATTGGATGGCTGCCATGCAATCAGAATATGATGCACTCATAGAAAATGACACATGGACTTTATGTGATTTGCCTCCTGGCAAAAAGGCCATTGGTACGAAGTGGGTTTACAAGATGAAACGCAAGCCGGATGGTGAGATTGATCTCCATAAGGCTCGACTTGTTGCAAAGGGTTATGCACAGCAAAAAGGCATAGATTATGAAGAGACTTTTGCTCCCACTTGTCGTATGACTATTGTGCATTTTCTATGTGCATTGGCAGCTCATTTTGGTTGGGATGTACATCAATCAGACATTGTTATTGCTTTCTTGAATGGTGACATATTTGAGGAAGTTTATGTAACGCAGCCTCACGGTTTTGTCATAAAAAGACAAGAGGACAAAGTGTTCAAATGCAACAAGGCTTTGTATGGGTTGAAGCAATATCCTCGTTCTTGGTATGAGAAAGATGACACTCATTTGGTCAAACAAGGCTTTCGTAATAGTCCAACAGAAAGCACATTGTATGTAAAGCGTGAGGATGATGTACTTCTCATTGTGGTTCTTTATGTCGATGATTTGCTGATCACTGGACCAAATGAGAGACATATTGCTGAATTTAAGGCTGATTTGAATGCTACATTCAAGATAAAAGATTTGGGGTTGTTGCATCATTACTTGGGTATACACTTTAAGCAGTGTGATGGTGGTATTTCCTTGTGTCAGAAAAGTTACATAGAGACATTGCTATGTAAGCTTGGACTTGAGGATTGCAAACCTATTGCCACTCCCATGGAAACAGGTTTGAAGTTGAGTCTACATGATGCTAGCGATCCTGCTAATGTCACTCTTTATCAAACTGCTGTTGGCTACCTCATTTATGTATGCAACACGAGGCCAAATATTCAATTTGCAGTCTCACACGTCAGCAGATTTATGCATAGCCCAGGGTCTAAGCATTGGCAGGCTGTCAAGAGGATTTTCCGCTACCTTAGTGGCACTTTACATCTTGGCTTGTTTTATCCCCAGGGGGGGTCATTTCCGCCAGACTTACATGCTTTTTCGGACTCAGATTGGGCTAGTTGTTTTGACACGCGAGTGTCCACGAGTGGTTTTTGTTTCATGCTTGGCAGATCATGTATATCATGGTTGAGCAAGAAGCAACCTACTGTTGCCACTTCAAGTTGTGAGGCTGAGTACACGGAAGTCTTCACAACTACGGTTGAGTGTGTATGGCTCAAACGCCTTATGGCTGATTTGGGTGTTGGACAGGACACTGCCAACACTATCTACACTAACAGTCAGAGCGCATTGGCATTTGCAAGGAACCCAGTTTTTCATGCTCGCACAAAGCACATTGAAGTTCATTACCACTATGTCAGGGAGAGGTTCTCAACAGGAGAGATCAGCTTGGTTTATGTGTCAACACAGGACAACCTTGCAGATCTTTTCACAAAGGCATTGTCTCGTGAGAAGCTTGAGGCTTTCCGCAAAGCTTTGGGCTTACTCCCCTTTTGGACTGATCATGTCCTTAGGGGATGGCACTTCCCTTTACTCATGTGCCAGCTCTCGTTCGACGCATCACTCCAGGGGGGATTTGTTACCATATACATGTGGTAGTGATGTGTGTGAACACACTAGGACCGCCGAGGCATTTTTTCCCTCTTTAGGAGGTTTTTTTCCCCGAGCATTGTATATACGCCCATCACTCGAGGGCTATCTATCTTTCCATCGCACACTAAGTAATACACTCTCTATTGTGTGCCTTGAGCTTCCTTCGTCTTCTCCAAGCTGTGTGTGTTCCTCTGCAACCCTAATTCCAACAGCACAGCATATTGTTACCCCATGCATCTCTTTCATTGGCATAATAGGGCCACATTGCATGATCTTGCATAGACACGGTGTTCTCGCCCAAGCACAATGCACAAACCTTTGCCCGGGATGACTTAGAAGGGAAGGGGGGAATAGCATTCTATTGCAAGATCATGAGCTGCTAGATGATGAGAATTCATGTGTATAGTGTATAAAGTGTGTTTTTTATTTTTAATTTCTTTTTATCTAGTTTACTTCTTATCAAGCCTAATAATGAGCCATATCGATAGATTTTTGACAATCACAATGTCTAATGTGAGAGTATGTATATCTGAGTATGAAAAAAAGGCTAATTTTTTACCAAATAATAATATTTTTTTATAATTTTCTTTAATTTTTAGCTAATAAGGATAAAAAATTAACCATGAGAGAGAAATTGAGTTTTGAAAGAAAACATCAAATCAACAAAGCAAGGGCTTCAAGCATGTCAAATTTGGAAAAATTTGGGACAAGTTCAATTTTTGGCCAACTTATGACAAATCAAATTCGCAAAATCAAGGACAATCATTGATTGAATCGCCAAATGACAAGTTGTTTGAGCCATAGGTGATATGCCATGAGCAATCAAGGCAAAGGAAGGTAAGTATGCACTTGGGACTCCGGATAAGTCGAGCACTTATAAGAAAAATAGGGCAAAGCTAGCCTCATTTGCACTTGCTAAGCTAGGGGGGGGGGGGGGGGGGGGGGGGGGGGGGGGGGAGAGAGAGAGAGAGAGAGAGAGACTTGTTGTGGTGACCTAGAGCATACGATCACATTTCTACTTGGTATGGCCATTCTGAGCAACCACAAGGCACGAGATTCAATAGGTATGTGCATCTAACTTCCCTCGATAACTGCATGTAAGCCACACCACACAAAAAACGCCAAATTAGTTGTACCAATCAAATCAAAGACGTGATTTGGGCAAATTGTCAAAGGCTGACTGAGGGGAGAAACCAACTCCAAATCCAAAAATTTTTGACGTAGAGACTCCCAAAGCCAAGGGCTTTCTAGCCATCCACTCATACTCAAGTTTGGTGTGGAACATGGATCGAGATCCATGTTCCCTAGCCTCAGAATCCTATAAGATTTTTTCTACAATTTGCCTCACACAGCATCTCTACACTTTTGCAATCACATTTGAGAAATCTTCCCAGACATGGATCCAAGATGCTAGAATTAGACCAAAAGTCACCCACAGTTAGATCAAGATTGGGGAAAATCACCCCTCAAATTTGAGCCAAAATAGATAGCTCAAGGCCTAAAACCCCTAAATTCTTGAATTTTTTGTCTACAAATGGTCATTTTGACCTAGGCGAGGAAAAAGTGATCTCAATCCCAAAAGTTATGATGAAGGGCTTAGGGACATGTCTACATGCTTCAAGTTTGGTAAAAATCAAGCTCCAAACATGGATTGTGATCCATGTACCCCAGGTTGTAAGTGTGAAAATCATCAAGTGATGAACAAAATGGTATAGGTTTGCTTAACTTCCAAGAGATAAGCAACTTCAAAGAGTCAAAGTGCCAAAGTCAGGGTTTTGGGAAAAAGAAGACCATCAGTCATAAAGTTGGAAATTTTTGAATGCTCAAAAGTTTCAAAGGGAAGCCAATAACTTTCTGCGAAAAGTGTAAAATTTGACAACAAGACAAGGACGGTCAATCAAAGTCAGATGGCAATGAAAATTGATGGACTGGAAAAAATGAAGGTGATAATCAGTCTCCAAGCATCAAAACCACATAAACCAACACCCAATAGCCACAAAAGTCAACCAAAGTGGGATCCAAAATTAGATATGGTCAAAGTTGGGAAAATAGGGCCATAAATTAGAAAATTGGATTCACTAAGTGAATATCGCTCTAGATTTGAAAAGACTCCACCAGTGCTCTAGGATAGGCTATAGGAACATGCCCACCAAGTCTCATCCCAAACTATGACCCAACATGGATCGTGATAAATGTACCTTTATTATATTTCAAGACCATAACCAAGCCATCATGACCCACATATTATTTAAAGCCTAACCCCAAGTTTTCAAGCCATTTGAACATCAAAACCCTTGTGAGAATTCCAAAATTCTCTAAATCTGCAAAAAAATTAGAGAACTTGGCTTAGAATCCAAATCACAAAATCTTTCGCCCATAGCATCTATTAAGCATGCTAAACTAGATGGTGCAAAGATCACTCCAAAATGTGTTCCAACATGGATCATGATCCATGGGCACTAAACAACTAAACTTTTGGTAGCAAGATGCCGCATAAACGTGCTCAAAAGGAGTGGGAAGTAGCGTTCTATGAGATCATCGACATCTCATTCGAGAGATGCCGCATAGACATGCTCAAAAGGAGTGGGAAGTAGCGTTCTATGAGATCATCGACATCTCATCGAATGAAAAAGCTCATGTCACCGATGAGGAGCTAGAGCAAATTTTGGCTAACATTTTCATAAGCAAATTTCACGTGGTTGATGGCACAAAATTAAAAGCCACCATCTTCCCAAAAGAGCTCTAGACACTGCATCCAAAACCAGAAGTGCTAGACAGTGTCAGGTGTCTCTAGATAGATAGCCTTCATATTACCACCCTAGGGGTTAACTTCCAGAGAGCTCATGAGCTCATGAGCACCATATAGTATAATGGAGAAGCTACATTTATAGGTAAAGATGGAGCCACAATTTGGGTCAAAATTACAAGTGATCTCATCTACCAAGAACTTCATTTACCAATGGTGGACATTCACAACCTATTATTGAAGACAAAGGCCATCGACAACGACAAAGCTTTCATCAAGCATCAAGGAAACAAGCTAGCCTACAAGGACTTGATTTATTTAGAGATTGAATTTCCCCTAAGACTCATCTCAAAACATTTAACAGTACAAAAACCACCTCATTACACAAAGCCCCTACCACATGTAGCGGTGTGATGGGTATTGGGCTAGCAGAAAGAAGGGTAATCAAGTGTGACTTGGGTAAATAAATTTTTGACAATCTGGTAGAAGTTAATCTGAAGAGCAGCAACAGGAACAAAGCATACATTAATTAAGGACCAATGCTTACAAGGATTGCTTATTAGGCCCTTGGAATGATAAAAGACTTATCAAAAGCAAAATCTCAACTTAACCTCCTACACAAAGCAAATCATGCAGTTAGGGTGGTGGGAAGCTCATCTACAACTCCCACAAAGAGAAAATCACGTGGCCAGAGCTCCAAAGAACCAACTACTAGTAGCAAGGCTACTGAATCTAATGTCACTGATAAAAAAGATACCACAACAGATTGAAAAGATCCCCAAGTCTCAGGCACAAATATCAATGGAGAAAGCACAAAGGCTCAGAGAGGAGCAACAAGCAAAGAAAGCAGAGGAGAAGAAAAGAGAAGAAACGAAGCAAGACTCACCTCCATTTGAAGCCAATGATATTGAGGTAGATGCAAAGCTCCAACTCTTCAAGTTAAGTTGTTGTGTAAACCACTTTATACTTTCATGATCAAACACTATTTATAATTGAGCACCGTACAAATAATGTCACCATGTTTTCAAAGTGGACTTAAACTCCATGCTACTTTGGCCACTGAGAGCTCCTCCCTTATGTTATTGCTCTTGCACTCTGATGTATATTTATATTTGTATAAAATTATAAATTGTATAATTCTCGCATAAATCACCGGGTGGGGTATCTTTCACTTGGTATTAGAATCCAAGGTTATAGGGATATCCTGAATCATGATACTTGTCAGGTTAGTTATGCATCATGCATGCATTTATGAATGCTTTTTGGAAAAGAATGTCGTATTCATGAGTACAAATGAGTGACATTGATTAGTGATAATATTTGCTTGAGGTGTCTTCTTGTACAAACTTGAATGGGATTGGTTTACAGTGGACTTAATGGATTATTAAATAATTATTAAGGATTTTTATTGCTTGTTTTGTAGTAAGCAATGATCCCTAAGGTGACTTATGATTGATTTAGTGAAAGGATTTGAGGTTTTGGGGATAGTTTAACTAACTTTTAATGTCTCTAGATCTTGTCTTTTGGTTGGGCATAAATTACTACCCATTCCTTAGGCAATTATGGTTTAAACTTCTCCCTCCCGCCCACCTTTTTTATCTATAGTGGAAGCGGAGTGCAAAATATTGTGAAATATTTACTTTCACATATAGATTATTGAATATAGTGTTTTAAGTTTAACATGATGCAGTAATCAATCATGCCTCCAAGGGAAATGGAATGGCTACTAATGCCAATGTCCTAGTTGCTCTTGGGATTAGCCCAACTCGAGCAGCCAAGATCAGTGTAAACATTATCCTATCGTTGTGAAGCCTATGCAAAAAAGCTTATGAAAATCTAGTATATCTCTCTTTTTCGTCTTGCAATCTTACCTTCTTGCTCCATCTCTCTCTCCTTCATGGCTCTTCCTCGCCTTCACCCTCCATAGCTCTATCTAAACAATTGGTATAAGAGCTGAGGGCGTTAGATCCTTGGCATAGCCTTGAATTGTGGCACCCAACTACAAGCGGGTAACATAGAGCAGTTCAAAACATTTTCATTCATTGGGAGCAGAACATGTAGCAGGGTCTTGAGAAATAGAGAGTGCGTGAGAAACAATGCTACACTTGGATAGCATCTTGAGGCAAGAAAGGTCCCTGTTGAGAGCAGTGTCCTAAGATGCAGCACAATTGCAGGAGGGAAAATATTGAGGAGAAGATCACCATCATAGATGCCCTATGAGTGACCCACATGGAGGTTCCATTGATGGCGTTGTGGATACAGTTGAAGACATGGGGAGCACCAACTCTACCCAACGCAAGAATGGAGTTGTAGATGCCCTTCATACTGCATAATGGTGTCAATAGCATCATATGGCTGCAGTGTAGCAACCCCTTGGGCACCATTAGGGGCATCGGCACCACAATCCAAACCCTCATGGTCAAGGCAAGCTTGCTCATGAGGAAGCCCTCATAAGTCAGCAGTCTCTTCATGGCAACCAAGAAAAGCAGTAGTGCCTAGATGAGTTGCAGTAGGCATAGGCAAAAACAACCACACACCTACCTGTAGACTCAGGGCAATAATGGCACACACATGACATCACTACAAGATAAGATAGCATAATTTTAATTTAATTTTTAAATTTATTCAAAGTTCCTTTTGAAAAAAACGCATTTAGGTAGCAATTGTTCACACAAAATCAATGTTGTATTGGCCAAAGCCCGTTGTTTTTATGTAAGGGATTAGACACTACCTTGGCTAAGAAGAAATGAGGTTGGAGGTAATACCTTCCCTATGATTGGTCTGCATTTTTTGTTAAAGAATGTATCCGAGAGAACTATGAGTGTTGAATCCTCTGAGAATTGCCACGAGGTATCCAATGGAACCGTGAATCCATAAATTTAATGAGAACCACCACAATGTATCCAAGAGAACCCATCACTAAAAGTAGTAGTACCTATATGATCTTATGACATGATGCCCCAATTGGGATGAAGGAGGTGATTGGTGGGATCATCCCAACTCAGGCGGCCAAGATCAGTGTGAACGTTATCCTATCATTGTGAAGCCTATTCAAAAAGGCTTATGAAAATAATGTATCTCTCTTTTTTGTCTTCCAATCTTATCTTCTCACTCTATTGCTCTCTCCTGCATGGCTTTGCCTCGCCTCCACCCTCCATAGCTTCATCTTAACAGTTGCACCTCATCCAACTATCATCGATGTTATGCTTCAAAAATCACAACCTAGGAACTTTAAAAGAGATTAGAATTAAATCTCTCCAGGAAAAATCTTGTAGGAAAATCGAAACAAACACAAGGGAGGCAACAAGGTGGCTCTCCCCTTTCAATGTCAAAACATTACTATGTAACTCCCGCAAGCAATGAAGAATCCTAAAACCAAACATTGATAGGATCTATGGCAAATTATTTGTGCAAGCATTTGTGTTGCAAATAATGTACAAAAAAACCATTACTCCTAAAATTACCTTGCCTCACAACATCAAAAAAAAAAAAGATCAATGTTTAGTACATGAATTGTGGTGTTGCTCTTTGGCAACGGCTCATCTAATACATTTGCAATGTAGAAACATCTCTTAAGTGAAGCAAATATTTCTCCCACCCATCATTCTCTTCCAATGACGTTCTTGTGGTTGACCCATTGTGCCTTCTTTGTAGTATTGTAATGCATGAACTCTAGGCTTTTCTTGATTGAGGATCCAATAGAGGACTCAATAATTGAAATTCCAACTTCTAGATGTGGTGAGGAAACACTAAGAATGTAGTAAGAGGGCTTGATGATACTTATGAGAAAGAGGTACAGCAAATCAAGGTTGACTTGGTCGCGGTTGTTAAAAGGATATGGGGATAGAAAATGTTTAGAAGGAACGATCTGAATCTTGGGGATGGGAACATAGTGAGCTTAAGGAGCAAGCTCTTGAGGGAGCTTTTTTGGGATTTTAAGTCGTGATTTACAAAAACATGCTCCCTCAAGAGCCAACAGGAGAGAGCTTTTACGAGCGAGCTTTTTTTATATTTTTTAAAGATAAGAGAGCCTCAAACATATATATCTACTTAAGAAAAATATATTGTCAATTCACCCTACAAGTTTTACAAAAGAATTCCCTCTATGTTTGTCAACCAATTCTTTTTATAGCCGACACCACATAGTTGGAAAACCAAAAAACACAAGCTACCATCAGAAACGTGAATCAAACTCTTGGAATATTCAAAAAAAGAATTGAATTTTTTTACAAACAACTTCCCAGAGGGCCATTTGTTTGTAGACGGCCATTTCTAGAGGGGCAAGAGATTCTTGCGATACAACTACCAAACACCACTTCTTTCTCAAATAGTACATCGATAATTGAACACAGAAGCAGATCTCATTTGTTAGCTTGCTCTAATGGATAAACATACTGTGGTTCACATCCAAGCCAAAGTATCGTAGGAAAATGAAGTAAATATGCTTGCAAGCCATGTACAGTTTGCTCTATGTTACTCTCTCTGCAAAGTCTCCACATGTACACACTAGGCTACTTGCGATATGAACTTCATACCTCTCACCTTGATCCTGTGAACTAGATGTCTCCACCACAAATTTTTCATGCATGTTTTTCTTAACGACAGTGTTCTACACAATTTGAGCTTCCATGGTTTCTACTAAGTCAATTCTCTAGGAGGCTTGAATTGAAACTCTTGGCCGATAACATGCATTGTTTGTTTCCTTAACTACAGTCTTCTTTACTTTAACCCCTCCTTACTCCAAATTCTAAAGCTCAAAAGGACTCAAGTTTGTTCCCCTTCCTTGCACATTTCCATAATTCACACATTCGCTTGTGCTCATCCTGGAAATTGTTATGTATACACCGAGTGGTGTGAATGTGTAAGCTATGTTCCCAGTGAAACAAGCAAGAGTGCTCTCTTCCTTCCATAACATTTTTAGGACCTCCGTTAAACACCATGCGAATTGCTTTCCAATTTGCTCCACACTCATCAGCCATGAATCCTATAGAATAATTGGACGGTGTCCGTTATCCAACAAGACTGCATTCATCATTTTCCAAAACATGGTTTGTGCCTACATGGTTAACCCTCACAGCTCATGGACACCCTATCACCTATGACGGACGTTGTATTATTTACTTGGTAGAGTCAGGTATCGGGCTTGTTGGTACAATAGAAAAAGGGTAAGAGTGATCGCCGATGAGAGGTGCACTCTAACTGGAACATTCAAGGGATTAGTTGGCTAAGCATGAGCGCCCAAGTGTGAATGGGGCGAGCTCATATAAAAGTCAACTAAACCTAAAATTCACTCATTCTCTCATTTGTGCAATAGAAGTGTGTGTGTTGAGAAGAAGGATCTCGTGTTGCTACTGTGTATTTATTTGTTAATGAAGTTTTGAAAGGTTACTGTGTTTTCTCTGTGCTAAGGTCTTAGTATTAAGATTGTTAGTTCTATGTAATGCAAAGTACAGTAAGTAGGAAGTAGGTCTGTGAGAGCTAATGAAGTGTGTTAGTGTGTAACAGTAGGTGTATTAGTTGGAAGTAGGTAGGTAGAGTGTGTGTGTGTGCTTGCGCGCAGGCCGCGGCGACCTTATCCAAAAAATGATAATAACAATAAATTTTTAAAAAAATTAAAAACTTTAAAGGTAGGACCGAGATCGGGAATATCTTCCAGACCCAAGACCAAGCTCACGCTCAGGCTTAGGCCTCAATCGCCCTTTAAAATTACGTATTTTAACTTCACACGAAGCTAAAAATCAACTTTTTTGAGGACCAATGGAGCTTCAGGTGACCAAACGTTGTGCTGTAAAGCACACCGCAACCCTCTAAGTGATACGCTCGTTTCGAGCTATCACACACTTTAATAAAAAAAACCGATCATTAAAAAACATTAAAAATGTATTAATTTTTTTAAAAAAATGGACACCTTAAAAAGTAAGCGGTTAACCTTCGAGGTTATTCGCCGACGCTTGTAGGGTGCCAAAAGCACGTGCATCTGCGCTCTGGTTGTGTGCTAGAGACGGAGCAACTAGAGAGAATTTCGACTTACGCAAGTTCTCAATATCCACCTACCTTAGGTTCCGGGCCCTCGACGGGGACCCAAGGTAGTACAAACCAAGACCCGAACATAGCGGCTAGTGACTCTTCCTCTGACTACGACGTCATGGAGGGTTTCCCAATGCCTAATCCCGATAGCTCAAGCCAAGACATGCATGTCATGGGCCCGCGGTCCGGGCCGACCGTGCTTAGCTGCTTAAAGGAAACCTTTAGTAGAGCCACTCGCTTTGAACATGGAGCTAATGATGTAAATGAGGGGGGTGGGGAAGTAAATTCTCCATTCATGAGCAACGTAGACCCTATGCCCTTAGAGAATGTGCACGTGAATACTTCATTCACTGCACCTCCTGACTCTTCAGAGCTATTCCTCTCCGAGGTCATATTACCCGATGGTAGAAGCCTTGCCGAAGTGCAAGAGGTTGAGCGATATATTCTTGCAGCGAGGGAAAAGGAAATTGAGAGCTTTACACAAGGCAGAGCAACGAAGAGAGTTAAAATCGAAAGCTCCTATGTCAATATCCTTGCTAGGAGAGCAATCGAGTGCTCTTGAATTAACGACCACTAAGGGTCAACCCCTAGAAAACAACATTGCATCTAGCTCAAAGGACACCTCTAGCACCTCAATCCTAGATGGAGCGTTCTTAAATGAGAACTGGGAGTACGAACTACAAACGAAAACTCTAACCGACCTATACACAGGTCACACCTATCACGTGGGTTGGTTAGATGTCCTACAATCCACAATGGGTGCTACTAGTGTGGAGGATCAACAACAAAGAGTTTGTGAGGTCATCCACAGGGTCATTGAGTTAGAGAGATAGAACAAGGGAATCAACATGCCTTCAACGGGTCTCATTAGATTCTTGGATACAAGAAAGGCTAAACAATCGACCTTATTGCAAATGGAGACTCCCTCGGTAAGTCCGATGGATCCTCCATATGTTGTTTCTCCAGTGGTCTCAGGGCAATCTGAGCCCACAAGTGATAGCTTTACCTTTCCAATTCTAGCTCATCTTTCCCTTGATGACACCACGGCTACCATGCCTACCCCAATGATGGGCATGCCGAGAAACACGCCATGGACCTCATTTGTTAGTAAAGCACCACTACATGGTAGCTCAATGCCTGCAACAGTACCTACAAGTGTGTACCAATCGTATGCACCCATGGGTCCTCGTACTCATGTAGTCCCTACCCCTCCCATTGTTTCAACTACCTATGCTCCACAACCACAACACCCAAGTCTTATTTCCATGGGACTATGCCGGCTAGCATTAGCATGTCACATCCGACGTCTGCTATGCCTAGGGCCACACATATGAACTATGGACCACCACATGTCACAACATTGTACCCAACGTGGAACCCAAGGGCTTCCTATGCACCAAGCCCAATGCCAATACCTACTCCACATGTAGTCTCTGGAGCACCTCCACCCATGGTTCCTGCTCACTTAGGTGACTTGGCAACATTTGCTCAAAGCTATTGGTCGATCTATTGCTGAGAATATGTGTAACACGCCTGATAGAGAGCCTAGAAGTAAGGCAGTACAAATAGCCAAGCTCACACAAAAATTTGGTGGAGACGGGGATGTGAGAAAGCATATCAAAGTGTTTGAACAAATATGCAATTTTTTAGGAGAACACAATGACCTGCATAAGAGTAATGCTTTAAGCCTAACCTTAAGTGGGAAGGCAGGGGATTGATATAGAACCCTAAGGGTGGAGGAAAAAACGATTTACCCTACTCTTAGGAGACTGTTCTTAAAAGAATGCATACTAGAGGGAGTGCTTTGGGGTGTAGCCTACGAGAGGAAGGAGAGTCGGTGAGAGACTTTATTAGTCGGCTGAAGCATTTGAATTCTCGTTGTAATCTAAATGAGCGCTTCAATAATAATCAATTGCTTGATAGATTCATTAGGGGATTACGACATGAGGATATTTACAATGGCCTAGTCATTAGAGGTGTCACCACTTGGAAAGTAGTCACCACCAATGCGATCCAATTGGAGGATAATTTAATGATTCAAGGAGAAAGAGTGTCTGTTGAGCCTAAATCTATTAGCTCGCCAGCATCAGGGCATCAGCCAATGACCCTAAAGCCTATTGATAAGGAGCCAAAGATATCTGAGATAACTTTAGTAGATCTCACCAAGGCTATTCAAGAGAGTCTTAGAGACAATCGTGCTCTGCAAAACAATCATATGTATCCAAGAAGGGAGCAACAATGGTGCTCAGTATGCTATGGACCGCATAGTACCAATGAATGCCCTACTTTTAGAGTAAAAGTCAATGGAAATTGCAATGCCTGTGGAAGGTATGGTCATCAAGCTAAGGATTTCATAGTATTTAAACGTGTGATGGCCAATAGACCAACCTTAGCATGGACAGACACACCTCCAGTGCCTGCATTGATGCCGGCCCCACCTCTTGAACAAACGTCACAACACATGGTCCCTAGGGCCCAAAATGTTGTTCAAACAACACCCTTACCACCTCCAGTGCTAGGACCGCAACCACCACATCTGAGAATCACTTCCGTGAATCAAGTGGGTTGTGAGTCATCTATGGCTTGTTTGGAAGGCTGTGAGGAAGATATAGATCCTAATATTGCCTATGGGATGGATGTGTTTGAAGAAAGACCACAATACTACATGAAGGACTATTGGGGATAAGTCAAACCTGTATATCAAGTAGCTGCTCTTGCGGCAAGAGGCCAAAATATCAATTACACTGCAAAGAGACCACCTCTTCAATGCTATGAGTGTGGAGGTTGACATCATGTAGCCGAGTGTCCTATTAGGCTACAAAAGAACGCCACACTAATGCAAACCAATCAAGGGAGCACGTCTACAATGCCGATACTCATGTGTAATGGATGTGGCATAGATTATTTGATTGCCCAATGTCCAAATGATCCAAATGCACCGAAGATCACCCCATTAAACTTGATTGAAGTTACCGAGGAGCCATCACAAAGTACACCTGTGGTACCAGTAAACGTACTCACACGATCGATGCTCCAAAAACAAAATTATATTCTTGAGGAAAGAGACGCGGCATCAATTGCCCAATCTCAGAAAAAGAATAAACCACGAAGGAAGAGATCGCAAAAAGTAGCGAGGTCAGCAGACCCCAGTTCAAAGACCAACGTAGGGTCTGGTGACGACCCCGTATATATGAACGACGCTGAAGAGGATTTTGATTCAGGTGAAACCATGGAGACCAAAACGACCACTAAGATAGAAACCAACAAGGAAGATCTTCATGAGCCACAATGGCAGGGACCCAAGAAGAAGATAGGAACTTATCCAAACCCTACAGAGGAGAATGAGCGAGTCAAGCAATTAAGGAGTTTGGTAGAAGATACCCAAAGGATCTAGAACCAACAGCTAGGCAGATCCAGATTACAGACACCATGTTCCCTACGCAACAACAACCTCACCAAGTCCATAGACCCTTAGCCATACCTAGTGTCATCCAAGAAGAAAGTGACTTAAAGTCATGGGAAAGTGGGCGTACTCACTTCTTGATGGAAAGAATGTTTACAGAGGGACTACTTGATCCTATCAAAGAAATGGAGATCCCATCTTCCCCACGTCAAGGGAGTGAAGCCCAAAAGGTGCCGTTAAACATTGCCAAATTGATGGATTTCATGTCTTCAGAAGTTAGAACCACCATCATGTCCAAACTATATAAAGACCCTGAGCTAGTCTCAGCTCTTCGAGCCTTCCTCAATGGAGAACTGAAGTTTGGGCTACCACAATTTGCACAGATGGATGGAGCTGGGGAGATGCCAATAGAGGAGGAACACTTAGATCCACAACCCAACCTAGATGAGAACCTTGTTATAGAAATACCTGTTAACAAGTTGGGACAATACTTTGAGGGTGATGAATCCAATGCGACCATACCAATCACTACTAAGGGATTAACTGTGAAGGGAATCCTTGATGGTGGCGCTGGGGTTAGCATTGTGACTAAAAATTGATGGGAAACTATGGGAAGACTTCACCTTGTGACCACAACCATAGTAGTCAAAATGGCCAATGGGTCTATTGTTAAACCTATTGGGATGCTAGAAAATCTCAAGATCAAGGTCTTTGGACATAAAATAAGGATTACCTTCATTGTTATGGATTTCTCCAAACACACTATGGCATCGGAGATGATCTTAGGACGTCCTTTCATGAGGGAAGCAAAAATGGTGCATGACTGGTCTAAAAACCATGTCTACTTGCAGCTCCAAGATTCTGTCATTAGAGTGGATCTTGTAACTGGTCGAGCACATCCCCTAGGAAACTGGTTTATAATTGATCATAGATCCGACACCACAGTTCACTCGGCCCCATTGCAGTATTTTTACACGTGTAAAGCGGAAACTGATGTTGGGGAAGATTCTCCTTATATGGATGTACTACCTGGGATGACTGAGTCGGAAAATGTGGATTGGGTCCACCTAGCAGCAACCATAGACACTTGGGGAAATAGGGGACGACCTGGGTAACACCCGAGGGGATGAAATGCCACCACTCGTACCCTTAAATATGCTAGAAGCAATGCATATAGCTTCTCACGAGACTCATCCTCATATAACAAAGAAAACATACAAGTGGGTCCCTAAAGCTTCTTTAGCGACCATAGCTAGTGCTAAAAAACTGAAGCCTTGTAAGAAACGTCCCATTCGCCCCAAGAAATGTAAGGAAACGTGGCGGTGGATTCCTAAACGACTATTGGAAGCCCAAGGCTACTATCAAGGAAATGATCAAATCTGGGTGCCAAAATGTAGATTGTGTTCTTACCTGTCACCTGACCCATGTGCGCTCAATCCTGTGGCTCCAAAACAAATTGAAGATCGCAGAAAGAAGAAAATCACAGAATGCTACACACCCGCTCCAGAGCTAGTTTGGGTATCGAAGAAAGGACAATTTGTTCCACCTAGCTCAGGAAGGAGGGAGTCCCATGAAGCTTCTAGCTCCTCATGTAATGCATCCATAGAGGGAAAAGCTTCTCCACAACCTCCACCTACAATAATGGACCCCCATAAAGCTACAAAGGAATCCACACCTCCCAGTGTGGATTCCTTTGTAACCCTTGCAACTCGATGAGGCACCTCCATAAAGAATCACCTGATGAACCACTTCAAGTTCGATCCTGGGAGAGTACCTTACCACCCTTGCAACTCGATGAGGCACCTCCATAAAGCTACAAAGGAATCCACACCTCCCAGTGTTCAAGAATCACCTGATGAACCACTTCAAGTTCGATCCTGGGAGAGTACCTTACCACCCTTGCAACTCGATGAGGCACCTAAGGTAATAGAAACCTATTGGCAAAAATCCTCACCTATTACCAATTGGAACAATTGGTTTCAGAGGGTGACAAGCACATTTCAAACGGTATGATCTACCCCAAGGAAGGGGGGAGTGTTGCTGACAGTCATCATTCAGTCACTCCCCTCTCAACCTTCCTCCCTGACCCTCTCAATCTCCCAATCTTAGGGAATGTATATATAAAGCCTTATACTCACAAAAAAACAAAAATAATAAAGAGCAAGAGCAATTAGCAAACGAGTATGCAGAATAAAAGTCAAAACATTGACCCAGACCTACACATTCACATCCGGTACACTGAAACAGAAACCTATGTCATAAAACACCTTTGATCCTCATCACTCGGGTGATGGAGGGTAGGTAGGATTAGTACGATAGGAGTGTTTTTGTTTTAGAGTTTAGTGATTAGCAAAGTTCTTTTTTCCCACTGATGTGCCTCCTAGAGGTATTCTTTGTGTTTCCTCGTGTGTACAAGAACTTGTTGCTATGGTTAGGATTTGGACCTTCATGGAATCTTTCTCTCGATACTCTTCAAACCAAGCGTGATCATCAACACAAACAGGTGTTTCTTGTCCATTAGCATTTCCCCGTATCTTTTTTGCATCTATGTTTGTCTGCTTTGATTGTGATTGGTAGCATAATATTCAACGCATTTGCTTAATATCAAACATTAAATTCAATGTAATTTTTTGTCATAATCACTTGTCGAGGTTTAAAAATCAAGCAGTCCGACTAAGCTAGTTTGACCAAGCTAGGCGTTAGAGATCTTCTCTTAATACCATAGGGAATGCCTTCCTAATTATCAATGGTTAGTTAGGTTCTTAATCCAATTTAGGTAGCATTGTGTGAAATGTACTAGGGATTTCTATTGGGCTTAGTCCCTATTGACCTTTAGCTTAAGTATCATAAAGGGAGTTTACTAATGTGATGAGCCTGGGGAGGATAACAGTGTTATACGACCCCCCAAAGTTACAAAATTAAAATGTTGAAAACGAACAAACAAAAAATCAAAGTGCCACAATGTAAAATCTTAAGCTGGAAGAGAAACCTCAACTTGATTTGGTACTCCACATGTATCGCCTATGGTACTAGAGCCCTAGAGGTTCCCAGTGTGGGCACTTTTCCTTGAAAAGCAAAAAACCCAAGGCGTACAAAATAAGCACACACATCAAAATTGAATCACTGTGAAAAGACTTTGGGGGGTCAAAGAAAAGGTAATCAGTCAGGCGATGATTTCATGAGAAATTCCTTTCATCGTGGCTTAACTACAAGGTCTTCTAGGTATAGCCTCTAGTCAACCCTCGGACATGAAATACTTGGCTCTCGCGATTAAACAACTTAATTGACCAGAGAAAATTGAGAAGCTTGCCCATGGTATTAATAGTCGATCTTAGTGCCTTTCGACCGTTAAATTAGCGACCCCAAACTTGTTTAATTTTTACCTTTACAACTGTTTATGCGTTGATTATATTGAAATATAATGTTTATTGCTGACAAATGGTTTAGAATTATGCTACCAATCAATTTGTCTGCGTAAAACTGCATATGCTTCTTAATTGTATGTGAGAATGCAATTATTGTGCCAATGTTGTTTGATTTTGCAGTGACTGAAGAAGGCTAAGGACATTCATCTCAAATGCTCTTCCACCTCAACGAACGAGCTTCAACTCAATAGCTTCCAAGGACGGAATCTACATCAGGAAGGGGGGCATGTTAACCCTCACGGCTCATGGACACCCTATCACCTACGACGGACGTTATATTATTTACTTGGTAGAGTCAGGTACTGGGCTTGTCGGTCCAATAGGAAAAGGGTAAGAGTGATCATCGATGAGAGGCGCACTCTAACTGGAACATTCAAGGGATTAGTTGGCTAAGCATGGGCGCCCAAGTGTGAATGGGGCGAGCTCATATAAAAGTCAACTAAACCTAAAATTCACTCATTCTCTCATTTGTGCAATAGAAGAGTGCTCTTGCTCCATCTCCATCTTCTTTTTCTTCATCTCCTTGTGTGTGTATGCGTGAGAGAGAGAGAGAGTGTGTGTGTGTGTGCGTAGGTCCACACCAAACCCACGTCTATTGATGGACATTTTGAACACATGACATCTTTTAGTTGGATCTGTGGATTGTCCTGGAAATAGCATGCCATGGAAAAACTATACCTGCAATTGTTCTTCAGCCTCAACAATAATTGAGACTCACCACCGACTGCAATCCTTGTAGTAGTGGCTTCTCTCATAAAGTGTGCAAACTTGGTAATGTGGGGACTATTCGAATGTAAGTCTACAAAAAACACGGAACTTGATCCAAAATAAGCTACAATATTACCTTTGTATATGGATCAATGGCCGCATTTCCTCTAGTATAGAGAGAAGCTCGTTGCTATTTAGTGGTTCTCCGTTTTCTCAAACAACTGCTCCCATCACCATCTGCTCTGCAAGATTTAGCTGCAGATGTCGAGAACCAATTGTAGGCGTTTTGGACACCACACGAGTCACAAGCTCTCTCGTCTGTTGTATTGTTAATTACAAAACTCCTTTGCAATAGGGTGGTTATGGCTTCCGAGCTGGATGACCAAGCGGGTCCAATTTTTCTCAGCAAGCAAGTAATAAATTGTACAAGAACATTCTCAAAGTAGTACTAGACTTTGCCCACAATGGAAGCACCTCAAGGTTCCATTTGTTGAGCTTAACATACCTACATTTAAAATTGATGTCATCAACTTTCTAGTCCAAGATGTCTCGTTTGCCTGCTCGTTTATAACTCTAATAAAGCATGTACTATTGCCAACAGATACTTCATTCTAGATTGAACAAGCTTAACCCAACAATGGCCGTCATACTTTTGTTCCATCCCCACCATTTTAGAAGCACCTTCTGGGTACAGGATCCAGCTCGTATACTTGAGGGTCAGAAGGATGCCTCCAGAAGCACCTTCTAGTATAGGATCCGGCGTGTATACTTGAGGGTCAGAAGGATGCCTCCAGCCATGGAGAGCTAAGGGGACCATTGAGATATATAGTCGTGGAAGTACTACTATTTTTTGGGATATGCTTGCCACCTTTTTGTATCATTTGGAGTATTGTTACTGAAGCTCACAATGGGAGCTCAGAGAGGGAACTTTTCTACTAACATCACTTACAATAAAACTCTTCAATTTGGTTTATGGTGGTAGAGTTTGATATCAAATGTTAGAGATTTTTGCAAGCATGTGAAATTTTCCAGAGAATGGGTAGAACAATAGTAATCGGCATTACACCTCTTACCACTATTCAACCATTGCAAATATGTATGACGTGGGATTTGGATTTCATGGGCCTTTCAAAAAAGTCACACCCAAATATATATATATATATATATATATATCATATAAGCATGGAAACATGCAATGTTAGAAAATGGGTGGAAGCTATGGGTGGAAGCTAAGGCACTCCCCACCAATGATACAACCACGTTGACATCCTAGTTCCTATATGACTGTATTATATGTCAATATGGCCATCCTTGGAGATATTTTTAGATCAAGGAGTCCATTTCATAAATGATACTATCCAAATATTGACTAAGCTATTCTATTATCCCAAATGCAATGGATAGGTTGAAAGTAGTAACAAGACCATCAAGACTATTGTGACAAAGATTGTTCAAAACGAACTCCACAACTAGGATGAGAAGCTTCAAACAATGTTATCAACATATAGAGCATTATATAGGATTACCACTGGTATGAAACGTTTCAAAATGGTACATGGAACAGAGGGGCCGTTGTACCAATGTTGTTATGGAATTGATATTTTACTGTTTATTGTAGCTTACAGGTGGAAAAGGCTTGACCGATTTAGGCCTATGCGAACAAACATATATATTGTACATTTTATTATTCAAGTGCTCTTTTATGAGTTTTGGCCATTTATGACCAGGCGGCCAGTTGAAATGGTCACTCTTGCACGTATTTGATTTATAGATTTTTTGAATGGTCAAATTGATTACAAACTAGCCGGCCGGTCATAAATGGCCAAAGCTCATAAAAGAGCACTTGAATAATAATATGTACAATATATATGTTTGTTCGCATAGGCCTAGATCAGTCAAGCCTTTTTCACCTATAAGCTGCAATAAATAGTACTAGAACTGTTTCCATTACTCATGGAAAACTTAACTGCTTCTTGCCTGAGAAGCATAAACTAGGTCGATTTTGTGTTTGTATAGAAATAACCTCATGTACTTAGGAGGTACTATCTGACACTAATCATACTCTAATTTACAGTAGCTATCTTGTATAACTTAGAAGGACCTTTAAGGAAGCGTCTTACCTTCATTAACTCCAATCAATATTTAATTGAGTTTTTTTTCCTATGTACAATTATATCATTCTAGACGTTAAATTATATTGCTATTCTTTTCTTTTTAGCAATATAGTTTAATTGTCATGAATTATTATACCTTAAATAGGATGGCACATTGTGTTATTTCATGGTCAATTGTTGATACAAAATTAACACTTTTTGAAATTGTTACCTACAGTTTAGTACAAGTTTGATATGGTATATGCTTTTCAAATGCACTCTATCCTTCAATCATCTCTTGCATTGTGTCTTACACTTGTACTAAATGGATTTTCTATTGACGTCATTGAAATTGAGCTATAGCACGAGTTCATTTAATTTGGGACAATCGTCAACATCTGGTATACACTTCAGTATTCCAATCTATTATAATTTGGTATCATGTAAATTTTTGTAATTTTTATGCTTTGTCTAGTCCATTGGTCATGTGCACACAGATTCGCCAATTTAGGTAGTGTGTAAATACTCATCCTGGTGTAGATTCGTCGATTTAGGCAACACCAATTATCTGTACAGATTCACTGATTTAGGCAGCACACTAACAAATTGCAGATTCACAATGGTAAATGCAAATCTTTCGATTTAGGCAGCATTAGTGTAGATTCACCAATTTAGGCAGCACGTCTTATTGGTGTAGATTCGTCGATTTAGGCAACACCAATCACGAAATCATGATGTAGTGGTGGCTGGCCACCACTGTAAACTGGTATGATTTTGTTACTTGAGTATACAATATGAAGGATATTTGGATTTGGATTTAAAATGGGTTTATGTTCACAAATATTTAGGATTGGAATTGGATTTTCAATTGAAATGGATATCTGATAAATTTTTTTCGTGACCGTATTTGTGGAATTGACCTTGAGATTGTTGAGAATTGATTTATTGAAGGATGCGTGTGACCAATGATATCCCGATTCATCAGGATATGAAATATACTACTTATTCTAGTGGTATGGGACACTAGAATAGGTAGTATTTGGATGACGGTAGGCATAAACAATGTTGTTCAATTTCATACATTTTTTCTTTTGCTATGTACTTTTTTTCCACACAAAACACTAATCGCTATTTTTGACAAGTCTCGTTTGCAGATTTTTATATTTGCAACTGAGGACAATTGCTTTCCAATGGAGAGGAATTTTATGAATTGATATTTTATATTTATTGCAGCTTACATGTGGAAAAGGCTTGATCAATCTAGGCCTATGCGAACAAACATATATATTGTACATTTTATTATTCAAGTGCTCTTTTATGAACTTTGGCCATTTATGATTGGTCGGCCAATTTGTAATCAATTTGATTCAAGAAATCTATAAATCAAACACGTGCAAGAGGGAAATGGTCACTCTTGCATGGGGGGAGATTGCACTCAGTGCTCGTGTCTATTCTTCTCTCCTCTCCTCTCTTCTCTCTTGCCGTGCCGGTGTAGCACTCCACTCTAGGAGGTGCATCCGCACGTACCCTCTCGCTCTCTATCTCTCTTTGTCGTGTACAATCTCGATTATGGTTATACAATTTGTCAGCTATGCCAATTCACAGTTTTATTGCTTGTAGCATGTCGTTCTCAATATTTTGCAGGGCCACCGCGTTTTTCGTTTGTAGAAAATGTAATTTGTTGTTTCCACTCTCAAGTTTCCTGCTTGATTTCCATGTCTAAGTTCCTCCAAAGAATTCTCATTCTAACCCCAAGGAACTTTTAGACTTTAGATATGGGGGAAAGAGCTCCTTAGAGTGCCACGACAATGCAAGCAAAGTTAGCAACATAACAATTAGAACTCGTATACGTACTCCAACCTACAATCAAAGCATAACAATAGATCACCATTTCCTATCATGCCATAGGGAATTATGCATTCAAGGATGAAGAGAAGTAGTTACAGAACAACTAGGGCATGTCACTACTGCTAGAGGCAACAAAAATACTTGAGAGATCTGCCTCCCTAGGGGTCTATGCAAGAGTTATACAATTTACACTTTTCCATCAATATAAAAATTCAATATACATCAGAGTGTAGAAGAAATAACATGTGCAAGGAGTTTTGATTACCTGACCTAGCATAGAGTTTAAGCCATGAGCCATACTGCATCTAAAGGTACCTAGCAACTAGTGCTACACATGATGAGTATCAATGAGAGCGTACTTAGAGAAATGACCGAGTGGAGGGTGAATATATGTGTACATTGCATCTACGAGAATATATACATACATATATATATATATATATATATATATATATAGAGAGAGAGAGAGAGAGAGAGAGAGAGAGAGAGACAGAAATTGAAGGGTGAAATAGAGTGCATAGATGACACAAGAGACTCATAAAAGAGAATTTTTCAATGCCCCATCTAAATGAAATAGACAAACCGTGAATTTATGCTATCCAAAATTGGGTGTATCATAACTTTAAAACCATAAATGACTAAGTAGAAGCACCTAACTCTTTGTCGGATCAACCGGTCCACCCATCCATATCCACCTCTACTAAGAACAAAGAGAATTTCACTTCATTGAGAGAGCTAGGACACCTCCAACTTACCTGAGCTACGGCCTCCTTGAACTCGAGCTTTGAAAGGATTCCAAATTATAGCAAGTGGTAGGATATCAACACCAACCATACTAGTTTAGGCACCACGCCTCTTTGGTGCCACACTGGGTGTCTAGGCCAAGCCAAGGCAAGATCCCTAATGCATTAGTCGTGTAGGTTATTTAGCCCTCGACGCGCTAATTGTGTAGATGAGCCTAACAAAAAATAAGATCTAGAAAACACCCCCGATTTAGTAAAGCCCCACATCATCGACTCTTTCATCTAAAATACGCGATAAAGGTGTGGCTAATCTTGTATCGACGATGTCATTAGAAACATGAGTCCAACCATATCATAACATCTTGTGTATGCACAAACAATCGTTTCCAACGTAATCAGGCTATACAAAGACTCTACCCTTACACATCTAAAACAATCCTCAAAATCCATTCATAATCCAATCCAAAACCATAGACCATAATCCAAATTCTCACCACAGGGGTGAGCACTCTACCGTACATCCATTGTGAAAAACCACTTTAGCACATAACACGGCGGTGGAAATTTTAGCAGCATTTTGGTAGCATAGCCATAAACCAAAACAAAAATCTAAGAGTCACTTTGGCTACCACAACCAAAATTTATAACCATAACCTTAAGGGATCTTCAGTCCTTGACCAAAAACCAACTCCCATACTTGGACCTTTAGATGTACTTGTTGTAGTCAACTAAACCAACACACGTGACCCTTGAATATTGAATTCTTATGTATCAAAAAGGTCCAAATAACGACTAAAAATAACCTCAAATCACCAAATTAAAGGCATTTAACCATATACAAGTGACATACCACAACTACACATCACCCTCCTTGCACATAGAGCTCAGTTTGGCCTAGAAGAGTAGAAAGTAGTACGCACATGCACATGAGACATTCCACATTCATTATCCAAGGTTTCAAGCATTATATAACATCATCACATAAAATTATTAATGATGCAAAATAGCCCCATCACTTTGACCATTCATATGCCCTCCTTCACACATAGGTATAAAACAAATTTTCCTATTTTTGGCTACACATATGACCTACAAGAGAGAGTTTTTGATCTCATATCAATGCATCAAGCTTAGCCCATAAAATTTACTATCATCTTACCAAATCACTTCACCCATATGTCACTCATGATAACAACCATGATACAAAAAGAAAGTGTTTCTATGAAAAATTTCCAATAGAATTTTTCATAGATAACCATACATCAACATATAGATTTATGTATATCACAAAATTCATAAAACATATATGAATCTCACATCAAACTCAGAATCTATATGGTACCCCTCCTTGGTAATGTAGCCGTATAAAAAGTCTACATTACGTGAAACCAACATGTGCTTTTTTATGTACCTGCGTGACCATAAACACATGCTATACATACATCAACATGTTGAATAGGATAAGATAAGCATGAATCAGTGTTGTACACTTCCAACAAGCCCATACATCCTCTGTATACAAAAAAACATCAACCGAGAATGTAGTTTCCCTACACATAAGGGAAACAAAAGTAGGGAGAGGAAGAGATGATGGCTATGGATTTTAGAGCTCTTTATTGTGAATACGAAGTGATTATCGATGGTTGAAAGGCTTCTTGATTTGATGCAAGAGAGCGGCGATGAGAGCTACATAGAGAAATCTGCATGAAGTTAATGGAGAGCGTGTATACCGTGAAAATAAAAGAGAATATAGTAAGAAGAGTAGAGAGAGATGATTCTTCTTCTTCTCCTATGAACAAGAGAGACCTTCTCATGGAGATGGTGATGGAGAGCTTGTGCCACCTCCATATAATACATACATAGAGTTTCATTGTATTTTATGCATCTGTCAGCTCCTAAGATTGAGGTCTAGTGCCCTTTATATACTTTCCCTGCAAGTCAGAGTGTGTCCCAAGCAAAAAAAGGGCACCCCCTCTCTTGCCAAGAATAGTTCTATTGGAAAAATCTCCATTCTTTGCTAAAAACAAACTTCTATGGTCTATGACAATTGGTCGACCTCCTGGAATAAGCTCAATTGCATGATCAACTTCACGCTTAGGTGGTAACTCTAATAGTGTTTCTAGAAATACATCATCAAATTCGGTATGCCACTTGGCTTCAAGTGTTTCCAACTTCTTCTCTGTTGGGTTAAACTTTACATTTTAAACCATCTCATTGTTCCTATAGTCTTTTAGTAACATATTGAAATTCACAAGTTGAAGTTTAGGTTGTCCCCACTTCCTAGTAACAATCACCCTAGTGATATGATCATTTACAAAACTCAATGAAGCATGTTTACAATGAAAGTGAGCATCATTCGCCTTAAGCCAATCTATCCCTAAAAGTCCATCATAGGCTTCTATGGGTAATACCCTAAAATGAGCTGATGTCTTTTGACCATTCAAAGAAAAATTCAAGTCACCCACTCAAGTAGAAGACTTAGCTTTCCTACACGTACCTAATATTTCACTTTAAGGTCAGTTATGAGGATGTTCACCTAGAGTGAAGTTTCTAATACATCTGGGAGAGATGAAAGAATTTGTACTTTTAGAATCAATAAAAATTGTAAAATATTTACACATACTTTGCTAGGGTCTGAATTTTTGAAAAATACTCATTAGCTTCCCAATGTTTGATTATAGCATGAACGTATGCATTCGTTTGATTTTTGTTACCTTGATACACAACAAATTCTTTCTTCTTTGTAGTGAACTTTTGGATCTTATTCATATCCATGTCAAGGTCTTTTGATCTCACGTGTAGGAACAAACTTTGGTTCCACTTTCCACCAATGGGTAGTTCAATTTCAAATTTTTTACCGGCATCAAGGATATCTATAGAATTTGTAAGTTGTAGGCTCTGTGTGTGTGTGCGCGCGGGGGCGCGCAAGGGTTGTTGTCGTGAGGAGGGTGGGTTTGCTTAGGGCAAGGGTAGGAGGAAAGGAGGGAAGTGCAAGGTGGATTGAAGATAAGGATGAGGATGCCAAAGATCAAAGGGAAGGGGCTGATTGAGGCAAGTAGAGGCTTACTCTCATGTGATGAGGGCTCTGTCCTAAGGATGGTAGCGCAATGCAAATCAAGGGAGGTATGATGCAAGAAAGGCGGGGGTAGAATATTCCATGCTATTGGGTTACTTTTTAAAGAAACTACGAGTAGGCACAAAAGTAGAAGAGAAGAAGTGAAAAAAAGAGTTCAAAGTCGTAGAAACAATCCCAAGAGACCTCAAAGATCTATCCTACGAGTCTTGAACAAAATCATTTTTGTCTAGTTTAGATTGTACGTTATATTTATATGTCATTTTCCCCTCTACCTTTACTTGGTTGGCCTAAGGGCTTTTTATCAAATGAGCTTGGAGACTCGTCCATGTTTCTCAATACCAACTCAACATGCAAACAAGATCATACGGCTCCTGTGACATCAATATCATGATAAAGCAAGGCTATTGACATCAGCAACACTTTTCAAAGCAACATAAGCACCATGCATCTTAAAAAGGAGCCTACATGCGTCATCACACACTTTTATAGTAGCCCGCATTGCACAAGTAGCCTAATATGTCATTTAAGTCTTTTGAGAGCAAAAATAAGCAGTGTTAACAAATAACACCTTTTCTTTTTATCACCTACATTGCCGTTAATAACAATAAAATCATGAACCTTGCCCAAAAAAATTCAAAAGTAGGAAACGATTGCCGAAAGCCTAAAAAAGAATGGCACTTAACTTCCTGAGTACGTCGTTGAAAAGCAACATGTAGAAGAGTGACAACGGGTTGAAAGCTTTAGAGGGTTGTTGGAGTTGATATCTATGCCATTGCACAATAGAAGATGTTGCAATTTATGATGTTCTTGCGAGGGGTGCTACTCTACTCTAGAAGTTGATTAAGCGACTGAGAGTCATCTATTGGTACTATACTAAAGTATAAGTGCTACAAAAGTACTACACCAAAAATTATATCTTGGAGATGGCACTGACTATGTTGTTGAGTGTGATGATAAGTTGATAACGAGCATGGCTTGCTTTTGCGACGAGCAAGAGTGATGCATCTCAATAAGCGATGTGGGTGGAGGGATTACTCTTGGAGTAACAAGTGAAAAGTATGCAACAAAGTGGACGACAGCTTGTGCAAAGCAAACATGTAAAACACGGTCCTACACATGCACGTGCTTTTTGTCCACAATCTTGCAGCTTTGTACACAAATTATTGGGTGATCTAGCCTTTCAAGCATGCATCATCTCTTCATGCCTAATTCTAAGTGATCCTACCGAGCCCTTGCACCCTCATAGGATGAATGCAATTGTATGAGCCGTGTGTTAGATTTTTGATACGTGTGTCACCATTGGTGCACCATGTGAAAATCATAATACACCAAGAGATGCCATCGTGGTGTCTGCCGCCATAGCTAGGGATGGACATGGAAACAATATTGGTTGTTTTGACAAAGAGTTACTAGAAATGATAAAAAGAATGGGGTTGAGCATCCTTACTACTTCATCAAAAGTGTACTCACAAGCATTGCTTATGTTCTTCCCCTTAAAAGTAAGACTACAGACAAGGTGAAACACAAAAGAAAATATTTAGATCCCTTGGCTTTCTATCCCTCATGATGAAGGGAATAATGACGAGCTTACTACTTTGTCACCAACATTCATATTGTTCTTCCCCCTGAAAGTAAGACTATAGACAAGGTGAAACACAAAAGTAGATTCAACCTTCCTCGGGCTTTTTGTCCTTGATGATGGATGGAGAATCAAAGGTCTACAAAAGGAGCTTGAGAATAAGGCTAAGTTGAAAGAAGAGGAACTACACAAGCAGTGCTGATGTTAGACATGATTGCACAAGTGATGGGACAGTCGACACGGTGGAAGAAGTTCTAGAAGAGATGATGATGGAGATTGCAGTAGACATGATCGACATAATAATAGAGATCACAATAGACACGATTGACATGAGAAAAGGTATGAAAGACGAAGAGACCATGACATGGAGGATGAATATAGATGGGATTGTAGCCACAAGGATGTTGACCAAAGACTCACACAAAGCATGATTATCGCAAGGATAGATACAATGGATATGGTCACAGTGATGATGATGATGAACGTAGAGGTTAGGACAGGAGGGATCAAGATGATAGCTCTTTGAAAGGTCATCAACCACACTTATTCGAGCCAAGTTCTGGTCAATGTTTACTTGGTAAGCCTAATGCCTTTTTCGGCATTATGGGTTTTACGTCTCATGGATCATGACTGCTTTGTGTGGATTGCGGGCTTTCATGATTGAAAGGAAGAGATTCTACATGTGTCACAAATTACCACGTGTATGATTGCAAAAGATTTTGTGAAAAAAGATAAAGAGGTATTGGGTTATTATCATGACTGAGAATAAAATTAGCCTTTTTATGAGGAATGTGGACCGAAAGATAGGGCAAGATACCGATGAAAAGTACCTCTTTGGATGAGGAATCTAATCCCTCCAGTATGAATCAACCTTCAATGAGTCACCAAGGGCTTTCTCAGATTATCATCACAAAGGAGGATGAAAATGGCTCTACTTGGTGACCACTAAAGATAATGAGTTCACTTGAGGGGTGGAAAGCTAAGCAACTTGAATATCAAATCATCAGAGAGAAATTCAAGTTTGTTATCTTGCTCTTGAATAACAATGACCGCATAGTAGGAAATGGACTACGGGACATGGCGCGGCTTCTATTTTTGATATTTTGGAGAGACACTATGTCGACTCTCCACCATACTTCTATATGGCTAGACCGTGCACTATATACTTTTTTGATACCTTTTTGAAAATTTCCAAGTACAAAAAGTTTAACCTGGTGTTTTGCTTTTACGTTCGCAGCTGCCAAAGGCAAGAATTTTGATATACAAACTTGTTCGAGCGAAGACATTACTCATAAGGTTAGTTTTGATAGATTATAGGCAAAGGCTTTACAAAACATGAGGTTTTGATTTTTCCAATGTATTTCATAAATCTTCTATGTTTATTTCAATTTTCTCTTCTTGTTTAGAAAAAAACTTACAAAGCATAGTATCCTGTGTACAAATTAATTACTATCACTACTCTTCACTATGACTAAGCAAGAATAGTTTTGTAGTTTTGTGTGTGGTCTACGAGTGCTGGCTCAGTTGATAGAGCAAGAGCCTCTTGTATCTAAGGTCTTGGGTTCAAACCTCCTTGACAACTCGTGTGACATGAAGCCCTTAAGGGCTGTTCTTATGGTCCATATGATGGGTTGGCCACCCTTAATCGGCTCGGATGCTTCACCTCGCGAAGTCGGGTGTGTGAGTTGTAATTTCAAGTTCTTACTTTCTCAAAAAAAAGAAAAGTTTTATAGAGTTCTTCTTTGTCTCAAATAATTAGCGGAAGAGGTTTTAAAATTGTGGCAGGGAAAGCAAAAAGATAGATAGATAGATAGATAGAGAGAGCGAGCGAGCAGAGTCGCCATTTGAGAAACTCGCTGTGTGCGCTATATACCGAGGCCATGATTTTAAGTGCTTCTCATGCTCTTGCAGAATGTGCTATCAGTGACGAGTATCGTTCAAGGCTATTCCTGTTTGGCAAAGACTCGTTGCAGAGGCGGAAGCGAAAGGCTAAACTTCTACGCTTAAATCGGGCTTTGCCTCGTCTGCAGCAAGAGAGAGAGCCCGTTTCTCCAGTAGCAGCACAAAGTGGTAAGCTCTTTCTGTTCTGTCCTATCACTTCGGAAAAGTAGTAGTTTCAAGGAGGCTGAGAATTTCCAACGTGTGATTTCTCGTGCATGGCATTTTGACAATTCTCAATAGGAGAGCTAAATAGCTTTAGAAAACTTGTGATTCATGGTGGGTCAACTTCACGTGATTATTTGGCGGAGCTCAATGATACAATGTGTGACATGTAGGGGCAAATGCACTTATGAACATGTCAGAGAAATTAGGTCCCCACAATTGGGGGAAAATACAAAATGCGCGCATTAGTGGGATATTTGAAGCAAGAGAGAGAGCCCGTTTCTCCAGAAGCAGCACAAAGTGGTAAGCTCTTTCTGTTCTTTCCTATCACTTCGGAAAAGTAGTGCAGAGAGTTTCAAGGAGGCTGAGAATTTCCAACATGTGATTGCTCGTGCATGGCATTTTGACAATTCTCAGTAGGAGAGTAGCTTTAGAAAACTTGTGATTCATGGTGGGTCGACTCCACATGATTATTTGGCGGAGCTCAATGATACAATGTGTGACATGTAGGGGCAAATGCACTTATGAACATGTCCAGAAATTAGGTCCCCACAATTTGGGGAAAATACAAAATGCGCGCATTAGTGGGATATTTGAAGATAAAGGATACATGAATTAGCTAAAGCATTGAAGAATTGACTAGTTTAACCTTAGAGAGATCTCGAATGGTATTGGAAATGAAAGGTTGAGACTATAGAAAGTCAAAAGTCTTCTTCCCACCTATATAAGAAAAATCGTGTGTACTCACTTTTCTCTTGCATTCATTTAGTCTTTGGCATGTCCTTGGTGGTTTCCTCTGCATAATCATTTTAGTCACTTCATTTTTTGTAGAGCCATTAGGAGTAAAGATGATTAGGATATACGGCTTTGTAATGATGTAAGTTCGCTTTCAAATGAGATAGAAGGGCGACGGAAGCTTGTCTCAATTGTAGAGCATCGAATCACTTTCAACGGAGCAAAGCACAAATACTTATTGGAGATGTTAGGTAGGAACTTTGTACAAACTCTTTGGCTTGTTAGGAAAGTGAAAATCGTAGGCCATCTTTCATGCAGCATCCTTGCATTGGTCCTCATGAACTTCATAGATGCATGGAGAATCTATCACATGCATTTCTCATATTTTGAACTTCAGGTTGTGAGCATACATATGCAGAAGAGGACACATGACAATCAAAGAGAGAGAGAGAGAGAGAGAGAGAGAGAGAGAGAGAGAGAGAGAGAGAGAGAGAGAGAGAGAGAGAGAGAGAGAGAGAGAGAGAGGATGAGATGAAATGAAATGATATATTAACGTCTACAAAAGGCTAAAATGACCTATGAGACCAACTGATTACAACGATGAGTCTACTACCAAGTCTGGGTACAAACAAAGAACTGAGATAGGAGTGCTACCGACTCCTATGGGTGGCTGGTAGGCTGAGCAATGGTATCATGCCACAAAGGTACAAAGTGGGGATAAGTGTCACCATGATATAATATAGCAGTAGCACGAAACCTATCCTGATCGACACTCTGGGTATCGTGCTAGATCCTGTGGATCCTCTGTCGCAATCTCCGCCGGTGCTGCGTGGCTCCCCTCCTCAATCGCGGTCGTCTCGATCTCCCCAACTCTATAGCTCGATCAATGAGAGTACCGCTGGTGTGTGTATGGGTGGGAACCAAGCTCTGTGATGGTGGTGTCCCCTCTGCCTCTGTGGTACTCAGACTGAAGAAATCTGAGATGCGTCACTGGGATTGTCTCTGTCTTTGCCCTCTCAATAGAGCGTCTCTATGTCTCTGTATCTCAAGTAGGAATAATCCGAGACATCTTTGATCCTGATATCTCATGACTCTATCTAACGAGTCAAAACCATCTCTGAATAAACAATGAAAGCGTCCCCGTATCTCATAGTACACTGTGTAGTGACATATGGAGTGAAACTTTGTCTCTAGCTCTGCATGGCATAACTGACATATCCTACTGCCTGCTGGTATGCCTCTGAATCTACCTGTCTCAATCCCAAGCTGGTGCGAAGATGTGTGAATCTGGCCTATGGCACATCGTAACCCATGAGATAGATGTGTGTCCATGTAGCTGGGCTGTGTGACAAATCCGTGTGTCGTGAGTTGGAGAAGATGCTCTCTATAGAAAACCCTCTTCGTACCCAACTCCCGTGATGGCTCTATCCATGTCCTCTTGCTGACATAGAACCAAGTTCAGATGTCAAATAGCACTGGAATCAGATAGAAACTAAGATGGAAATGCAAAGACAACGATTGAACATGAGATAGGAACTTGTATATTCATATGCTGAAAATCGTACAATTGGCATCAGACGAAGCTACAAGAGAGCGCAATGATTGTCAAGAGCAACTGCTCTGTGATTACAAGGGTTTGCTCTAGACTATTGAATGACAGCCTGCAAAACGAAATAGTGGGTCCTATGTATAGGTTCCCGAATTGGGCTTAAACTAATTGTCTACTGTACGAATACGGTGGTAATTACATCCGGTAATTGTGAGATCCGACTAAGTGACGTGACTATGCACTAGCCCCTAACTAAGGCTTGTTCCCATCGTCTACATTCCTCCTTCCCTTTCTTTTCATTCTTTAGAAGAGGATAGGGTAGTGTGGGCATGTAATAATCTGGCTCTAATTCCTTGGCTTTAGATATGGGATCGGAGCCAAATTGCTCACCAACTATTCATAGGCAATGTTGCTTGTCACCACTCTTGTCAATGCGGGCCTACATCTTAGGTGTGACCATTGATAAGTCAAGTTTTGGCATGACTACAACAACAGATGTCAATGGTCTCTCATATTATTCTTTCTTTTATTTATTAGCTACTTCATCTAAGTGCCCACCTATCTTGAATCAAAAGCGTCAGTGTTTTGCATTTCCAAAGGAGGCATGCAACTCAAGTCTTTGCAATGCGTTTGGCTTTGTCTTTCTTTCTTTCCCTTTTTTCTTTCTTTGGCTTTGTCTGTAGAGGACCCTTTGTCTAGTATCTGTAGGCACATTCACCTGCATAGGTTCTATCATTATTTCTTGAGTAGTGGTAACTTCTGTAACTTTGCCTTGCTTTTCTTTTTCAACTTTCTTTTATTCTTTAGTTTGAGCTATAGTAGTTGCTGCTAGAGTGGGTTCACTTGTTCTTAGTCCTTTTCACATTTCAGGCAAACCATGCTCATGACCATCTCCACAAGATAGTACATTCACAAAGCATGCAGTTCACACTGAACACTGTGTTTCAATCATTCAATTTAGCCATCTCATCTCGTCCAAAACTCTTGATGCACCTAGATCCCTGTGTAGCCATCTCAATTCCTTTGGAATGATGCACTCACAACAATACCCAATCATCTCATCCATATAGAAATCTTAATGCACTTGAATCACATTCAGTTCACATTTTCTTAGCCATCACATCCAGATCTCACTGATCTCTAACAAATGTCTCGATGCACTAAGCTCAGATCATTCATTAGATAATGTCATGTGTGCACTACAATTGAGCCACGTGGACGAGCGTTTGCTACAGTTCTGTGTTAGTCCTAGTTTAGCATAGGACCTAGCGTGGCACTTTGTGAGCCTATAGCAGGACGTGCATGTCCAGGCAGGTCATAGTTGCATACCCTCTCTTGCACAATACAGTCAGTTCGGCATATAGGCATAGGAACAGTCCCATAAGTCATGTATCAATAAGTGACTTTTCAACACCATTTTTGCAAGATCGTGGAGGCTTGAGAATTTTACTGCTCGACCCAGTTTTCCCAGCATGTATAAGAAGTAATAGCGCCAACACTTAAAGCAGACCGCAAGCAGTCATCTACAGCATCTCAACAGTACCCTAGCAGCCATCAGCGTTTTCAAGCCTCAACGATTCAGCCAACGTTTCTAAGCATCAGTGTTTTCAAGCATCAATATCAACGTTTTCAGCAGGCCACCATCGCCAGCTTTTCAGCACATCAATGTATCCCAGCGAGTAGCAGATTTCTCTTAGACTTACACCACTTTGCTGCTTCACAAGTCTAGGGCATACATGTACGGCTAGTGTGCCTCCGGGCTAGCCACCCTTTGCATATGCATTTAGACTACATCGTTTGGCCACCTACTTTTGGGCCGGCTACCCACCTTGTCCGGGCGCCCTCTATATTCCTATTTTTTCTTGTTGGGTCGTGGGGTTTTTTTTTTTCCTTGCATTGCCCTACCTCCCCTTGGGCACCTACATATGGGGCGAGGGGGGTACCCACAAAACATCATCTGATATCTCAGTTGTATAGGGTCTTCTGCTTTGGTAGATTTGCGTTTTTGGACAGCAGAGGGGGGCAGCGTCAGCCTTGGCCCTCTACAAATCTTGCCTTCCTACCCGGCTTGGCATCCGGTGCCTTGCCGGCAAGATTCCTTTGATTGTATTACAGTTTTCAGCCATAAACACCTGCTGTGTTTTCTCTGTTTTCAACCCTCCGACGGTTGTGCACACAAAGATAAACTCTCCCTACACCCATTGCACCGCTTCGAACCCTGCCGGGAGCGTACGAGCACTCTGAAAATCGCTGGACAGCAGGGTTTTCATCACCTCACAGTTGCGTTTTTGGGTGCACATGGCTTGTGTTTTCCACAGAGGATGAAGTTACCTCTTGCTAGGACACCATCTGGTGGTGGTCCGTGCGGTCTCTCAGTGACTGCTACAGTACACGGTATCTTCGACATCAGCTTGATCGTCTACGAGCGTACGATCCTTGGGAGATCCATTCATTCCAGCCATCGTTTGGCGGTTGCGCACTCCAGAGGGCGTGGTGACTTGTGGTTTGCTATGGACACACCTATGCACTCATCAAAAGAGTTCACACGAGATATGGCCATGCTCATGGCATATGGGATCACGACATTCCCAGAGAAGACACCACCATCTTTGGTGGACAGACACTTACCACTTGACCTCGATATGTCATATTACTTGCTTACACAGGAGCATCTACATGGACTTAGGGAAATGATCTTGGATCTCTTCTTGGACAGATTCATTGCTTGGATCTATAGACTGGAGTTGGACTTTAGTACTTTGAACTCTCTTGGAGAGTTTACCTGCGAGATGCGGGAGATCAGGCATCATCCCGTGACTACCTCCCTAGTCACTTGGAGCTTGGCTTGGATGGTAGTGTAGTTGCTCTTCTACTCTCCCGATCATTTGGATTGCTACCTTCAGAGCTGCTTACACTTACCCTCGGTAACGTTAGAATAGACTTATCCCCCGACCTCGGCAGTAGGCCACTCCCAGCTCATTTACCTTGAGAGCCACACCGAGTTGCGGTTCGGTGGCGTTGTTGGCGCGGATTCTGTTTTGGTTGACACTAGAGGATTGGAGGCAGGAGATACAGGCAAGACGGCGCAGACAGATTGGTATGGCCTTTCCTCTTCTCAGAGGTTATTCATAGCGCAGACTGCTCAGTCTGGCTTACCTTCTGCTACAGGATGATTACGATGCAGATAGCTTGGTTTGACCAACCTTCTCAGAGGCCCTTCACAGTCCAGCCTGTTGAGTCTGGCTTTTCCCTCATCTTGGATTACCCTACCTGTGGACACCATCCGGTGGTGGTCTGTGCGGTCTTTCGGTGATTGCAGCTTACGGCAACTTCTACAGTGTAGACTGCTTAGTCTGGCTTTCCTTGTTTTGGAGGACGTTTACGACGTAGATTGCTACAACTGGCCTTCCTGGAGTTTTTCACAGCTTAGCCACCTGGCTACAGTGAGTTGCAGGTTCATGCATTGACAGGCTTCCGATCACTCTCATGACGGTTCTTGGGCTTCCCCATTTTCTCAAGACGGTTTGACTATAGACATCACAAATCCTATTTGGCAGGACCCTTGCAGGTCTATTGGCACTTCTTTCACGACAAGAAGTTGTTTTCACACTCAGTTCGGGACCTTCACGCAGTATCTTCACCCTGTATCGGCGGAGTACAGCAGTTTGCTACAGTGCTCGTGACGACACTTTACCATAGACATCTCTTAGAGGTTGTGACACCTCAGACTACTGCTACACTCATGGAGTATTGTCCTTCATTGGACATTGCAGCAGACATCTTCATCATTTGCCTCACATCTTCGGCTTCATGCGGTTTGTTTAGCATCAGGTGCTGAGAGGGGGTGTTAGACTTACACCACTCTGCTACTTCACAGGTCTAGGGCATACATGTACAATTAGTGTGCCTCCGGGTTGGCCACCCTTTGCATATGCATTTAGACTACATTGTCCGGCCGTCCACTGCTTGGCCGGCCGTCCACCTTGTCCAGGCGCCCTCTATATTCCTATTTTTTCTTGTTGGGTCCTGGGGTTTTTTTTTTTCCTTGCATTGTCCTACCTCCCCTTGGGCACCTATATATGGGGCCAAGGTGGTACCCACAGACATCGTCTGATATCTCAGTTGTATAGGGTCTTCTGCTCTGGTAGTCTTGGGGGGCTGATCGCCCCCTCTTCCCTACGCCAGCGTTTGTGGTCCTCTCTCTCTCTCTCACGCTTCCACACACCCACTCACAATTTTAGCCTTCAAGCATGAGCGTTTTTAGCATTCAGCCCGTAGCCTTGTAGTATCAACTATCCGAGAAAGTACCCCTCAACATCTCCGCAAAACAAAGTGGCTACCCTCACTTAGCTTATGGAAGTTGCCAACACTCGTCTTGCCTTGTTGAAGGGAGAGGACAATGGCTTTCAGGGCAACGTGAAAGGGGGGTACGTCAAAGAAAAGACCTGCAAAGAGGTCCTTTGCAAAAGGGACTCTTGAAGCTTCACATGAGTGTGAAAAAGAAGAGAAAGCTGAAGATTCAACGAGTCTTCTGGAGCACAGGCCAAAAGAAAGAAAAGTTAAAGGAAAAGTTGCAAGACGGTATTTGGTGAAGTTCAAGGTCTATCACCTATGGATGCAAAGTGGATGGAAGAGTGTGAACTTCTAGAGTCACCGAATGTATTGCAGCTTTACCATGAGGCCTTTGGGTTACAGTCTACGTATGCCCCAACTCAACGTGCTCATAGGAGGGGTAATGATAGAGCTAGCATATCAAATGTACATACGGATTTAGTGCAATAGAAGTGGACACTGTTCTACAAATGCTAAAGGTATTATGCTCACTTCTATTGTAGATGAAATGACAAAAGTATGAAGGTCTCATTAAGTCATTTGTATCTATGTTTCATGATCTTTCCTGCGGATACATGATGATAAAAGGGAGCTAACAACACAAGATCATCAATGGCATGTATATATGGCATGCAATCAAGGACGTTTGCAATTTCAAGAGGAGGGTATGTCATGAGGACATGGCAACTATTAACCTTAGTTGTTGGTTTCTTTCCGATGATTTTTTATTTAATTTTTGGACTCTCTTTTTGAAGTTACAAATGGTCGGACATTGTGTGGCCAGTGTGAAACGGCCGATGGCAGCTGCAGTCGGGAAGGACAAGTCGTCACGAGATGGTTCGGCCAGTCGGCACTAGAATCCAAGCAATAAAAGGGTGTCTAGGCTCAGTTCAAAGTCATTTAGGCCCCTCGCTACACTTATAAGTTTGTGAGTACTAGGAAATTAACTCAAAAGAGGCAAACTGGACACTTGGCAGCTCCAAGTGCACTTGCCAAGCTCATCCCACAGCTGGGGCTGCCCATGGGGCTGATTTTCGCTCTACAGTGTGTTTGTGAGTAGTGGGTGCAAGTGATCACAACTTTAATGGAAAGCTTGCCTTCTCCCTTGCTCTATCTCGCGCATCTCTCTCTCTCCTTTTGCAGATATGGTAATGCCCAACTAGTTGGGTTTCTCAGATGACTGTATAGTTCTGGCCTTTTATGCACGTTTTCCAAGGCAAGAGCCTTCTGTACAGGAACCGGATTAGCTAATTGCTAATTCCCTTCAAGTACACACAGTTCCATTCGCGATGGAATGCGAAAATAGAGAGTTTTCTCGCGTGAAAACTCGTCCGATTTAGAAGGAACTGTCTCATTGCATGCGGGAGCGTTTGACACATGCGTAGACGTGTTCGCTCCGCCCAAAAGGGTTCTAAACAGAAAATTACAGCCTGCTGTGTTTTTCTGCAGGTTTAGGGTTTTGCACCTAAAGTGCAAGACATCGTCAGGGGAGCCTCGGGAAAGCTGTGGGATGCTTAAACAGGGCTTTGGGCACCTGAGTGTGACAAAACAGGGAATTACAGCATGCTGAAATTGACCTGCAGCTCACTGGAAAGCTCCCAAACCGCAAGGGAAAGTGTCCTTGACGTGTACTTTTGACCTACATGGATTTTTGCACCGTTATGTTGCCGAAATTGGGTCAAAACTCTGCAATTACAGCCATGGACAGGTTTGGACAGCTTGGTGAGGGTTAGGTGAAAGCGTTCGGATCGTTTTTTTTTAGTACCAGGGGAGCCTCGAGAAAGCATTGGGTGCTTGTACAAGACAATTTAGAAAGATTTCTCGCGAGAATCTCGTTTAATTCAAAGGGCAAGTGACCCTACAATTGCGAGAGCTCGAGGGCTATCCACAGAAGTGATCGGCACGCGAATCGGAGCGCAAAATAGAGAATTCAGCGTGCTGTAATTTCTCGCCAGGTTTTGCAAGTGCTCCATAGTGCGAGGAAAGTCAGTGTTTACTTGGGATTTTGTCCATGGAGTCTTCTACTGTGGTTATGTTACCGAAATCGAGAGGAGGGGAATTTCAGCCCGATAAAAGTGGGATAGCTTGTAGAAGTTCACAGGTTTTTCCCAAGTGTGATAAGAATAAAGAAATATTGAGAGGGGCGCCAGTCTTTGGGGCCTACAGGGTGTCGCTGTCTGCTTGGTAGCGCTCTAGCTGCCAGGCCGTGGTTCGTTTGAAGTGTTAATTCTAGTCATAGGTTTATTTGTGAAGTTCCTCTGTGTCGTAAAAAGTGTAAAGGTTGGGTGAAAGCTAAAGTCTACCGCCCTACGGGCTGGTTTTAGCGAGCACTTTAAGTAGATTGCAAGCAGTCATCTACAACATCTCAACAGCACCCCATCAGCCATCAGCGTTTTCAAGCCTCAACGATTCAGCCAGCGTTTTCAAGCATCAGTGTCAGCGTTTTCAAGCATCAGTGTCAGCGTTTTCAGGAGGCCATCATCGCCAGCTTTTCTAGCACTCCAGTGCCTAGCGTAAGTAGATTCCAGCAGATCAGCGTTTTTCAGCAAGTAGCAGATTTGAGCTTTTAACAATTAGCGCTTTCAGCAGTCAGCCCGTAGCCTCGCAATATCAAGTATCCACAACAAGTACCCCTCAACATCTTCGCATACCAATCATCTCTAGCAAGCAGTCATCAGCATCTCAACATTCAGGACCATTGTATCAACATTTGTGCAAGTAATAAAGCAAGTACTTGCTATGGCAAGCAAGTGGGCCCTTGAGGGTGGTTGGGGCCCGACATGTGTCGTCTCTCTCTCTCTCTCTCTCTCTGCGCGCCACTGCTGCTGCTCCTGCGCGCGCCACTGCTGTTGCCCCCTGTGCGCGCCACTGCTGCTGCTGCTGAACCCGTTGTAGCTGACCTGTTGCGACTGCACGCTGCCAAGGCTGTAGCACTTGCCGCTGCCTCACTGTGGCAGCATTACCAAGTGCACCAGGCCCGCTGCCCCCAATCTCACACACGGATACATACCCACACACACACTACACACATACACGCATACACACAAGTACTCCCTCTCTTCCCCTTCTCCCCTCTTCTTCACAATATGAAGAGAGGGTAGTTACGAAGACAGCCATGTCTTCCCCCATCATCAAGACGCCGGCATCGACAATGAAGACAACGTTCATGCTCACGAACAAGAGGCTTGCACAATTGGAGGACATGAAAGAATGGCGGATGGAGAGAGAGATATGGGAGGAGGAGAAAGCCACCCTCATCAAGCTATGGAACGAAGAGAAGGAGGACATGAGAGCGGAAATCCAAAATCTCAAAGAGGAGAAGGAGAGAAGGGAACGGGAGAACGGGAAGGAGAGGGAGAGATGGAGGAAAGAGCAAGAAGAGATGAAGGCACAAATCGATCTCCTTCATGCTTCCATCGCATCCCTCACCCCCGAAGAAGGAGAGATTAAAGAGGAGGCTAAGGAAGCCCTTAAGGAGGAGATCACCAAAGCCCTCACCGCAATCATTGAGGACAAATTAGAGGCCACCAAAGAAGGATGGGTCGAAGTGGTCAAAAAGAACATCAAGAAGGTTGCAAGAGAGGAAGCCCAAAAAGATGAGGTACTCATCGTACACACAACCATCGAGGAGGAGAAGATGCGACAAGCTCGCCGTCTCAATGTGCGAGTGACCGGCATCAAAGAAGAAGAAGGGTCTACACCCGAGAGCGATGGGAAAGCTTTATGCAAGAAAGTGGGATACAAGGAAGAAGAGATCCCTTTCTCCAAAGTTTGGAGAGCCGGCAAAGATCCAAAGAAGAGAGCTCTCATCCTCCAATTCGCCTCCGAGGAGTCTCGAACTTCTTTCCTCCGAAAGAGGGTCATCTTGAGAGGGCTAGAAGGCCCCCCGATTTATCTTGATGATGACCTCACAAAGATGCGCGTGCATGCCTAGAGTCCACCAAGCCCGCAAAGAAGGGAAGAAGGCAGTATATCGAGATGGTAGGGTTATCATTGATGGCAAGACCATCGCATAGGGACTCGCGGCCTGTGGGACACACGAGGAGATTCATGTCACGGTTTGGAATTGCAATGGAGACCTATGGACACACCCAGAGAGACTTGAGGAGGTGATGAGAGGTCGAGACATCATTCTACCTACAGAGACACACGAGAGCCCAGAGAGAGGGCTACCACGGATACATGGATTCCAGTGGGAGTCTCTACATCGGGGGTGTATGCGCCAGCACACCACTCGTGGCTCAGGAGGAGTGGCCATACTCTTTAGACAGGGGCTTCACAGTAGACTACAGATTGTTGCCCGGGACCCACAGGCCCGCTACATGTGGATTCGCCTCGAGCTCTCACGAGACAGGATCGTCTACATTGCCCTTTGCTACTTTGCTCCCACAGGCTCCAGATTCGCCCCTATTGAGCAGGAGTCACCGTACGCATGCCTCACGGAGGAGATTATGGAGTACTCCACATTGGGTGAAGTCTTCCTTATGGGAGACTTCAATGCTCGTACGCGCAGTGAGCAGTGTGAGGCATATGACCACGAGGACCCAGAGGCACTACACACTCTAGATGAGGAGGCTACTATGAGAGATACAGCAGACAGAGCTCCAGTCACAGCCTACGGACGACATCTACTTCGACTTGGCTCCCAGCACCGTCTCGTTATTTATAACAGGATGGTCCAGTGGCCCACCTCAGGGGGCCTGACTTGTATGCCACATGGAGTTGCAGAGGGAGGGGGGAGTACAGTCGACTATATTCTGGGACCCAGGGAGGCTACACACCTTATCACATCCTTCACCATTCCACCCATACCCATCGGAGCCAACCACACATACCTCTCTTTCTCCATCAGCGGAGATACCATCCCACACAGCTCCACAGCACACACTCCACACACCACCATCCATTTCACACATGAGCTAGCCTCTCTTTACTCGGCCGAGGTCGAGCATGGCCTATGCCTCCTCCACCCATCCACACCACTCTCAGTTCTCACATCACATATCTCTTCTGTTCTCCACACTTCAGCTATTAGCTCCTTTCCACACACCACTCACACAGGACGCACTCCCCCCCCCGGGACTATGCCTCAGAACCGCTGGTATGAGGATGAGTGCAGAGAGCTATACCGACGCCTCCGCGCACAGCGAGCCTTAGGAGAGATCACAGAGAGAGAGGCCAGACGGCATATGAAGACGCTGACACGCCAAAAGCGGCGAGCATTCGAAGAGGCACAGGAGCTTGAGCTATACCGCCTATTCATGAGCATGGATAGCGCGACAGCATGGCGCACCCTGCGTGAGCCACGTCCGACTACAGCTATTGAGGATCCACAGATATGGCATGATTATGCAGAGCGACTTTACGAGGTGCCAGGACAGCCTCCTATCCCACAGCCACACGAGCCACGCCCCACGTGCTCCTCCTTCTTTACAGCACAGATGGTAGAGAGGGCCATACGCCGCATGCAGCACAGACGATCAGCTGACCATACTGGATTACAGAGTGAGCACATCATTTATGCGGCCTCCACTATAGCCCCGTTGATTGCACATGTCTTCAACCGGGCTATAGGGGAGGGCTTCCCAGAGGAGTGGACACAACACACCATAGTGCCTATCCACAAATCTGGCGACACCCTGGATCCAGGGAAGTACAGGACTATCATGATTGGCCACACGATGGCCAAGCTATATGGAGCAGTACTTGAGGCACAGCTCAGTTGCTACGCAGAGATCGAGGGTTTATGAGCTCCAAGCCAGGCAGGTTTCAGACGAGCTTTCTCCACCACTGATCACATCTTCGTTCTGCGCTGCCTCATTGATGGGGCAAAGGCGCGGAAGAAGAGGCTTTACTGCTGCTTTGTGGATTTCCGCAAGGCCTTTGATACAGTCCCACGCGAGAGACTCTTCCAGCGCCTTCACAGCATTGGGGTACCAACAGAGATGATTTGGGCCATATATGCTCTCTACGAGAAGGTGACGGGTCGAGTTCGTTGCCCAGGCGGTTTTTCAGAGACCATTGCTAGCACCATTGGTGTTAAGCAAGGATGCCCACTCTCCCCGACACTCTTTGGGCTCTACATCGACGAGATCTCCGACTACACACTGCGAGCAGGGGGAGAGGGGAGCGACTTGGCAGGTACTCCGGTCCACATCATGTTATATGCTGATGATATTGTGTTGATTTCAGAGTCACCCGAGGGCTTGCAACGCCATCTTGAGGCCTTGGACGAATTCAGCACACACAGGGGGTTGACTGTGAACCTTGGCAAAACCAAGGTTATGATCTTTCACACATCCAGTGCAGTGAGGAGCGCTGCCACCTTCACATCAGTAGGAGGAAAGGTTGATGTAGTCACCTCCTATGTCTACCTTGGCATCACATTCACCAGCCTACCAGGACCCTTCACTATGAGGCAGGCTGCTGCTGACAGGCTCACCCGAGGATATGCAGCTCTGGCCATGCTAGAGCGGAGATGCCACCAGGCACACTTTGAGGAACCCCGCACGAAGGGGTGGCTTTTCGACACCTTAGTCACCCCGGCCTTGATGTACTCGGCGGCAGTATGGGCACCAGGATTGACAGCTGACCAGTGGACACAGCTTGAGAGGCCACAGGTATGTATGATCTCACGCTTGCTCCGCAGCAAGAAGACAGTGCCACATGACATTATTAGAGCCGAGCTCGCCACACCACCCATGGTGGTAGAGGCACTATTCCAGACAGTCTGCTTCATCCAGAGGATGAGAGAGCTACCTCCTGACAGACTTACTCGTAGAGCATTTGAGGCAGCTATACAGCTATCAGAGAGTGGGCATGAGAGAGCATGGTACTCACAGGTCAGAGCATGGTTTGAGGGACACGGTCTTGACATGGAGAGCCTACCACCATTCCAGTACAACCCCCACTCACCATATGTTCACCTCTCTCGCAGTGAGAGGAACTTGGTACTGAGACAGGATCTGTGGCAGCTATACACTAGGAGAGTCTGGGAGTCACCTGGCTTGGGGACGAGGATGTCAGATTACAGAGACCAGTTTCTCACCATATTGTCCGGGGGGTTCATACAGAGACCACGCTACATGGACACATATATGCCACATAGCTCACGGGTGGCGATTGGTGAGCTGAGAGTGGCTTCACACAGGTTAGAGATCGAGATCGGGAGACATACTGGTGTTCCCAGGGAGGAGCACGTCTGCAGAGCCTGCACAGAGGAGGTGGAGAGTGAGGAGCACTTTGTATGTAGATGCAGAGCATACACTGAGATCAGAGGCGGGTATGAGGCCCTATTCAGAGGATAGCCCACTCTCCGAGAGATCATGGACTCTCGAGATCAGAGACAGCTCGGACGGTTCTTACTAGAGATACAGAGCCATCGGGACACACTACTACAGCCACACACAGCTACACAGACAGAGGGGAGACAGTCGCAGCTCACAGACTTCTTTCAGAGGATTATCGCCCCTCCCCCACCAGACACTCAGAGGGGAGTGACACTCCCACAGGCAGAGGTGAGCCGAGCTAAACGACGACCACGAGTCACAGGCTACAGGGACGTGAGCTCCCACCACCGGCAGATCGAGGAGATCCGAGCCCGTGAGCGCCGTGCCACTGAGGAGCGAGTGGCCCGGATGAGGGCCGACCCGACAGCTTTCATCCGGGCAGCCTTGGCACCAGACCCGCCCATGTACCACATCTTACATCCCCCCATTAGTACAGGATGGAGCTAGATAGCTTGATGCATTCTCATGATTGTACTACCTTGAGCATATAGACATGCATATACCCCTAGAGATAGAGCTCCATCCCTCCTCAGATACCCCACTACCTACACTCAGTTCAGTTTTGTATCAGTTTTTGTTTCATTTGTCTTTCCGATAGACGGATGACATACACACCATGTACATTTGATTTGTCTCATAGGCCGATTTCGGCCTGACATAGACGTTAAAAATCTTTCTTTCTTTCTTTCTTTCTTTCTCTCTCTCTCATTGTGTTCAGTTCAATTTCTCTCAAGTAATGTAAAGCAACCTTGTGTTTGTGCAGAGTACTAGATCCAAGCTAAATCCTTAAACCATTCGCTGCACTTGACAGATAAACTGCTACATACATTTTATCTTGCTCTACATGTCTCTTAACAATAACACATATGAAAGAGCACATGCCATTAGTTCAATCAAGGAAATTTCCAATTCAATGTACATATGTTCATAAAGTCATTCCGTGAAATACTGTCAGCCTGTCTTTATCTTAAAATCTCACGGAGAAATTAGTGCTTTATTCAATCTAGGCAATCTATGACAAAAGAGTAGAGTGGCTCCCCTCTCATGCAGTCCGCATCGCTCCAGATTCAATGTCACAAAGTGATGACGTTGCTGTCCGAGAGGAAAACCTAACCCTGACTGCTATTGAAAACCCTAAATCTGGAAACCCTAACCCTAAAACCCGCAAACCCTAAAATCTGCCATAAACCCTAAAACAACAGCAATTTTAACCCTAACCCTAACCCTAAAAGGGCAGCAAGGCAGAACCCGTGATGATGACGTGGCACCGTACGGCTCATTCCGGAAATTGCGGCGCAAAGTGCGGGTTGCGGCGGATTTGCTTTTTCCTATGCAAATTGGAAAAGAGAGAGAGAGAAGAAAATCTTTTTGCTTTATTTTCTGAAGCTCAAGAGAGCTTGTGAGAGAGAAAAGAACCTCTGCTTTATTTTTAAGCTTTTGGGGCTCTGCTTTTGGGAACCCTTGTAAAATAAATATGTGGATTGGTCTCCCACTTTGGAGAGCATCTGGACGTAGAGTCTGAGAGTGAGACCCAACCACTCTTGTACTTTGAACTGATTAATACAAAATGAAATACTGAAAGGGACGTCAGTCTTTGGGGCCAATATCTCTAGGCACGGAACTCCGTCGGGCAAGTGCAAATCTATTGTGAACTGTGAACTGTTTTGAAGTGGTTATTTGGTGTTGTCGCGATTGATTCTTGACTTGGAGTGTCCAAGTCTGTTACAGTGGTATCAGAGCACGGCCGATTTCTCTTCTACGGGAAATCCGATCCCAATTTTTTTTTTCCGCGGCACCTACAGCTTCACGCCAAGATCAATCGACTCCCTCTGCATCCGGAGATGTGGGTAGGGATCACAACCAAGATTCCGGCAGAGAGCATGTCCCGCCTCGGCCTATTCAGGCGGAGCAACGAGAGATGAAGCGTCGTCAATTGATCGGCGATGCAACAAAGATGATGCTCAGTTTTGCGAAGGACCCAAAATTCACAAAATATATGAGCGAGACTTCTTTCAGGAAGTGCACGAGCAATGGCAGAAAACCACACCACCACCTCCGAAACCCGCTCTTAAGAAACCTTTTACTCACAAGCAATATTCAGAGAAGGAATTAGAAGAGGTGGTTGATTTTGAGTTTTTGGTGATGCCTTTTGGCTTAACCAATGCTTCTGCGACATTTAACCGTATGATGGACAGGATTTTTCGAGAGTGCAGGCTATTTTTTGGTAATTTTTTTTACGATATCATTGTTTTCTCAAAGAATGAGGCAGAACAGAGAGATCATTTGCTTCAGGTCTTTCAGGCATTACGAGATCACAAGTTAGTGATTAATGCAAAGAAAAGTGAATTTTTCCTACCAGAGATACACTTTTTGGGACACATTGTCTCGGTAGCGGGAGTGCAAATGGATCCGGCCAAGATAAGAGACTATTCGTGATTGGCCCGATTTGAGGAATGTCTATGAAGTTAGAAGCTTCTTGGGACTGTTCGTACTACAGGCGGTTCATTCGAAAGTTTGTAGAGGTTGCTTCCCCTTTGCATATCTTGACACAGAGAGCAGTCCCTTTCTCGTGGGGACCCACAAAGGTGACTGACTGCCTTTCAGACATTGAAAGAGAAATTGACTACGGGACTAGTTTTGACTTTGCCGGACTTGCAGAAGTCATTTGAAATATATTGTGATGCTTGTGGTTGTAGTCTGGATGCAGTCTTAATGCAAGAAGGCCATGTCATTGCTTACGAGAGTCGATTGTTCTCAAGACCGGAAATGACAACACAGATTTATGAGAAAGAGCTTTTGGCGGTTATTCATGCTCTTACTTAGTGGCGGCATTACCTACTCGGAGCGGATTTTACTGTCTTTACAGACCATTAGAGTTTGCGCTACTTCTTGTCACAGAAGCAGCTTTCGGAAAAGCAGATGCGGTGGGCGAACATCTTGTCACAATTTCACTTCCAGATTGTCCATATGCAGGGACAAATTAATGTGGTGGCAGATGCTTTGTCTCGGAAGCTGTTGGTTCTGGCTATTTCTGCGATACATCACAGGAGGCTCGAGGATATGGTCAACCAGTATGCCACAGATACAGATTTTGCAGACGTTTTCGCATGGATACGGGATGGGGAGACAGTAGCGGGATATTCCATTCGAGATGGCTACTTGATGAGAAAAACCATGTTATGCGTTACATAGCCGTTGAGGGAAAAGGTTATGATTGAATGCCAATGTCCACCTTTTACGGGTCACCGCGGCATTGCTACCACCATGAAAGGGGTAGAGAGATACTTCTTTTGGCCGAGACTCAAAAAGGATGTGGAAGAGTTTGTGCACAATTGCTTAGTATGCTAGAAGGTCAAGTTTGATAGGCATAAAGCACAGGGATTGTTACAGCCTTTACCCATACCCACCTGCCCCTGGGAAAGTGTTGCAATGGATTTCAGTTTTGATCTCTCGAGAACACAGAGTGGTCAGGATGGTATCTGGACTGTTATTGAGCAAACAGGCTCATTTCATTTTAGTGAAGAAAACAGTCAAGCCGGATCACTTAGCGAGACTGTTTGTGGCCCAGATCTTTAGATTACACGGCATGTTTGAGACGATTGTCTCTGACAGGGACCCCGGATTTACGAGTTTGTTTTGGAAGGCAATTTGGGAGAACATTTGCACGTGGTTGCAGTTCTCGTCATCGTTCACCCGTAGACTGACAGGCAATTTGAGATTGCCAACCCAGCGGTTTTTAGATTTATTGAATTCTTATATCTCGGATGAGAAGACTCAATGGGGAAAGTACCTACATTTGGTGGAATTTGCCTACAATAACACGATACACTCTTCGACGGGAAGGCGCCATTTTAAGATTGTTGAAGGTGTTGCGGAGGTTCCACCCTTCCTAAGCACGAAAGATAAGATTTTTGAAGCGATGAATATATGCGAGACTTAGATACGGCTTTTGCCAAGATTCGCGAAACTTTGTAGAAATTAAGAAAGACAGAAAAAGTCAGCGGATTGCCATCGTCGCGACTTGAAATTGAAGGAGGATGATTGGGTGCTCTTATGTTTTGAGAAGACATGCCTGAGAAAGAAAAAGGGAAAGGAGAGGCTTTTTCCAAAGCTTAGTATGCGATACTCGGACCTTTCGAGATCTCTGAAAAGATAAATGATGTCTCCTTCCGATTGAAACTGCCTGATACTTGGAGGATTCACAATGCATTTCATGTGAGTCTCCTTAAACCTTTTAAAGGTGATGTGCCTGATGATGGGGAACCTGATGAGCAACACGAAGTGGAAGTAAACGAGGAGATCCTTGTTCGTGAACAAATTTTGGCACATAAGGATACAAAGAATAAAGGTAAAGTCCGAAGGCGGTTCTTGGTTAAGTTCAAGAACTATCTTGCATTGGATGCGAAGTGGATGGAGGAGGAGGACGTGGCAGATACTCCTCAGCTTGTGAAACTTTACCTCGAGGCTTTTGGTTTAGCATAGTCTACTCCAAATGGAACCCAGAATTCAGCTTGGCCGGAGATCTGGTGTAGTTGGATGCACAAGAGGGGAGTTACTCCGCTCCTTTGTCAACAGTTGTCTTGATTTTGATACTAGAGTCACTGATGTCTCTTTGAGCTTCAGGGAGACTGAAAGCTGACAATATTCTGCTGTAGGACATTATGAAATGGAATTCCTGAATATGATACTCATATGTTCTTGACTTCTTTTAAGTGCAGGAACTGATAGACGAAATGACTGCAGCATTTTGGTTTGATTGATCTCGAATAGACATGGTTGCAATAGGGGTTAGTCAATCGGACATCGATGAGGTCCCGATTGGATCTAGATGCAATTGCTAGCTACATTGCCGATAAATCATGGTCCAAGATCCGAATGAATGTTGAATGTCATGTGATGTCCTGTGATGTTTAGTGATGTCCTGTGATGTGACTGTCGATTGGTACATGTGCTACATGTGTGTTCCTAGTACGTAGGTACTAACAGTCAGTTTCTGCTAAGACGGTTTATGGCCTTTGTCTGTTTTGCAGGCTTAATCGAGGGCGATTACAATGCTTTCAAGAGGGGGGTATGTCACAAAGTGATGACGTGGCTGCCCGAGAGGAAACCCTAACCCTAACTGTTGCTGAAAACCCTAAATCTAGAAACCCTAACCCTAAAACCTGCAAGCCCTAAAATCTGCCAAAAACCCTAAAACAACAAAAACCCTAACCTCAACCCTAAAAGGGCAGCAGAGCAGAACTCGTGATGATGACGTTGCACCATACGGCTCATTCCGGAAATTGAGGCGCAAAGTGCGGGTTGCGGCAGATTTGCTTTTTGCTACGCAAATTGGAAAAGAGAGAGAGAGAAGAAAATCTTTTGCTTTATTTTCTGAAGCTCAAGAGAGCTTGTGAGAGAGAAAAGAACCTCTGCTTTATTTTTAAGCTTTTGGGGCTCTTCTTTTGGCATCCCTTGTAAAATAAGTATGTGGATTGGGCTCCCACTCTGGAGAGCATCTGGACGCAGAGTTTGAGAGTGAGACCCAACCACTCTTGTACTTTGAACTGATTAATACAAAAAGAAATACCGAAAGGGGCGCCAGTCTTTGGGGCCAATATCTCTAGGCACGGAACTCCGCCGGGCCAGTGCAAATCTATTGTGAACTGTGAACTGTTTTGAAGTGGTTATTTGGTGTTGTCGCGATTGATTCTTGACTTGGAGTGTCCAAGTCTATTACATTCAACCTGCCGATTTATCGGTAACTTTCGGAATAGACACTGCTAATAATCCAAAAGCTTTAACATACAACTCAAAACTGAAGAAAATCTACGAGGTTCTCTTCCCCCATCCACTTTGCATCAAGAGCCAAAAAGTGCTCTTGACCAAGCTTACCTAGCTTACCTTTCTGTTCTTCTCTAGTGCCCTTTGACTTGTTGGTAGCACTGCTGGTCTCCCTTGTTCACTGGCACCTCAATTTGAATCGTCGAAATCCTCTGATGAACCATCAACTGATTTCCTTCCTTCTTCGGAACTCTCAGATGAATTATTAGCTAATTCCCTTACTTCTTCGGAACTCTCGGATGAACTATCATCCGGTCCCCTTTGTTCTTTCTCTTCCTTGGAAGAATCTTGCCCCATTGCGGTGGACACTGGCTTGTCTGTAGGATAGGTTAATGAGTCGGCATGCGTATCGAAATCTTACTTGGCATGTCCCATAAGTCTCTAAATGGAGTTAGACTTCTATTACAGACAACTCTCGAGATGAACATGCTTCTTGGATCTTTTGACCACCTTGAAAGTCGATTTCTGGCTCAAATAGCGGGGAAATCCGCCAATTTTCTTTTGTTTCGAGAATGCTTTAAGCTTCTCATCAATTGGTTTGTCTTCTTTGAAGAGCTTTGCCAAACTCTTTCTGCAAGTACAATTTCTACTTTTTTACACTTGGCTTTTCTTTCTGCTTCATTACCGACTTGAGAGGAGAATCGACGGCCTCTTGCTATCTCAAGTGAATGTCATCAAGTGGGTAATCCCTTAGGTGATTCACATATTTCGGATGGACTCATCTTTTCTTCATCTCCCCGCAGATCAAAGGCCGGACAGATGTCGTCTCTGTCAGATTCTCTGCGAGAACCCATGTGTGCTGCGAAAAGGATCCGATCCTCACCAGAAGAAGAATCGTTCTGAGCTCTGATACCACTGTTACAGGCTTGGACACTCCAAGCAAGAAATCAATAGCAACGCATGAACAAAATCTGCAAATAACTGAACTTGAGTAGAGAGAGAGAAGAGGAGAGTCAAACGACATGGCGGAGTTCAGAGCCAAACACACCGGCCCCAAAGACTGGCGCCCCTTTTGGTATTTCTTTATTATTATTCTTTGCAAAGTATAACTCTTGAGGGTCCAAATCTCATTGAGGCTCTGCATCCAAATGCTCCTCGAAGAGTGGCCCTGGCACTTCTAAACTTACAAGAGATCCCCAAAAGCATTCACACCCAAAAGCTCTAACCCAAAAGCCTCGGCTGGTGCTCCATAAGTTGGTAGGGTTAGGTTTATTATAAACTCTCCCCCTTCTGTTTTAGGCCCCTCTGTCACAATTTTTGGGTTTAGTTCTTTTGGGTTCTTTAACCCCTTGTCCTCTCGGCCATTTCCTCAGTTGGACACGCCACGTCACCAACTTGTGACAATGCCCTCCTTTAGATAGAGCAATTCTATACAATTCTGTCACGAGAATGGGCACCACGTGCCAACGGAAAAGAACAGACTGAACAACTTTAAGCACTTCAAATAACATTGAACTAAAAGAGATGCACGACACACGAGACGTGGAGTGGTGGAATTCCACCCCAAGAGATAAGAGTGTCAGAGAATGAGCCCTCTGCACGTATTTAAAGGCCCTTGGCCTTGAAAGCAGTTAGATGAAATCATTAAAATCTAAAAGCATCTGGCCCAAAAGCTAATAGGGCTGCTAGCGCAAATTACTGAAATCCGTACAGCTGCCATGTCAGCACATACAACGTAAAACGCGGAAATCCGTACATGTTGCCACGTGGCATTGCTAGCGCAAATCATGGGTGTCTGTACAATTGCCACGTCATCATTTTTTACGCAAGAATTTGAGTGTGTATTGGCTTTACTTCTAGTGTTTTGGGCCCCCATGGAACGGGGTCCCATAAGTTGGTAAAACTTTAATGAGTTTGCCCCACTCGCCGAGGATCTGTAAGTTGGTGACAACTTGTGCTAGTTTTGATTCTTCTAGGGTTTAGGCCCCTCGATCATGATCTGAGGGTTGGCTCCGTTCTTTAGTGACTTGACATGTCAGCAGTTTGTGACAATTTCCAATTTGTTGATAAGCTATGTTTCATTGGCTGGCCTTGTTTGAGTCATGAGCCATCTCAAGTTGGTCACAAGTCACAAATCCTCCAAGTTCTAGCGACAAGGAGGCAATGTATCTTTACAAATATGGTGCACACTTGTACACATGCCAGTGAAGATTGCCAACTTTGCAGGATTGCTTTAGTTTTTGGGCTTGGTTTTTGAATACAAGTACAACATTCGGATATTTGAGTCAAGATCCAGAACCCTTTCGTGTCGCGTATATATGTGTCGGCTGAACAATTGAAAGCTATGCTAAAACTGTTTCCATCCTATTTGAGAGGGAAGAGACGAGATTTGGAATACGTATGTAGAAATTAAATCTCACCAAGGAGTTCTACTTATGGTTTAAAGATGTTGGATGCAAATGTATCTACTTTTCTCTTTACATTCACAACAAATGCTCCACCTCTTTTTGGAAACAGCTTTGTCCAATCATGATTGGGGATGTTGGGGCTATAACTTATTAAGGTGTTCAAGCATTGCTTTTGTATGGTTAGTAAGCTTGTCAAAATACTGGGAGACTACCATTGAAGTTGAGATGGCAAATGACACTTATGGCTTTTCACCACGTGTGGGCTCCCTTCATGTAAGCGTCAAAGGTTCTGTGGACCAATTTACCCTTATTCTTTTAATTCAGGATCTGCAAAGAACTCTCTGTGTTCACAACAAGCCAGCTATTGGTGAGTAAGGAAAGGAGGATATTATTGAAGCTGAGATGGCAAATGACACTCATGGCTGTATGCGACTTGTCGGCTCTTTTCATATAAAAGATGAAGGTTTTGTGGATGGATGTACATTGACCTTGACAAGCTTGACAAATTGCAAAATTGGCCCGCTATGATGAATGTGCATCCAGTCAAATCCTTTCTAGGTTTCATTGGACTTTTTGCCAAGCTATCAAGAATTGCTGCTCCACTTACCCAACTTGAAAGGAGGGGTTAAAGGACCAAAGACTTCTGGACCTCATCGCAATGTTATTTTTTCTTTTGTTTGGAATGAGTGTCTCGGTGAGAGCTTCAGGACATTCAAACAACTGATGACAAGGATGAACAACTGGCTAGTATACAGAGGAGCAAAGGCTCCTCAAGGAGTGAATCCAACTTTTTTTGTTATGTCCTTAGCTATGTGTCATTTACGTGTATTGATCTAAATTGTAACAAAAAAACCCTTATGAATCGTAAGAGTTCGGAGCTATACTACTTTCCTTTTATCACCCGAAATAGAATGTATTGAGCCACAAATTTGAAGGACTAAGGTTGGTCAAGCAAAGGGTTAGCTTAGGCAAGTTAGGGGCTAGCTTAGCAAGTAAAGGGGGTGTCAGCTTCTCTCTCTCTCTCTCTCTCTCTCTCTCTCACACACACACACACACACACACACACACACACACACACACACACACACACACACACACACACACACACACACACACACACACACACACACACACACACACGCGCGTGCGACAAATCTAGGGTTTACCTCACACAACAAATTTTAAACCCCCCTCCCCTTTTCCATCATAACTATGGTGAAGAGGAGAACCTTTACGGTCGCCGTCTCCACCCCACCCCTAGCCATCAAACAGTTTGGCGTGGGAGTCTTAACTCATGCTGGAAGTGAAGAAGTTACAAGTGGGGATGGCAACTAGCACAAGATAATCGAGAGACACATGGAAGTTTTTTGAGTTGAAGTACCATATGCATGCCATGGGGACAGAGCAGCAAAGAGCACAAGAAATCCCCATGTCAGAGACATGGGGACAGAGCAGCAAAGAGCACAAGAAATCCCCATGTCAGAGACATTTCAACAAGAAGTGACAATCGAGTGTTAAAGGTGAACTTAGCTAACTTAGACCATTTTGTGCATAAAGTCATATCAATAGTGCATGAGAAGGAAAGTCAGAGAGCATTAAGAATGAAACTCATAATTGGAGGGCTGCCCCTAGGCTGGGATAGTGTTAATGGTGAACTTAAGCTTACTTAGACCATTTTGTGCATGAAGTCATATCAATAGTGAATGACATGGAAAGGTCAGAGAGTATGAAACTCAGGATTGGAGGGCTGCCCCTAGGCTGGATAGGGAGGGCATTGTAGATTTATTGAAAGATGACTACACACTAGAGACTGATGTTCTTAAAGCCCAACTCAACAAGGAAGTTCCTTTTGTGGACCTAGGAGACTCTTACTCCATCATGGTTAAAGGCACACATGCAAAAGTTGCCAACATGGAAAGATTTGAGAAAGTAATGAAGCAGATGAAAACAAAGGTATGGATTGCTGATGATCTTGGATCACTACAACTCAAGAATAGGCCAACAGAGTTGGCTAAACTGAAACAAGCAAGGAAGAATGGCAAAGTGGCAGAAGGAAAGGCAATTATTGGACTTTTTGTACCGCACTGCCCAAGGAGTGAACGCACTCCTTTAAGATATAGCGACTTTTATCCTATGTAATGTATCTTATTGTAATTGTAATTCTTAGGAGTCCTAAGAGCTCCCTGAAGGTTTTTTCAAAGTTGTTTTGTTTTATGCCTCTTTTCTGGATGGCACAAGACTATTTGGTGGGATACATTATGCAGTTCGCATCTATCAAAAAGGGAACTCATGGTGATATTCTGTTCAGGCCAAGTTGATAACCTTCGATTCAGCAACACCTCGGGAAGGAGGGGTGGACCTCATCAAAGCATGGATGATAAAGTGCAGCGAAGACTACTACAATTTCATGAGGGGCCAGATGGTCCACCATTACGAATCCTTCCAATTGGGGGTTTAGGAGAAATAGGCATGAATTGTATGTTAGTTGGTCATTACGATCGCTACATCTTGATTGATGCAGGTCTAATGTTTCCAGAGTAAGTGGTTATGAATCAATTTTGGTTTCTCTTTGATCTTTGAGATATGCCTTTTGGCTATCTCTGATTGTCGGTAATTTTGAACGTGTTAGCTATGAAGACCTTGGTGCACAGAAAATATTGCCAGATACCGGCTTTATACAACGCTGGAAGCACAAAATTGAGGCTCTCATTATCACACATGGCCATGAAGATCATATTGGTGCTTTACCCTGGGTAAATAGTTTTTTTGGTACCTTGTTGTTTTTTTATATACGCAACAAGAGGTTTGCAAAGTGTAGGTCTGAAATGCCCACTGTGTAATCCAGGTGTTCCCAATCCTTGATCCTTCAACTCCTGTGTATGCAACATCTTTCACTATGGAGGTACTCTTCATCATGGGGACTATGTATAGACAGTGTTTATTAGTTTCAAAGCTTGAGTTACTGCCAGGATTCCGAGTGTCCAAGCTTGAACTCTGTTGTTGTGGTTTATGGCAGCTTATTAAGCGTAGACTGGATGAGTATGCCCTAAAAACTGATGGGCGGCTCAAGATAATTGACATGGGAACCAGATTCAATGCAGGGCCATTTGAAGTAGAATCCATCAGAGTCACTCATTCAATTCCGGACTGCTGCGGTCTGATTCTTCGATGCCAAGATGGCACAATATTCCATACTGGTGATTGGAAGGTAGGTGTTGGACTGGGATTCCATTGTATTTATCCTAGTTGCATTCCAACTGCATAATGGTCTCACTACTCAATGTCATGACTGGAATCATTTTCCTGTGAAAAAACAGATTGATGAGTCTCCGGTTGATAATAAACTTTTCGACAGGAGCACTTTAGAGCAACTTTCTAAGGAGGGAGTAACATTGGTATTTTTCTGGGCAGCATTCCATTGTATTTATCCTTAGTTGACATTCCAACTGCATAATGGTCTCACTACTCAATGTCATGACTGGAATCATTTTCCTGTGAAAAAACAGATTGATGAGTCTCCGGTTGATAATAAACTTTTCGACAGGAGCACTTTAGAGCAACTTTCTAAGGAGGGAGTAACATTGGTATTTTTCTGGGCAGCATGTGATAGCTCATTAGGTTATCAGTCGGTTCTAAAAAAATACTTAATATCGATATAGCTATTATTTGAGATATGACACATCCCAATTTTACAGATGATGAGTGACTCTACAAATGTACTCTCTCCGGGTAGGACAACTAGCGAAGCAGATGTTGCAAAGGCGTTGATGCATCGGGTTTTAAAGGCGAAGGGGAGAGTAATTACCACTCAATTTGCGTCTAATGTACATCGAGTGGGTAGCATCAAGGCAGCAGCGGAGGCTTCAGGCAGGAAGCTGGTAGAAATGTGAATGCTGTCCATGATGAATTTAATTTTGTTATAGATTGTTGACTGTTGATGTTATAACTACTGCACAAGGTTTTCTTGGGGATGGCTCTCAGAACATATTTGGATGCAGCATGGAGAGATGGGCAAGCTCCCTTTGACCCCTCAATTTTGGTGAGTTGCTGTTTCTCAGTATGTTCTGTTAGGTGTTCTTCTGTCTCTGTGAGTAACTCTTAGGGCTACTCTTGGGTCGTTGAATAATACGAGCATTTTCTGGAGTACATACATCTTGTACAGGGCAACTCTAAGCTTGATTTTGGTTGTCTGCGTTGGCAAAAATGCCTGTTTTAGTTACAGTGAAACTCTTCCAAGATCTGAGTGCCATTTCTTTTGTCATGCATTGGGAGAATGTAGGTCTGAAAACACTGCTTTGGCTAATTATACCAAACATAAGGGTAAACCTAGTAGTTATGAATGCTAGTTCTCCATGACAGGTGAAGCCCGAAGACATGGATTTATATGCACCCAAGGATCTTCTTATTGTGACAACAGGATCTCAGGTACTTGTGTGGCATATTTTTATGAACTTATTTGGCATATGGGTAGTAATAAGCCATCGAACTTATGGCAGGCAGAGCCACGTGCAGCTTTGAATCTGGCATCACTTGGGAGTTCTCGCTCTTTGAAGTTGAACAAGGATGATCTTGTGTTATATTCAGCCAAGGTATATTACTAATGCATATAGTGCGATTATGTAATCGATTTCACTGCCAATGATTTGCAGACTTCTTAACAAGTCAGACTAGGCTTTTTCCTTTAGTAGCATGGGGGTAGCAAAAGAATGGAGTTGTCTTCTAAGTGGTCTCAACTGCCTCTGTTCTTCTGGCAGAGAAATGAGAATTTCTTAGCCGCAACTGTCCAAAAGTGTCACTTCCATGTGCGTAAGCTAGTTAAAACTCGGCGACAAGGACATGTGTTTCGAGCTAAAGGCATAATCTCCTCAAGACGGTGCTGCATCTGACTGGGAAAAGATGAGCTTTTGAGCCCTTTAGTGTGTGAAAACGTCACCAATGTTCAAATGGTAATACTCATAATTCAGACTTCAGTTGTTAAGAAATTAGGAATACAAGGGTGTTGCTTGAGGTCGGAGGAGAGGGACTGTGCTGTGCTGTGCACTATCCCATCCATAAAGGGTTTGGGGGTGATGCCTAGGATGAGCATCATGAGTGAGTTACTTTTATGCAGGCCCACGAAGATCTCCAGAAGCATCTTTGACGGTTGGGCCTTTTTGCATCAATGTGCTTTTTATGCAGTATTTAGAGAGACGAGTCACTTTTTTTCTTGGCTGAGAGGGGTGCTGATGCTTTGCTATAGATTCTAGACATGGCATCATCAGATGTGAACTGCCTCTTCTATTATGAATGCTTTGATTGATCAGACTTAAGAGGCAGCTCAGTGTGTCATCGACAAGGATTCTCTTTGCTGTTTGTTGATTGGCCAGATTGGTAATGCCATTGGGAGGCTGGTGTGGTCAGAGACACAGTCGTCATGGTACCTTCCCTTGGTGTTTGTCTTGGAGGATGATCTGCGCCGCTTTTAGTTTGGCTTTGCAAGCAGGCTGCTTCCCATTTTGGGGTAGCACAAGATTTCTTATAGGCACAGTATAGGGTTTCCCTTCGTGTACATGGGATTCATTAGTATGAGCTGCACTACTTTTGGCGTGGATAATGGACTTAGCCTACCTGTTACTGAATATGCTGTCCCAGTGAGTTATCCACTGGTCAGACTGGGGAGTGCCGTGGATGTGGTTGGTGGGCCTTGCATCACTTGGTGGGAGCAGATTCCCAGGTAGATATATGCAGTGCTATGTTGGGATCGTTCTTCTGCTCCCTTCCTATCCAAGTTTGCATGCATCACTTCTCCTTGTACCGATGATTAGGTTTTTCCCCTTTGTATATCATGTATTATGTTGGAGGCTTCTCACCTTGGGTTGTTTGTAGATTTGGCTTTGGCTTTATTTTATAAATGGCAATTTTTTTTAATGTAATAAAAATGGGGACAAGCCCACACACACACACACACACACACTTTTTTTTTTTGTAATGTCAGATTGAATTATAAGTGGGAAACCTCAAAGCGAGGAAAACCCATAGAAAGTATTACAAACTGTAACTCAGAAACAGTCAAAGTAGAGCTGGTAATGGCTAATAGGGAGCTCATCCAAGTCACACACACACACACACACACACACACACACACACACACACACACACACACACACACACACCACACACACACACACACACACACACACACACACACACACACACACACACACACACACACACACACACACACACACACACACACACACACACACACACACACACACACACACACACACACACACACACACACACACACACACACACACACACACACACACACACACACACACAACACACACACACACACACACACACACACACACACACACACACACACACACACACACACACACACACACACACACACACACACACACACACACACACACACACACACACACACACACACACACACACACACACACACACACACACACACACACACACACACACACACACACACACACACACACACACACACACACACACACACACACACACACACACACACACACACACACACACACACACACACACACACACACACACACACACACACACACACACACACACACACACACACACACACACACACACACACACACACACACACACACACACACACACACACACACACACACACACACACACACACACACACACACACACACACACACACACACACACACACACACACACACACACACACACACACACACACACACACACACACACACACACACACACACACACACACACACACACACACACACACACACACACACACACACACACACACACACACACACACACACACACACACACACACACACACACACACACACACACACACACACACACACACACACACACACACACACACACACACACACACACACACACACACACACACACACACACACACACACACACACACACACACACACACACACACACACACACACACACACACACACACACACACACACACACACACACACACACACACACACACACACACACACACACACACACACACACACACACACACACACACACACACACACACACACACACACACACACACACACACACACACACACACACACACACACGCGCGCACGTGCACACATATTTTTTTGTAAATCTGCTTTGATTAATTTACAAGCGGGAAACCTCAAAACGATGAAAACCCACGAAAAGAAAGGGATACAAAAAGCGGAGCACTATGAGGCTCCGAAGGCTAGAAACAATCAAAGTAAATCTTGTAGGTATAAGAGTGATGACCCCAGCGTCATAAGCAAAGTGCAGCGCTTCACCAAGAGATAATTTGAAATAGGGAAAGGGGTCAACATAAGTGCCTTGGAACATTAAGGAGTTCCTATGGTGCCAGATGGCCCACAGAGTCCAAAACCTGACCCAGGTGAAGAACACCGCAAACTGAGATTGCGGTGATTGGAGCACCCCAAAAAGCCAAAAGCGTCTGTGAAAAGAGCCGGAAGGAAAACGCAGCCGAAGAGCAGTCGACACTTGCCGAATGAAGGCTCTGGAGTGGCGACAACGCCACAGTAAGTGTGGCAAGGTCTCCTCAACTTCAAGGCATCTGGGACAGCGGGAAGGCGCAATATGCCGAGCGGCGAGCATGTAACACACTGCCAACAGGTAGAGCTCCCACCAAGCAGCGCCACAAGAAAACACGTTCTTTCAAAGGTAGGTGACTCTACCAAATGCGAGACAGTGTGTGTTGCCACCACAAGGATGACTCGGAAAGCAACCACAGCTGATTACCATGATGCACAATCCATACATTTGACTGAAGGATGGCATAGACACTGCCAGCTTAGATGCAGCCCAATCTAGTAGTAGCCAGATTCCTTTCAAAGAAGCGAGAGTCCACATCCAAAGGAGAAATGGGTGAGTGATCAACAAGCATCCTTTGAATTTCTCGCCAGAGAGGAGAATAGCAAGGACCCAACCGAAAGCGGGACACTGCATCAGCGAACGAAAGAACATAAATCGAGTCATCAAGCACCTGATGCACCTGACAGATTCCTTTTTCGGAAAGAAAATACGCTTGGCGAAGAGACCTTTGAACCAAAGTCGAAGCGAAGGCCGTGCTACAATGCAGACTCTCCAAACAAAGGGAGTTACCCACAGAGGATTGTCGACCATTCCAGGCCAAATGCGAAGTGACAACCTTCCAATAAACAATGAGAGAAGAAGTAAAGGGGCATCCAGGAATGTGTCCTTCAAGCTTCCCAAAAACAACATCTCAATAAGGCGGTTTCCAATGACCAAAAGATGGGGTGACAATGTGCGTAAACAAATGTGTGACCATGAGAGCCCAAGGTTGCTGCTGCTCCACCAAAACTGGCAACAACAAAGCTTTTCTAGCCAAAACATGACGTCGCAAGTCCAGAATATTCAACCCTCCAAGCCGCTTGGGAGAAGTTAGAACACAACTTGTCCATAGATTGAAGCCGAAGACGCTTCTTGCTAGACGAGGTCCGCCAAAAATGTTCTAAAATATTGGACATGAGGGACTGCAAGCGCAACCGAGACCAGGATAACAAAGGCAAGTAAAACTGCACATAAGCCACAAGGATGCATTGGACAATACTGAGACGCACATGAAGTGGCCACGTGGACAGTTTCCAATAATTCAACTTGGAATGCAAACATTGGAGCACCCAATCCAGTTTCTGCACAGCCGATACATTCCAACCCAGCGGATAACCCAAATGGCGAACCAGAACATGTGGAGGAACAATCTCCCCAAGCCACAATATTTTATGCTAGTCACACTCTTTCAGAGGCAATAGCTTGGATTTACAAAAGTTAACTTTGAGACGTGCCGCCATCCAAACAAGTGAAGAGCTACCAGCAAACTGCCGTCCGGAAGGTAAACTCAGGCCATGTAGCCTACCAGTGGAAGTCAAGGAATCCAAATACGTAAACAAGGGGTGAGTACCGATCACATAAAGCAAAGCACTCAGAGGGCAGCCGTGCCTTACCGACCGTCCCAAAGGCCAAGATTCTGTAAGAGATCCATCCAGCAAGCCTGCAGAAGTGCTAAAGCACGACACGGGATAGCCTAGGCCCAAATCCCAAGTGTTGCATGGTATCCACAATATAATTCCAAAGAACAGTGTCAAATGCCTTTTCAATGTCAACTTGCATGATCAAGACATTGTGTCAAGTATATTTTGCATATTCCATACCAATGACGAGATTCGCGAGGCTATTAGTAATTTGACATCGTGGAATGAAGCCGTATTGAGATTGATGCAAGCCTTCATGTAGAAAGCACTTGAGTCGGTTAGCCAGCATTTTTGCTATTAATTTATATACCACAGGCATGATTGTAATAGGCGGCCAATGAGAGAATTCTTCACACAATGCATGCTTAGGTATCAGCTTGAGCAAACCTTCTTTCCAAGAAGAGGGGAGTTCCTGATGTTCCCAAGTTATCATGAACAACAGAGGCAACTTCAAATATTCCTAGAAAGACAAGAAAAATTCCATAGAGAGACCATCCCAACCAGGAGCTCTCCATCAACCCAAATCAAGCAAGCTGGCATACACTTGCATGTCAATAATGCTTATCTCAAGCATGAGCTTTTTGCGCTATGATTGTGGATATCATCCCGCCTTTGATCTCCCAGATGTATGTTGATATGGACATAGCCTGGTTCTGCTTTGTTATGCGTGTTCAATGTGTTATCCAGGATTATGGCAGGGATTATTTGTCGCAATTAAAGGAACAAGTTAATCACGCAAAGGATGCTTGTAGCAGATTAATGCACTTGGCTAATCATTCTTCTCTTATTGACACTCAAATGATTGAGTTGTTTTCTGTCCGCGCTATGTTACAACACAATGATGAGAGGAAATTGGCCAAATGGCAGACTCGAGCTCGTCAACAGGCTTTTGGAGATGAAGGATGTTCTACTAAACAATTTTTCCAGCATTTGCATCACTCCAGGTAGTCTCAAGCTATATGGAGAGTTAAATTACCATAAGGGGAGTGGACCTCCACTTTTCGAGAGCTAGCACTAGCCCTACACTCTCATTATGGCAAGATTTTTGAGGCCCCTTCTTCTCCCACGAGAGAAGCTTGCTAAGCGCGTCGCATGGTTCTATCGCATATTCTTTCGATGCGGCACGCTCAAGACTTGGAAGTTGTTTTCATTGAGTTGGTTGATAGTGCCGTGCTCCGTGAATATGATGCCTCCCTTCGTACAAACCTCCATGTATATGAGGTCCATTATATATTCATTTTTCCCCCCCTTCAATCCATACAGTCATTTATGTAGGGCCCACCTGTAGCTTGTGTTAAATTTTTGCTTTTTCACCTAATTAATGTTCACAGGATAGGAGTAAATGTCTGACAAACTAGGGATGACTATGTATGGTTTTGTTAGGTCTTTTACCTTGTATTTGTGCCTGATGCTGGGTCAAAGCTCGCATTCTTCAAGTTTTTTTGCTAGGAATTTGCACTATGTATGAACGATCCAGTTTGTCTACTACCATAACACCAAATTTCTCTTGCTTATCACTTATAGAGATCGGTACCTTTTTTTTTTTTGGCTGTTTTCATGTGATCAGGTGATTCCTGGCAATGAGATACGAGTCATGAAGATGATGAACCGGATAGCAGAACTTGGACCGGACATAGCGATGAGCAGGGCTGACAAGCTACATACTTCTGGTCATGCATATCGAGATGAGCTGGTATCGTTATGCGAACCTTAGTTAAGCAATTGGGTCTTTAGCTTGCAAGGAAATTTACCCTTGTTCGGATAATTGCTTTGAGTGGATTGAAGAATAGAGTATGACATATGACACATAGTACATCATCTTTGTGGTGCAGATTATGCTTTAGTGGATAAACTAACAAAACGATGAAAGTGTACTTCCAAATAAAGTTTGATAGTATCTTTGTGTTGCACTGTCTGTACTCTATGTCAGTGAATGATGAGATACAGTATGGCATTGATGATCTTAGTGGCAATGTTGTTGTAGTATGTTATCGTGGATGACTTCCATGACTCTATAAGCTTCACTGTCTTTTGTGGGTGAATCTGGGCTTTTCCTGGATTGATCAAGATTTACTATGTAAGTGTCGTACACGTTTTTTTTTTTCTGTTGTAGAAGGGTTTCTGAGCAGGAATTATGTATTTCTACTCTCAGTAGTATACTTAATTTAATGACATTGGGATTACAATGATTACAGGGATGGACTGCCAATGGAGCTTATTGCGTGTCACCTGCCTTAAAAAAGTTATAAAACTTGTGCAACCTTTTTCTTACTAAACTATCCTCTTCTTGTAGCATCCCCTGCCTCAAGATATGACATTTTGAAATGCTCTTGCAGTTAACATTTTGGGATGTTGTTCAAATCATCACTAGTTCGCTAAAGGTATTATTAAAACTAGCTAACTGTAGTAGCAAGATGATGTGGAATCCTTCCTTGATCATGTTAATACGTGAGACTGTTCTGAGAGGCGTGACACAGCTTCAGAATGGTTTTATTTCTCTTCATACTTCTCCTCTTCATGTGGCGGCAGGGTCATAGACCACGTGAGGCTTGTACAAACAGCAAGGAGGCTATGACGCAGGCTATGTTCTCTTTAGGGGCTACGGAGAGAGGGGCTTCCAGTGATCACAGGAATCCTCTTTTTTACAGTGGTTGGGACTTCCTGTAGATAGCAGTGTTATAGTTTAATTGGCAACAAACTCATTGATTGTCAAAAGCCCACAGTTGACACTTAGGAGGGCACTTCTGCATGCAAGGTGCGGAAGGGTGTATGCACCAATCATGGTGACTCCTCTTCTTGCCACGGTGTACACCCATAATTGATTGGGGTAATCAAAATATGGTTAATTCAATTCTCTTAATATGAATTTAGTGGGCTGATTGTGTGCATATGCATAATTATGGGTACATGATAGAAATTTCATGTCAAAGAAACTGCCCTTGTGCATAGACATGGGTCTGCATGTTGATTATATTGGAACTATCTTTCAACTTAAGATCAATTAGGCCAAACCCTTTAAACCGGGTATTAGAGACGACGTTGGGAGCTTTTTGTCTCCTTATGTTCACTCATAAAGTTTGCTTAAGATATTGCCCAATATATGCTTGCAGTTTTTTTACATAAATATTGTGCAGAAATAGTTAAAACGGTGATTATGTTGGCCTTGTTATAGAAAGGATAAAGCCTATGTGGATGGGCGAGACTGATGCATAAAAATTGGTTGTTAAGTTATTTATAGAGTGGCAGTTGTGGGTATGATCATGGTGACTCCTCTTCTTGCCACGGTGTACACCCATAATTGATTGGGGTAATCAAAATATGGTTAATTCAATTCTCTTAATATGAATTAGTGGGCTGATTGTGTGCATATGCATAATTATGGGTACATGATAGAAATTTCATGTCAAAGAAACTGCCCTTGTGCATAGACATGGGTCTGTATGTTGATTATATTGGAACTATCTTTCAACTTAAGATCAATTAGGCCAAACCCTTTAAACCGGGTAGTAGAGACGATGTTGGGAGCATTTTGTCTCCTTATGTTCACTCATAAAGTTTGCTTCAGATATTGCCCAATATATGCTTGCAGTTTTTTTACATAAATATTGTGCAGAAATAGTTAAAACGGTGATTATGTTGGCCTTGTTATAGAAAGGATAAAGCCTATGTGGATGGGCGAGACTGATGCATAAAAATTGGTTGTTAAGTTATTTATAGAGTGGCAGTTGTGGGTATGATTCAGAATGTTTCATTTGGAGTCTTTGCTGCTTTTGAGATACATTGTTTCGCGAAAACTGTAAGCACGGAAAAAATAGTGCAATATGCCGTTTGTTGAACGGTCAGCTTTCTTTATTTTTTTTGATCAACAAAAAGGCTCCCGAGATCTATGATCTTTTTTGTTTTTGGAACTTGCAGGAAGAAGTTATAAGACTCGTGAAACCTCAACATTTTATGCCTGTTCATGGAGAGTACGCATTTCTTAAAGAGCATGAGCGTCTAGGAAAAGATTCAGGCATTAGGCATACTGCTGTAAGTTGTAGTAAGGGTGAATCTTAAAGTTAACGTGTGAATTTTCGATTAAACTGCACAATGTGGCCAATTTCCTGCTTTTTGTAATTTGCTAGGTAATAAAGAATGGTGAGATGCTTGGTGTGGCACACCTGCGGAATAGAAGAGTCCTTACTAGTGGGTTCCATCCACTTGGGAAAGAAGATTTAACGGTGATGTTCTCAGCTAATTGACCTATTTCAAATAACTGTTTTATTGTGTTATTCATAACAGTTCAATGTGCATTTATTTCAAATACAGATGATGTACAGTGATGGGGATAAAGCTTTTGGCACGGCAGGAGATTTGCGCATTGGAGAACGCATGCGGATAGCTCTTAATGGGATTGTGATTGCGAGGTAGACCCCTTTTATGTGTTTGTTATTTGGAAATTGATCTATGAACTGCATAATTTGCCTTGAAAGTGTTTTGTGCAGGTTTTATGTTTGTTGTAAGGTGAACATGCAAGAGCAATGAATTTAGAATAGGTGTAGATTCAATGAGGACCAAGCATCTAGTAAAACTTAGACCTTTGTTAGAATGCTTGTTTGTTACTACGTGGTACATCGTGGTTTGTATGCTTGGGACCTGTATTGGATCTCTAGTCCAAATTACTTTATCTTTGTTGGCTGAAGTGTACATGTGCTACACCTGGGAACACACCCTTCATCAGTACAATATTCCGAGTTCCAAAGAATAGCACCTTTCTTGTGAATGTTCGAAATGCCAAAGCTACCTCCGGAACGCCTGGAAGATCATCGCATTGATGTCATACTCGGTAGCTCTCCTCTTAACTAACCCCCTGCTACATGGTAAGTCTTGCTTAGCAATAGGAAATTTTGAGGCAAGTCAACGAGCTTCTAGAGAAAGGTCTTCGGTCCATACCGAGCTTTAATGACGTACTAGTCTAAGCATCTTCAGTTGGATAGACTTAAAGTGTAGGTATCATCAGATACGTATAGCCCTCGAGGATGTGCATAAGACTGCTTCCGCACAACGTTTGGACTAAATGAATTTTTGGTCATGTTTCTGCTTAACCATGCTCTAGCCATATTCAGCCTAATGATGGATCGTGTCTTCCGTCCATACCGAGCCTTCACAATAGTATTCTTTGATGACATACTAGTCTTCTCTCAATTATAAGAGAGGAACATCGGAAGCACTTGGACACAGTGTTTCACGAATTGCGTAAGAATGAGTTGCAAATCAATGCAAAAAAAAGCAAGTTTTTTCTCAAGGACATTCACTACCTAGGTCGTATAGTCTCCCAATACAAAGTGAGCATGGATCTCGCAAAGGCCAAGTTTGTTCAAGACTGGCCAACTCCCACTACTGTACATGATCTACGTAGCTTCATGTGATTGTGTTCATATTATCGGAGATTCATCCGAGGCTTTGCTCTTGTAGCAAGACCACTCCATGACCTAACAAGGAAGAAGATCCCTTTTAAATGGGGAACGAGACAACAAGGTGCCTTTGACAGGCTGAAATACCTATTGAGCCATGTGTTATGTCCCGCTTACAAGAGAGGGGATCTAGTCTATGACACCCACGTGATTGGCGTTCAGTGTCCGGGCGGACGTAGTGTGAACCCGGCTAGTGTGGTTGGTCACTTTTATGGAAAAGGAGGGCCAAGGCCTCATTTGTAGTTATCGACCCCGACTAACAGAGTGCCAGTGGTTAGCCCGCGAGGCTAGGAGTGGGCAAGGCCACCTTGGGGAGGTGAGGCTGGGTGGTATGGGACGCCCGGTCTTACAGGTGCACGTCTACGTCCTCGGACGTTGGCCCCAGCATAGGGGTGTTGCCGGATGGTTGGTATGGCTGGGTGGTTTGTCTAACGCGTGTTCATAGGCAATCCGTGTAGCCGGGAGATCCTCCCATTTGTTTTGTTTCATGGTACCAGAGCCGGCTTGGCTGCAGGAAGGACCACGTGCATACCTATGGATTGGCTTGTGAAACCGGCCCGTAGGGCGGTAGACTTTAGCTCTCAGCCGATTCTTTACTTGAAAAATTTTACTTGAACTTTACGACACAGAGGAACTTCACGAATAACTGGAAGTAACACTTCACACAAACCACGGCTTGGTAGCTAGAGCGCTACCAAGTAGACAACGACACCTTGTAGGCCCCAAAGACTGAAGCCCCTTTCGGTATTTCTTTATTCTTATTAAACTTGAGATAAAACCGGTGAGTTCCTACAAGCTGTCCCACTTTTACCGGGCTGAAAATGGCCTACTCTAGCCCAATTTCGGGAGCATAACCGCAGGAGGAGGCTTCACTGACAAAATCTGCATGCCAAAGGTGACTTTCCCGGCGCATACGGACACTTTCCCAAACTTGGTGAGAATCTGCAGCATGCTGTATTCTCTGTTTTCTTCTCTGAAAAGGCACCAGATCACATGTACAGTGATCCCATCAATTTCTCGAAGCTCCTTGGGGTATAAGGGTCGAAACCCTAAACCTGCAAAAATACACAGCAGGCTGTAATTCACTGTTTCGGGCTCCGTTTCGCGTGCCCGTCGCATCCATAGCAAGCCCTCTAGCTCTCGCACCTGTAGGGCTACTTGCCCTTTGGAATTGGAGGAGGTTTCTCGCGTGAAATCTCTCCAAATTCACGTGTACCTGCGTGGGATTAGCAACTAGCTAATCCAGTACCTGTGCAAGAGGCTCTTGCCTCGGCAATCGCATATGAACCCACACAATTGTACATACAGATGAAATCCCTCGAGTGGGGCATTACATTTCTGTATTCAAAGGGAAAGAGAGATGCACGAGAGCGGAATCATCGTGCTACATAGAGCAAGGGAGAAGGCAAGCTTTCCATTAAAGCTGTGATCACCTGCACCCACTACTCACACACACACTAGCACTTCAATGATCAAAATCAGCCTTCTCTCACAAATTTGGGCGCCCCCCTCTTCATGCAAGCTGGCAAATTGCTCTGGAGCCGCCAAGTGTCCAGTTTACCTCTTTTGAGTTAATTTCCTAGTACCCACTAACTTTCAAGTGTAGCGAGGGGCCTAAATGACTTTAAACTGAGCCTAGACACCCTTTTACTGCTCGGATTTTAGTGCCGGCTGGCCCGATCATCTTGTGGAGACCTACCCTTCCTGACTGTGGGTGAAAATCTTGGCCGTTGGCCGTTTCACATTGGCCACACAATGTGTGTGTGTGTGTGTGTGTGTGTGTGTGTGAGAGAGAGAGAGAGAGAGAGAGAGAGAGAGAGAGAGAGAGAGAGAGCATTGACCGCTCTGTAGTATTCCCTTTGCTACTACCTCTAGTGTGGAGCGAAGAGGAGAGAGAATCCTCTCTTGTTGGTGGAGAGAGAGAGAGAGCACCAACGTGCAAGGAAGAGAGAGAATCCACGCGATTGTAGAGAGAAAAACTCTACGCGTGGATTCCGAGAGAAAGATCGCCTGGCAATTGTGTGGTTTTGGAGTTCTCTTGTCAGGCGTAGCGGAGTTGAAATGGTGAAGATCTAGGTTTTACACTTCCACAAATCCTTTACTTCTAATCAACCCTCTCAAGGCCCCCCCACACTGTTGGCGATGTGGTATTTGCTTTTGATTGCGTAAATGGAATGTACACACATGCAATACCTCAAGTGGAAACTCTACTCACTCGAATGGTGAATGTCGCCGCGGTAACTCCTCAAGACAAGGCACTTACGGGGCTGATTTGATGCACCTTTGGATCCTTCTCGATGTGGGATCGTGGATGGCCACCAAGGGTAGATCTGGGGCTGAATTGCGTTCCCGATGTGAGAGGAATGCAAGGTTGAAAAGGACGATGCCGATAATGGACAACAATGGAGCACTCAATGCCGGCGAGGGAATTGCGGAGGGGGATGCTCGATGGGTTGCCGAAATACCGGACCACATCAAGAATCTTGCGAGAGCAGATGCGAGAATCAGTGACTTTGTTCCATCAAGGTAACCTATGACAAAGGAGCGGAGTAACTCCCCTCTTGTGCAATCCACACGGCACCAATTTTAACTTGCTGATTCATCGGTGACTCCTGGAATAGTCGATTTAACCAAAAGCTTTAAGGTAAAGCTCTAAAATCTGGGGAGTATATGCAAGGTCCTCCTCCTCCATCCACTGGCATCCAAAGCCAGGTAGTTTCTGAACTTGCCTAAATACCGGCGTGTCAGCTCACCTTTCACTTTTCTTTCCTTGTGAGCCAGGACTTGTTCTGGAATTGGATCTCCTCTGTCTCTCCCACTTCAGGTGCTTCTCTGTCTCTCTGTCCACTGGCACTTCATTTTTGAAAGGTCTCAATAGACTCACATGAAATGCGTTGTGAATGTGGAAACTTGAGCGTGAAGGATACATCATTGATCTTCTCTTGATACCGGAAAGGGCCATAGTATCGCATACTTAGCTTTCGGAAAAGCCGCTCCTTACCCTTCCGTTTCCGTAGGTGTGCCTTCTCAAACCGTAATAGCTCCCAATCATCCTCCTTCAGTTGCAAGTCACGTCGGTGCTTGTCTGCTGCTTTCTTATGCCATGCTTGAGACTTCTCCAGAGCCTCCTGTACCTTGGCAAAAGAATTGTCAAGATGCCATTGTAATAAACTTGGACACCCCAAGCCGAAGATCTAGTGCAACACACGCGAGAGAAACTTAAAGAACTAAACAAAACTGAGAGAGTGAGTCGACAGGGCACGGCAGAGACCCGTGTCCAGAAGTACCAATCCCAAAGACCCGCATCCCTTCTCGGTATTTCTTTATTATTAAGCTTCAACAAGTACAATGTCTGAGGGTCCTTGCTCTCTCTGCAGTGTTCCCACGGCAAGAAGATAGTCTAAAAGCAGCTGGGCCTCAAAAGCTAGCGCCCTATGGGCTGTCCGTACGCAGCTGCCACATCACTCAAACATTAGCAAATTCCGCCGCAAGTCGCGGGCATCTGTATGGCTTGCCACGTCAGCACGCGCTTATGCAATTGTGGCCTCCTGCTTTATTTGTTGGGTATTAGGCCCCTTGGCCAGGGTACCATAAGTTGGTAGCACTTAAAGGTGAGTTCTTTTAAAATTTAGGCCTCTTTGCTAGGGTTTTGGCCCCTCGTTTTGTCCTTTAGACCATGCCACATCATCACTTTGTGAGAGTCTTTACTCCAGAACAACTGGTATAAGTCTTATTCATTTGAGCTAGGAACGCTTGCTTCTTCCGTGGTACAAGGCATCCGAAGGCTATCCAAAACCGTCTATGGTTGATGACTCCTCGGAGAAGATTTCTCTAAAGCTGTGCTCTCGTCTCTCTACACTCGTTATCATACCAACTATTCTGAGACATGCTCCCAAAACGACGTCTCTAATCAGGCTGCTTGTGTGGGTATGCCTTTGCTGCTGCTTCATGCAATGTCTCAATTAGTAAAGTGGTGATCTCCTCCATTGAGAGTCTTGCCTGGGTACTGTACGTAAACGACTTTAGATCTCCTCTAGATGTAGATCACCGAGAGGGTCAAGGAGAGTGGGCATCCTTTCTTCACACCAATGGGGCTAGTAATAGGGTCTGATTAGCCTCCCGGGCATTGTACTCTCCTTTTCACCTGCTCATATAAAGCATATATAGCCCAGGTCATTTGTGAAGGTACAAGCAAGTTGTGGAGGTGCTGAAAGAGCCTCTCATGCGGAACTGTATCAAATGCTTTGCGGTAGTCCACATAGCAACAAGGTAGTGTTATGTGCAACGGCAGTGAGTGATGGTGAATGCTCAGCATGAGTGCTCAATGCATGCTCAAGGTCCCTTTTTATTGAATGAGAAAGTTCCTTTTACTTCATCAAAGATATGCAAAGCTGAGAGAGAAGAGAGAATGATATTGTTAGTAAAGGTTCTATGAGTGAAAGAGAGAGAAAGGAGACTAACCCCAGATGGGGTCCCAACCCCCCCTCCAAGGGCCCTTCTTTCTATCGCTAGAGAGGTATTTGCTTTAGATTGCACAAATACTGATACAGTGTTCGTAGATGCTGATGGGATCTTGCTACTGTATCTGTGACGCTAAGGGCTGAAAACTGAAAATGCTACCGCTGATCACACTTGTGGCTGCGATATGACGATGAGGCTAGGGTTGAAATCTGAAAACGCTGGCTGACATGATGTCTTGGGCTGAAAACTGAAAACGCTGGTAGTGATGGCTGGAGCTGCGACGGTATGGCAAGGTTATGGCTGAAATCTGAAAATACTGGTGCTGATGGGATTTTGTAGGCTGATCAGGTGCAAAAACGCTATAGATGCTGAGGTATTGCGGCTACTTAGTGCTTGTACTGAGGGTATTGACTTATCTTGAGAAGCGACACCTAGGGTCACTTATATAGGGAATTAGAGCTAGGTCGGGCAATGCCAATAAAAACCCAAGATTCCTTAAAATGTCACTTATTAACGAGTTAATAAACTCGCTTATAAGAGGTGCTTCCCATGCAAATAAATACCTAGGTTGGGTACTAATGCCACTATACGGGAACACTCCCCAATGCCTACACTTAGTAGACATTGGCTGTGCTCATGTGCAATCAGAGGGACTATTCTAAGTGCTTGGACATGCACATCCTACATATATGCTTACAAGGGTGCCATAACACTTCCTAGACTGTCCTAAACTCTAGAGGTAGGAGTTAGCTTATCCACATGCACGTAGGGTTAGATGTGCATTGACATGCAGTCTCTTCTTCTGCGCTTTTGCCCCATCAATGAGGCATCACAAAAAGAAGATGTGATCTATGGTAAAGAAGGCTTCTTTAAAACTTGCTTGGCCGGGGGCTTTGACTCTTCCCGCTTGTGAGGATTGGGGGAGTGCTAAGGAGGATGAGTCAAAGTAGCATTCATGGCTAGTTAGCCATACTACTTAGCACTATAATTGACTAGGATAACACAATGCTAATGACACAAGGAGCTGGACAAAGAATCAAGTTCTCATTGCAATAGAATATGGTTTGAGATTACATTGCATGTGAGCATAGAAATGAGCTCAGTATGTAGGAAGAGGAGTGGTAGGTTGGATGACATCATATGTGAGGTACTGGGGTTCATGCATTTGGGAGAGATTCTAGGGAAAATCTCGTATGCACCATTTTAGGGCTACTTTTGACCTACTAAATGTGTCCCTATCCATGTGTTGAGGGGCTACAAAGGTCCATGAGTCATAGGTATATCATGGGGCATCATTCAACATCATCAAATCATCATGCATAGCTAGGGAGAGGCTCCATACTGCTAGGGTAATCTAGGGTTATTCCCAACACCTCTCTGCATATGAGCTGAGCTCTTCCTCAAGTATTGCTCCGTAGAGTTTGGCCATGGGTTGGCCAGGTATGATGGTCCTCTAATTTCCTGGGTCTAGGGTGTCGCCTGACTTGTGGACATTGGATAGACACAATAGTGTGTCTAGTCCACTCCTCTAGGTGTTCACTTGTAACAGACTTGGACACTCCAAGTGAAAATTTGGCACGACACATGAGAAATCACTTAAAATCACTTTACAAACTTTATGACAATTCAATAGAGAGACGACACGGTCCCGCCTAGTTCCGTGCTATCACGAGGTGGTGTATTTTTTCTGTTGCCTTCTTTAAATATGTACTATATATTTTTATTTATCTTATTTTTACGTGTTTCCCCGGAACCCTTGAAAAGGTGCAAGTGTACATTGCATGGCCACTATGAAACGGCTGCGGCTGAAAGGGTTTCTCACATCGGGAATCTAGGTTGATCAGTCTGGGATTAGTCGGGCCAGTTAGCACTGAATGCTGATGAGTATGGAAGCCTGTTGGCGTGATAAGGGAATTCGGGCCACTTGACAAGTCACAACTTCATAAGTTGGTGGGAACTAGGGAATTAAACCAAAGGGGCCAATTGGACACTTGGTAGTTGGAGAGCAACTTGCAAGACACCTCAGCAAGAGGAGGTGCCCAAATGAGGGTGGAGGCTGATTTTTGATCATAAGTGCATTTACAAAGTGTGTGTGAGTAGTGGGTGCAGGTTTACAGCTTTAATGGAAAGCTTGCCTTCTCCTTTGTCTCATGTAGCGCAATGATTTGCTCTCACGCATCTCTCTCTCTCTCTCTCTCCCTCCCCCCTTTGCACATATGGTAATGCCCCACTAGTTGGGCTACTCAGATGATCATGTACAATTCTGAGGGTTTTATGCGTGTTTGCCAAGGCAAGAGCCTTCTGAACAGGTATTGGATTAGCTTATTGCTAATCCCCCACAGGTACGCACAGTTTCATCGCGAAGAATCGTGAAAACAGAGAGTTTCTCGTGTGAAAACTGGTCCGATTCAAAGGGGAACTGTCCCAGTGCGTGCGGGAGCCCTTGGGGCACGCGTAGACCTGTTCGCTCCGCTAAAAACGATCCAAAACAGAGAATTACAGCCTGCTGTGTTTTGAGAGAGAGAGAGAGCCTTCTGAACAGGTATTGGATTAGCTTATTGCTAATCCCCCACAGGTACGCACAGTTTCATCGCGAAGAATCGTGAAAACAGAGAGTTTCTCGTGTGAAAACTGGTCCGATTCAAAGGGGAACTGTCCCAGTGCGTGCGGGAGCCCTTGGGGCACGCGTAGACCTGTTCGCTCCGCTAAAAACGATCCAAAACAGAGAATTACAGCCTGCTGTGTTTTGAGAGAGAGAGAGAGAGAGAGAGAGAGAGAGAGAGAGAGAGAGAGAGAGAGAGAGAGAGAGAGAGAGAGAGAAATGAAATGATATATTAATGTCTACAAAAGGCCAAAATGACCTATGAGACCAATTGATTACAATGATGAGTCTAGTACCAAGTCTGGGTACAAACAAAGAAAACTACAAACAAAGAAACTAATAGGAGTGCTACCGACTCCTATGGGTGGCTGGTAGGCTGATCAATGGTATCATGCCATAAAGGTACAAAGTGGGGATAAGTGTCACCATGATACAATATAGCAGTAGCATGAAGCCTATCCTGATCGACACTCAGGGTGTCGTGCTAGAATCCTGTGGATCCTCTGCTGCAATCTCCGCCGGTGCTGCGTGGCTCCCCTCCTCAGTCGCGGTCGTCTCGATCTCCCTAACTCTATAGCTCGATCAATGAGAGTACCGCTGGTGTGTGTATGGGTGGGAACCGAGCTCTGTGATGGTGGTGTCCCCTCTGCCTCTGTGGTACTCAAGCTGAAGAAATCTGAGATGCGTCTCTGAGACTGTCTCTGTCTTTGCCCACTCAATAGAGCATCTCTATGTCTCTGCATCTCAAGTAGGAATAATCCGAGACATCTTTGATCCTGATATCTCATGACTCTATCTAACGAGTCAAAACCATCTCTGAATAAACAATGAAAGCGTCCCCGTATCTCATAGTAGACTGTGCAGCGACAAATGTAGTGAAATTCTGTCTTTGGCTCTGCATGGCATAACTGACATATCCTACTGTCTGCTGGTATGCCTCTGAATCTACCTGTCTCAATCTCAAGCTGGTGTGAAGATGTGCGAATCTGGCCTATAGCACATCGTAACCCATGAGATAGATATGTGTCCATGTAACTGGGACGTGTGACAAAACCGTCTGTCGTGAGTTGGAGAAGATGCTCTCTATAGAAAACCCTCTTCGTACCCAACTCCCATGATGGCTCTATCCATGTCCTCTTGCTATCAAGCTGGATAAGATCCTGCCAAATGAGTCTAGTAGTCTCCATCCGTGTAAGAGCCAAAGATGGTGCATCAAGAGAATACTGGAAAGGGGGCAGCCTGTCCATGCTGAAACCATGCCTCTGAAACCATGAGCTCATCTGTGCATACCAACATGATGTATCTCCCTGTAATGCCAGCTGTCTAGATGACTCAAGAGCAAGCCTGGCATACCTGTCCCTGGTGGTGTCCCATAAGCTGTGTACAAATGATACTGATCTGGTGAGAGCCTCAACCTCCATAGGTGGGGCAGCCAGCTCCGCTCGTATGATGTCATGTGGGACTGAGGACTTGGCTCTAATCAGCCTAGAAATCATAGATATCAAGGGTCTCTCCATATTACTCCATCCAGCACTGTCAACAGACGGTCCCCAAACCTGAACCTCGTAGTGCATAACTGAAGCGACCAAAGTGTCGAAAAGCCAGAGCTTTGTTCGAGGTTCCTGGAACTGAACCTGCGAACAGATCCTCTCTAAACTGCCTAGGGCTGCATAGGCACGAGTCAATCTAGTGTCTGCTGCCACTTTCAGTGTGAACCTCGGTCCACTAAAGACCACCCCAAGATATGTGTATGCATCAGTATACTCCATATTGTCCTGCCCATATGTGAAAGTAGGTGCTGATCTCCTAACCCACTGTGGCGTGGTATTAAATACCATGACCTTGGTTTTACCAAGGTTGACAGACAATCCACTATCCTCTGCAAAACTATGCAATGCGTCCAAATGTCTCTGCATACCATCTGGTGAGTCTGATATCAACACAATATCGTCCGCATATAATAAAAGAGGGATCCATGTCCCCGCAAGCTGAGCACCTCTATCTCCACCTCTGTCAATATAATCAGAGACCTCATCAACATACATACCAAATAAAGTAGAGGACAGTGGACATCCCTGTTTCACTCCGATAGTGGAGTGAACTATGTCAGCTATCCCCTCTGACGTGCGTACATGACCCATCATTGAACTGTACAATGCCATAATCCCCCATATCAGCTCTGTGGGTACCCCCAATTCTATAAGCCGGCGCATCAATCTGGCCCTCGGTACTGTGTCAAAAGCTTTGCGGAAATCCACAAAGCTGCAGTATATCCGTCTACCATGTGCTCGACCCTCCTCGATGATAGCTCTGAGTGTAAGGACATGATCTAGTGTGGAGAAACCCCTCCTGAAACCAGCCTGCCCAGGTGCCCGTATGCCCATAATCTCGGCCCAACTGCTCAGCCTATGCTCAAGGATGGATGCATATAACCGTGCCAATGTGTGTCCTACCATGATAGTACGGTAATTCCTCAGTACTGTGGGGTCTCCTGTCTTGAAGATAGGTACAATAGTAGATAATCTCCAAGACTTAGGGAAGCCCTCACACATGACACGGTTGAATAACCGTGCAAGCATCTCTGCCAACAAATCCCCAGCATGTATAATGTGCTCTGCTACCAAACCCTCATGATCCTGTGCCCGTCTGGTCTTCATCCTGTCAATGGCCTCCTTTACCATCTCAGTGGTAAAGAAGGTGCTCGTAGCCGGACATGGCTGTGGTGGATCTGGTAGTGGTGGTTGTCCAGGTACAGTGATAAAGATGCTGCATACTGCCCCCATATCTCTGTAGAATTAATCACTGGTGGAGTAGACTGCTCATGGAATAGACGCCAAGCCTCTCCTGAATCCCTACTAAGGAAGAGCTGATATAAATCTTGCTCCATCTGGACCAAGAAAGCTCGCTTCTTCCGTCACACTAGTCGTCGTGTAGCAATACGAGATTGTCTATAGGTGATCACTCCCAAAGAAAGCTCCCGTTGTATCTGAGCTCTACTCTGTCGACACTCCTCATCATACCAGCTGTCTGAGGTATGTGCCCAGAACGACATCTCTGACTAGGCTGAGTGTGTGGGTATGCCTCTGTTGCTGCCCCATGTAATGAAATGAAAAGAAAATAGTGGGTAGGGGTGGGGTGAAAGCTGATACAAGGGGAATACAAAGGGTGAGCTGATACAATGGAGCTCTATGACAGTCGAGGCATCATATACATATACATCAGTATCCAAAAGGCTATATAGATTCAATGTCCTCCAAGGTAGGCACTATGTTAGGATGGCTCCTATGTCGTGCCAGTATGGTATCGATCCTCTGTCGTAGTCTGCGTCGATGTCGAGAGGGCCCACTCATCCGTGGGCGACGTGACTGCCCCAACTCTTATCGCCCGATCAAGCACTATGCCTCTGGTGTTGTTATGCTATTGGGGCTGCTCGGACTCCTCTGTCTGTGACTGAAAGAAATGTGTAATCTTCCGCTGTTGTTGGATCTCTCTCATTGTGCCCCTCTTTAAGAAGTCCTCTCTATGTTTGCGAATCTCCAGTAAGTATAATCCGAGGCATCTCTGATCCTGGTATCTCATGACTCTAGAAAGTGACCCAAAACCCTCTCTAAATAGACAGTGAAAGCGGCCTCGTACTCATAATATACTGGGCAGTGACATATGTAATGTAACTCTGTCTCTGGCTCTATCTGGCACACTTGACAAATCCTGGACTCAGCGGGTACTTCTCTAAATCTGCCTGTGTCTCGAGCTCTAGCTAATGTGAGGATGTGCGTATCTGACCAATAGCACATTGTATCCCGTGGGATAGATGAGTGTCCATGTATCCTGGTCGGATCACACCATCCTCCGTGAGTTGGAGAAGATGCTTTCTTTAGAAAGTCATTTCGTACCTAGCTCATGTGTAGGTTGTATCCATGTCCTCTTCGTGTCCAGCTGAATCAAGTCCTTTCTGATGAGCTTGGTAATCTCTGCCCTAGTGAGGGAGATGGAGGGTGCATCCAAAGAGTACTGAAATGGGGGTAGCCGATCCATACTAAAGCCATGTAATTGAAACCAAGATGCCATCTCTGCATACCAACCTGGTCTATGTCCTTGCAATGCCCGCTGTCGCGAAGACTCTAGTGCTAATCGAGCATATCAGTGGTATTGAGGCCTTGGCCCTAATCATCCGAAAAATCATAGATACCAATGGCTTCTCCATACATCTCCATCCATCAGTACCGCCAGCTCTGCTATGATGATCAAGTGAGGGGCTCCATATCTCCACTCCGTACAGCATGGCCGAAGTGACCAAAGTGTGAAAGAGCCAAAGCTTTGTTCGAGGTTCCTGGAACTGAATGTGCGAAGATATCCTCTCAAGTCTCCCCAATGCTACATAGGTTGTGGTTAATCGCGTATTTGCTGCACGCCTCAAGGAAAATACTGGATCATTGAAAATCGCCCCAAGATAAGTGTATGTATCTGCATACTCCACAGTCTCTCGACCATATGTGAAAGTGGGGGCGGACCTCCTTACCCACTGCGCCGTGGTGTTAAAACACCATTACCTTGGTCTTACCAAGGATTACAGACAATCCACTATCCCGTGCAAATACATGCAATGCATCCAAATGACGCTACATCCCCTCTGGAGAATCTCGAATCAGCACAATATCATCAGCATATAATAGCAACGGAATCCATGTCCTTGCAAGCTGAGCACCTCTATCACCCTCTACCTGTACATAATTTGAAAACTCATCTACATATGCCCCAAAGAGAGTCGGAGATAGGGGACAACCCTGCTTCACCCCAATGGTGGAGTGAACCATGTCGGACATGCCCTGAGTAGTACGTACCTGTCCTACCACTGTCATGTATAAAGCTAAGATCCCCCAGATCAGCTCTGTGGGCATCCCCAATGTCTTGCAATATGCGTATGAGTCTGGCTCGTGGCACTGTATCAAAGGCTTTGTGGAAATCCACAAAGCTACAATATATCCTCCTGCCATGGTGTCTACCCTCCTCAATAATGTTTGTGAGTGTCAAAATCTGGTCGAGTGGAGAAACCTCTCGTGAACCCTGCCTGTCCTGCTGCCCGTATGCCCCCTCTCTTTGCCCATCCGCTCAACTCATGCTCAAGAATTGATGCATATAGCCTAGCCAGAGTGTGACCAACCATGATGGTTCGGTAATTCCCGGGAAGCAGAGGATCTCCCGACTTGAAGATAGGCACAATAGTGGACATACTCCAAGTCTCAGGGAAACCCTCGTACATGGCTCTATTAAACATCATAGCAAGAGGCTCTCCAAGCATATCTCGGGCATGGATAAAGTGCTTTGCTACCAGACCATCATGATCCTGTGCTCTTCCTGTCTTGATCTTGTCAATGGCTTTTCTTACCCTCTTAGAAGTAAAGAAAGTACATGTTTCTGGGCATGCCTCTGGAGGGTCAGGCAAAGGTGGCTGCCCCGATGTTGTATAGAGAGATGTAGCATATTCCCCCCATGTCTCTGTGGAAGTGATTGCTTGCAGTGGAGAGTGCTCATTGAAAAGCCTCCATGCCTCACTAGAGTCTTAACTCATAAACAACTGATATAGATCACGCTCTAGTTGAGATAGGTAAGCCCTCTTCTTTCGTCGCACTAGGCGGCGAAAGATAATCCGTGACTGTCTATGTGTAGTAGTACCCATGAGCACCTCTCTCTGTAATCTGATCCTCGTCTCTCTACACTCCTCATCATACCAACTGTTTTGAGGCATGCTCCCAGATCGTCTGCGTGTAGGTTGGCTGTGGGATATGCCTCTGATGCTGCATCGTGGAGCGTCTTTGTCAGAATCTGGGTGAGCTCATCTAGTGGTCGTCATGGCTCCTGAGTGCATAGCTTCCTATATATCTCATCAGTGTACACGGGATCCGTCTCCCTCGTGGAGGTATACCGAGTACATGTGGAGGCCTCTCCCAATGGAGTTGTGTTGAACTGGAACGATAGAGTAAAAGACAAGATAGCATGATCGACTGCTACCCCAACTAGCCTAGTTCCCACCATGAAATCCTGAAAGGAAGGAATGAGTCCTGGTGGAGCCATAACATAATCCACTGTACTAGCACCATGCCGATGTGGAAAGCATGTAAAACCACCTGCTAAAGATAATCCGTGACTGTCTATGTGTAGTAGTACCCATGAGCACCTCTCTCTGTAATCTGATCCTCGTCTCTCTACACTCCTCATCATACCAACTGTTTTGAGGCATGCTCCCAGATCGTCTGCATGTAGGTTGGCTGTGGGATATGCCTCTGATGCTGCATCGTGGAGCGTCTTTGTCAGAATCTGGGTGAGCTCATCTAGTGGTCGTCATGGCTCCTGAGTGCATAGCTTCCTATATATCTCATCAGTGTACACGGGATCCGTCTCCCTCGTGGAGGTATACCGAGTACATGTGGAGGCCTCTCCCAATGGAGTTGTGTTGAACTGGAACGATAGAGTAAAAGACAAGATAGCATGATCGACTGCTACCCCAACTAGCCTAGTTCCCACCATGAAATCCTGAAAGGAAGGAATGAGTCCTGGTGGAGCCATAACATAATCCACTGTACTAGCGCCATGCCGATGTGGAAAGCATGTAAAACCACCTGCTGTAGGGAATAGGGCGCTTCTTCAAGAAGTCCTTAAACCTTTGCCTCCATGGATGGAAAGCGCATGATTAGAGCTCTTTCCTTTGAAGTCTCCCCATTGCCTTGTGTCTTCTTCCCTACCCATGCCTTTGTATGAGTACCCTCACTATCCATCATGCGGAGAAGTTCTTTGACTTCCCCTTCCACATCATCTTGGTCTTTTAGACCGGTTATTTGTATGAGTCTTTTTTTGCTACTCTTCTCCTAAAGTCATGTTGATGATCGTAGGAGTGGGGATAGATGTGGTTTCTTTCCCTTTCCCTTTCTTAGCGACTTCTATCCATTTCTCGGCCTCATCCGCCTTCTTCTGTGTCTTCGTGATTACATCCACCCACGAAGACGTCTTTGCCCCATTCTGTAATCCTTTCTCTTTGATCATCCGTACCTGTTCCTTGATGACCTTGATTTCCTCGATCACCAAGGGATGGAATTCACCTTCCTCTAGTCCGTTGCTTGCTCTATCAGCAAGCTCTCACTTGAGGGTTGAGACCTCTTCTTTGAGTGCTTGTGAACCCACCTTAAGTGCTTGTATCTCTACGTGCAGGTCCTCGTTCTCCTTCTTACATTGCGTGCCTTCGTTGAGGAACATTTGAAGAAGGTTTGCCTTCTCCTTCCACCATCCTTCCATCTCTGCTTTCCACTCCATCTTCTTCCTTTCCACTTGGTGTTATCCGCTTGTTTGTAAGCATGAAGGTTGCCTTTGTACGGGACTTGCAAACTAGTGAAGCGCTCATAACCTCCATCCTAATGGCCCCTGTTTTCTATTCCTGCAAGGCCTAAATCTACGTGAGTCCCCCTTCCTTTGCTTCTACCCTGAGGGCATGCTGCACAGTTGCTGGTCGACGTGCCCTATTTGAAGCGCGCATGAGCACTAATGGCTTCAACGCAGCCACCAATTACCACCTGCGCACAGTGCGAGTACAAGGCAAGAGAAGTTCCCGCCACCAGGCTGAGAGAGAGAGAGAGAGTGAGGGGTGGGCAGAAAGGCCGAGGGTAGATCATAGACTCATAACTACCATCACCATCAAGAGCACTATTCTCGTACTTCGTATAGGAGAGAGTAATGGGCTGCAAACCCTAGGTCTTGTGTGCAACCTGTTTCCGGCTACCCTGCGCAAGCTCGCAACCTGCAGCTCTGCCCTCCTGCTGACACACGTGCTGTTGTAGAGATGCAGCTTTGCGTGACCTGCTTTCTCTGCGTTTCTACAGCCCTGCACAACCTGCCTGCATGACCTGCTCCCCCTGCGCGCTCAACACAGCCCTGCACGACCTTCTCCCCCTGCGTGCTCAACAGAGCCCCTGCATGACCTGCACGCTCAAAAGAGCCCTGCACCACCTGCGCGCTTAGGAAATCCTTGGATGACTTGTGCGAGAGAGAGAACCCTAATTTTTGCTTCAACACCTCAGCGCAAACCCTTTAAATTGTCTCAGCCCACCAGTGCGAACATTTAATTCGGCACCAAATGACTCACGCGAAAGTTTGCCAAGGCACATTTGCATGCATGCATTCACGTAAACTTTAATTCCCGCTTTCTCCCCCTTGTGTGCAGCCCTTACCTGCCCCAAAAACTCTGTGCGAAACCCTAATCAGAAGTGCTGTGAGAGAGAGAGAGAGAGGTCTTGGATCAAGGTGATCTCCACCTTGAGTATGTCCATCTCTTCCTTCATTGTGTCTCCCTTATTCTATTCTTCTGTATCCTTCATCTAGTCTTTGAATAAGGTCTCTTTTTCTTCTTGCTCCATTTGTCTATGTCTTCCTCCATTCTTTCATCTCCGCCTTGAATGTGGAGAGGCGCTTGCTGGTGGCCGCAATGTAGCCACTGTGCTTGTCATGGAGGCCATGGGAGGAGAGGAAAACCTTGAAAACAGCCCGAGAGGCTTGAAGAGACCCATCGAGGCTCAAAGGGGGGAGCCTCCATGGTGGCTACGTGAAGGTAGTATGTGTGTGTGTGAGAGAGAGAGAGAGAGAGAGAGAGAGAGAGAGAGAGAGAGAGAGAGAGAGACCCTAGAAAATAGCAACAAACACAATTAAAAGCCTAAAAATCTGCAAAAAAGAGAAGCAAAACTTGAAAGAACTGCAAAAAACACAATTGAAATTCTAAAAGACAGCAAAGAACAGTTTTGAACCCCTAAAAGAGGGCTAGAAACTTAGACAAAACCCTAAAAAGCAGCAAAATCAGTTACTAACCCTAATAAACAGCTAATAACTTAGACAAAACCTTAAAAAACAACAGAAAATAGTTTTGAAACCCTACAAATCAGCAGAAAAATGCTGATGAAACCCGAGAGAGAAATGAAATGAAATGTTATATTAACGTCCTCAAAAGGCCAAAATGACCTATGAGACCAAAAAGTTACAATTGGTGAATTTGATACCATGTCTGAGTACGGAAATTACCAGGTTACAAAGTTACCAAGTTACAAAGAACTAACACTAAAACACTAAGGCACTAAGGAGAAAGGGAATAAAAAGGGGGGGGGAGGGGGGGTTTGTGTGTTCAGATGAAATCTCTCATTGGTCGCTGTCGGATCTCATTGACTTCCTCCATGGTCAGAACTCTGGTTGGGCGTCTTGCATGTCGAGCTAGAGTGATCTGTATCTTCTGTTGCAACCTTCGTCGGTAGTGGGAGACCCCCCGAGGTCGTGGACGTCTCGATCTGCCAAGTTCAGTGGCTCTGTCAAGCAGTGTACCTCTAGTATGAGTAGGGTGTAATGACTGCTCTGTTTGCTCTCCTCTTTCTGGTGTAGAGAACTCTGTGATTCGTCTCTGAGACTGTCTTTCCTCTGATGTCCTCAGCAAGCTCTCCCTAAGTCTGCGCAGCTCTAGCAGGAACAATCCGAGACACTTCTGATCCCTGTATCTCATGACTCTAGAAAAAGGTCCGAACCCTGCTCTAAACAAGCAGTGGAAGCGTCCGCGTATCTCATAGTATGCCGGGGAGTGGCATGTGTAGTGCAGTTTTGTCTCTGGCTCTAAGTTACATAGATGACATATCCTGGCTCCTGCCAGCACCCCTCGGAATCGGCCAGTCTCGATCTGGAGCTGATGTGAGGATGTGCGTATCTGTCCAATAGCGCATCTTATTCCATGAGATAAGTGTGTATCCATGTATGGTGGCCTAGTCACAAATCCGTCCTCCGTGAGTTGGAGAAGATGCTCTCTGTAGAAGGCCATCTTCGTGCCCAACTCCTGTGTCGGTTGTATCCATGTGCTCCTGGTATTTAGTTGAATCAGATCCTGACGTATGAGCCTGGTGATCTCTGTCCGTGTGAGAGACAAGGAGGGTGCATCCAAGGAGTATTAAAGCGGAGGTAATCTATCCATATTGAGACCATACGACTGGAACCATGATGCCATCTGTCCATACCAACATGCTGTATCGCCTTGTAGAGCTAGTTGTCGAGATGACTCCAGGGCAAGCCCAGCGTATCTGTCTCTGGGGAGATCCCATAAACCGTGCATAAAGGACACCGATCTCGCCAGGTTACAAAGTTACCAAGTTACAAAGAACTAACACTAAAACACTAAGGCACTAAGGAGAAAGGGAATAAAAAGGGGGGGGGAGGGGGGGTTTGTGTGTTCAGATGAAATCTCTCATTGGTCGCTGTCGGATCTCATTGACTTCCTCCATGGTCAGAACTCTGGTTGGGCGTCTTGCATGTCGATAACACTAAAACACTAAGGCACTAAGGAGAAAGGGAATAAAAAGGGGGGGGGAGGGGGGGTTTGTGTGTTCAGATGAAATCTCTCATTGGTCGCTGTCGGATCTCATTGACTTCCTCCATGGTCAGAACTTTGGTTGGGCGTCTTGCATGTCGAGCTAGAGTGATCTGTATCTTCTGTTGCAACCTTCGTCGGTAGTGGGAGACCCCCCGAGGTCGTGGACGTCTCGATCTGCCAAGTTCAGTGGCTCTGTCAAGCAGTGTACCTCTAGTATGAGTAGGGTGTAATGACTGCTCTGTTTGCTCTCCTCTTTCTGGTGTAGAGAACTCTGTGATTCGTCTCTGAGACTGTCTTTCCTCTGATGTCCTCAGCAAGCTCTCCCTAAGTCTGCGCAGCTCTAGCAGGAACAATCCGAGACACTTCTGATCCCTGTATCTCATGACTCTAGAAAAAGGTCCGAACCCTGCTCTAAACAAGCAGTGGAAGCGTCCGCGTATCTCATAGTATGCCGGGGAGTGGCATGTGTAGTGCAGTTTTGTCTCTGGCTCTAAGTTACATAGGTGACATATCCTGGCTCCTGCCAGCACCCCTCGGAATCGGCCAGTCTCGATCTGGAGCTGATGTGAGGATGTGCGTATCTGTCCAATAGCGCATCTTATTCCATGAGATAAGTGTGTATCCATGTATGGTGGCCTAGTCACAAATCCGTCCTCCGTGAGTTGGAGAAGATGCTCTCTGTAGAAGGCCATCTTCGTGCCCAACTCCTGTGTCGGTTGTATCCATGTGCTCCTGGTATTTAGTTGAATCAGATCCTGACGTATGAGCCTGGTGATCTCTGTCCGTGTGAGAGACAAGGAGGGTGCATCCAAGGAGTATTAAAGCGGAGGTAATCTATCCATATTGAGACCATACGACTGGAACCATGATGCCATCTGTCCATACCAACATGCTGTATCGCCTTGTAGAGCTAGTTGTCGAGATGACTCCAGGGCAAGCCCAGCGTATCTGTCTCTGGGGAGATCCCATAAACCGTGCATAAAGGACACCGATCTCGTCAGTGCCTCCACCAGGGGGGGGGGCGGCTAGCTCGGCTCGGATAATCTCATGTGGTACTGAGGCCTTAACATGAATCATCCGAGCGATCATAGAGACTAGAGGCCTCTCCATACATCGCCATCCATCTCTATTACCAGATCTCCCATGGTGGTCTACTGAGGGTCCCCATACCTGAACTCCATAGAGCATAGCTGGAGTCACTAGAGTGTCAAAGAGCCATAGCTTTGTTCGCGGTTCCTGAAACTGAACCTGCGAACACATCCTCTCCAGTCCTCCCAAAGCTGCATATGCTCTCGTCAGTCTAGTCTCTGATGCTCTCCTTAGTGAAAACACGAGTCCACTGAATACTACCCCAAGATAGGTATATGCATCTGTGTACTCCACAGTCTCCTGGCCATACATAAATGTGGGTGCCGACCTCCTTACCCACTGTGGTGTGGTGTTGAACACCATAACCTTGGTTTTTCCCAGATTGACCGACAATCCACTGTCACGAGCAAATGTATGCAGAGCATCCAAATGACGTTGCATCCCCTCTGGGGAGTCTGAAATCAGCACAATATCATCAGCATATAGTAACAGTGGAATCCATGTCCCTGCTAGCTGAGCCCCCCTGTCTCCTTGTCGCTCTACATATTCTGAAAACTCATCCACATACATCCCAAAAAGAGTCGGGGATAGTGGGCATCCCTGCTTTACTTCGATAGTGGAGTGGACCATGTCAGACATTCGCTCAGTGGTGCGTACCCGTCCCATCACTGTCCTGTATAGAGCCAGAATACCCCATATCAGCTCTGTAGGCACACCCATGTCCTGTAGTCTGTGTATAAGTCTGGCTCTCGGCACAGTGTCAAAAGCTTTGCGGAAATCCACAAAGCTACAATAGATTCTCTTGCTGTGGTGTCTACCCTCCTCAATAATAGCTCCGAGTGTCAGAATATGGTCCAGAGTGGAGAAACCTCTCCTGAAACCTGCTTGCCCTGGTGCTCTTATTCCCTCTCGCTCTACCCATTTACTCAGCTCATGCTCAAGGACGGATGCATACAACCTAGCTAATGTGTGGCCAACCATGATGGTGCGATAATTCGCGGGAATCATGGGATCTCCTGACTTGAAAATAGGCACAATCGTAGACATACTCCAGGTCTCCGGGAAGCCTTCATACATGGCTCGATTAAACATCATAGCCAGGAGCTCTGCAAGCATATCCCTGGCATGGATGAAATGCTCTGCTACTAGGCCATCATGATCATGCGCTCTCCTTGTCTTCATCCTGTCAATGGCTTTCCTTACCCTCTCCGCAGTAAAGAAAGAACATGTCTCTAGACATGTCTCTAGTGGGTCCGGCAGAGGTGGTTGCCCTGATGCTGTGTAGAGAGATGTGGCATATTCCCCCCATGTCTCAGTGGAGGTGACCGCGGGTGGTGGTGAATGCTCGTGGAATAGCCTCCATGCTTCGCCTGAGTCCTGACTTATAAATAGCTGATATAGATCCCGCTCTAGCTGAGATAGATAGGCCCTTTTCTTTTGTCGCACTAGGCGGCGAAAGATAATCCGTGACTGTCGATGTGTGGTAATACCCGTGAGCACTTCCCTCTGGAGTTTGATCCTCGTCTCTTTGCACTCCTCATCATACCAACTGTTCTGGGGCATGTTCCCAGATCGTCTCCGTGTGGGCTGGCTGTGGGGGTATGCCTCTGATGCTGCATCATGGAGCGTCTCTGTCAAAATCTGAGTGAGTTCATCTAGTGGCCGTCCCGGCTCCTGGGTGCATAGTTGCCTGTATATCTCATCCATATACACAGAATCCGTCTCCCTCATGAAGGTATACCGAGTGTGTATGGCGACCCCACCTAATGGAGCTGTGCTGAACTGAAAGGTCAGGGTGAAAGACACGATAGCATGATCAACTGCTATTCCAACTGGCCATAACATAATCCACTGTGCTCGCACCATGTCGGTGTGGAAAGCAAGTAAAACCTCCAGCTGTGGAAAATCTTTGTAGGCCATTCACAATGGCCAATCTGTGTGCTGTTCCCATATCTATCAAGTATCTACCATACTAAGTGTATTCCTCATCTTGTGATAGTCTGGATAGACCCATCTCTGTGACGTCCAGCTCCCTGAGCATCTCTTCGGAAGTATCATAGAATATTGTCTGGTGGTGGGCAGTCCTAGCATTGAAATCCCCTAGTATAATAATGTCCCCATCCTTGGAAAACTCCCATATGTGATTATCCAAAATAGCAAAGGGGGATTGTCCTCTAGGTGATGCATATACCGACGTACTAGGAGGGAGGTAACAAATAGCAATGTAGAGGTATCTGCCTGTCTCTGCCCTGAGCCTCACTCACATGTACCTAGCTTGTTCATCCTTGCGTGCTATATATATCATTGGTTGCAGTTCCTCCCTGAATAGAACTGCCACTCCCCCTGAGCCCCGTCCTCGATGCTCCGATCTGGTCTCTTGTCTGCAGGCTGTCTCCCATCTATATCCGCTCACCTGTGGCATGGATTGTCCCGGTGCTTGATGCGTCTCAGAGTAGAAAATGATATCTCTCCCCATAAAGCTATCCTCAAAGGCCCCTACATCAAGACGGAGTGACCTGTTACAATTCCAGGTTGCCATCTTTAGTGTGGTCCCATAGGTCTCGCACCGTCATGCAGGGCGTCGCTCCAATATCACCACCTTTCCATCCCTGTAAAAGGCAATGTTCCCCTTTTCCCTTGCGGCTCTTATTTCCGGCATTACTTCTTGCATATGAGCAATCTGCGAGAGGGTGAGGTCATCTCCAAGAAAGATGCCCGTCTTCTTTAGAGTCGCTCTCTTCTTCAAGAAATCTTTCTTCGCTTCCATGGAGGGGAAGCGAAGAATGAGTGCCCTTTCCTTCGAGGTTTCTCCGTTGCTCCCACTTTCCTTAGTGCCCACTCTCCAAGCCCTTGTATGCGTTTGCTCGTTGACCCCCACCAAGGTCATGAGTTCTTTCACCTCTTTGTCTACATTATCTTGGTCTATGAGGCCACATACCCTTACGTGTAAGGCCCGCACACGTCTCCTTTGCTCCTCTTCGAGTGTCAGGTTGATGATGGTTGGTGTGGGGGTGGGAGTTATTTCCTTGCCTTTCCCTTTCTTGACAATCTCGATCCATTTTTCGGCCTTTTCTGCTTTCTGTTGGGTCTTTGTGATGACATCTACCCACGAGGTCGTCATTTCTTTTTGTTGCTCCCCACCTTCTTTGATGGCCCGTACTTGTCCCTTGATCGTGTTAAGCTCTTCAATGAATGAGAGAGAGAGAGAGAGAGAGAAAGAAAGAAAGAAAGAAAGAAAGCTTTATTAACATCTTCGAAAGGCCGAACTCGACCTATGAGACAATATCATATACATGTGTTGATGCTCTAGGCATCGGAAAATAAAAAAAGGGTACAAACTGAAATGAGCCTATACTATGCAAGAGGGTGTGGTAGGGTGGTGCATGTGGTGTACAATGTATAGTGTGGGTCCTCGTGTCGAGGTGTGCTCACGCATCATCAGGCTCAACTAGGGGCTGCAAGGTGATACCACCATGAGATGATAGGGAGGGTATCTAAAAACAAGCAACATATGTAGGGTAGAGAATGTGGTACATCGGTGGTGGCCTACTCAGGTATCTCTGGAATGCTGGATCTCCTGGTGCTGGTACATGACTCTGCTCTAGATACTGATGGTGTAAGGTTAGTATCCTCGAGATCTCCCTCTGGTGACACCCATGTGTCTTGTATCCTGGGAGCCTCGGTCTCCGACGTGCCCTCTGAGACTCTGCCTGCAGAAGGGTAAGCCCTCTACTCTGTGTAGGTAGTGTGGGGGGGTCTGGTCCTGCTCGTCGGAAAAACTGTGTGATGGTAGTCTGTGTCCTGCTATCCTGACTCTGGCGTGGCTGTAACAACTGCTCTCGAACCTCTAAAGCCGCAACCAGGAACTGGCCAAACCTCCTCTGCTCTCGGCCTATCATATGCTGCTGTAATGAGTCTCCAATGCCATATCTCTCTCTCAGCTCTGTATATGCTGGGCATCTCATGACAAAATGCTCCTCACTCTCCACCTCCGTCTGGCAAATCCGGCATGTACGCTCCTCTCGTGGTATGCCTCTGGCTCTGCCACTCTCAATCTCTAGCTGATGTGATGACACTTGTAGCTGGCCAATGTTGACCCGAAGTCGGTGTGGCATGTACTCTTGCATGTATGATGGAATCTCAATGAATCCCTGCTCTGAGAACCTCAGAAAATGCTCATAGTAATATAGCATTTTAGGAGGTAGGGTGTCTGTGGGCCTGCGCCATGTCCTCTGAATATATGTATGCCATATCTCCTGTCTGATGACCCTATTCCGCTCAGAGCGTGAGAGGGTATAGGTCGGGGCCTGGGTGTCATACTGGAGTGGTGGTAGTCTATCAATATCAAAACCGTGCTGAGCTAACCAATCTCTTGTCTGGGCATACCATGAGCTAGTGTCCCCTGCCTGTGCCATCTCTCTAGATGCAATGAAGGCTCTATGAGAGATCCTATCTGGAACCATATCTTTGAATCTGCGAAGAAGGCAAACAGTCTGAAAGAGTGCCTCTACCAACATCGGTGGTGCAGCCAGCTCAGCTCTAATAATGTCGTGTGGAACTGATGGCTTGCTGCGAATCATCCTGGAGATCATAATAATCTGTGGCCTCTCTATCTGTGTCCATACTGAGTCTACCAGTCCCGGTGTGACCAGTGCAGGTGTGACCAGTGTGTCAAAGAGCCACCCCTTCGTCCGGGGCTCCTGGAAGTGGGCCTGGTGGCACTGTCTCTCCATCAGAGCTAGTGATGCGTATCCTCTGGTAAGTCTATCTCTGGGTGCCTGTGTCATGGAGAAGGTCCCTGATGCTGCGGTGAATGTAACCCCCAGATATACATATGAGCCTGTCACTTCTATATCCCCTCCAGCTACTGTAAATCTACTTTGTCGGCGAATCTGAGCCGATGTATGAAATATGAGAACCTTGGTCTTGCCAAGGTTCACCGTGAGTCCTCTCTGTGAGCAGAAATCATCCAGGGCCTGCAAATGTAGTTGTAGTCCCTCTGTCGTCTCTGACATCAGGACAATATCATCTGTATATAAGAGTATGTGTACAGTAGTCCCTGCAATATCCACACCCTCTCCACCCCTGTGCAAGATGAAGTCTACAATCTCGTCAATGTATAGACCAAAGAGTGTAGGTGATAGGGGGCAACCTTGTTTCACACCAATGGTGCTCACAAGGGTGTCAGATAATCCACCCGGGCATCTCACTCTGCCAGATACATGCTCATACAATGCATAGATCCCCCATGCCATCTCCTCTCCAATCCCAAGCGCAGCCAGACATCGGAAAAGTCTCTCTCTAGGTACTGTGTCAAATGCTTTGCGGAAGTCAACGAAGCAGCAATATAATCTCCTCTTCCTCACCCGTGTCTGGTCGATCAGACAACGAAGGGTGAAGATATGATCAATAGTAGAGAAAGCTCGGTGGAAGCCTGCCTGTCCTGGTGTCCTCATGCCCTCTCCCTCTGCTAGAGAACTGAGCTCCTCCTCTAAAACCGCGCCATATAGTTTGGCCAATATAGGACCAATCATGATAGTGCGATATGTGCTAGGATCCATGGCATCCCCAGATTTGTGGATAGGCATGATGGTGTGTGCTGTCCACGACTCTGGGAATCCCTCTGAAAGTGCGCGGTTGAAGAGGTGGGCAATGAGTGGTGCCAATGCATCACAGCCATATATAAGATGCTTTGCCTGTAGGCCTGCCTGATCTCTAGCCCTCCCATGCTGTAGGTGGGATATAGCTTTCTTCACCATGTGGGTGGTGAAGAAAGTAGATGATGTGGGTCAGGTAGCCGATGGCGTAGGTATGGGTGGCTGTCCTGGGATCTCGTATAAGCTCTCGGCATATCTGTGCCATGCCGCTGGGTCCTGAATAGGAGTGGATGGCCTGGGAGGTCTGATCCGACGCCATGCCTCAGCACTATTCTTGCTCATGAGTAAATGATAGATGTCCCAATACTGGTGCTCCTCCCACTCTCGTCTTTTACGACGGGTAAGTGTCTGCATCTTGCGTTGAGCCTGGCGATGTGTAATCTCCCCTCTGATCTCCAGTATATGTAGGTGTCTGTGTAGATCTCGACATTCGTCGTCGTACCACCTGTTTTGTGGCATAGTGCCAGTGCGTGGAGGGTGTGTGTGTATGCGATGTGGGAAACTTTGAGTGGCTGACTCGTGTAAGATGGATGTAATGTGTGTGGTGAGTGTGTCCAGAGGGGCTGTGGGGTCTAAGTGTATAAGGTGCTCATGCAGGTGATGTATATAAACAGGAGTGAGCTCATGAGTGAAAGAAATGGTAGTGTAAGTGTGAGGGGGGGAGGCGGGGGGGTCAGCAAGCTGTGTAGCAAAAAGGGAGAATGTGAGATAAGTATGATCCGCCCCTATCGGTGTGCGTGCAACGTTGAAGGAGTGTATAAGCTCTGCTGTCTGGGTAGAGCCCAACAAATAGTCTACTGTGCTCTCTCCGCCACTGTGTGGGAAGCAAGTGAATCCCCCAGAATCTGGCCACCTCGCCATCCCGTTATAAATAACGAGATGGTGCCTGCTGCCAAGCTCAAGAAGGTGTCTGCCATATCCAGTGTTGTCGTGTCCCCCATCTGCAGACACTCTACTCACCCCCATGTCCTCTGCATCAAGTGCCCTCATGATCTCCGGCTGCTCCATATCATAGATCTCACACTGTCGGCTCTGTGTCCTCCCGTTGAAGTCCCCCATGAGGAGGACTTCCTCGAGTGATGTGTAGTGAGAAATGTCCTCCGACAGTCGGGAGTAGGGGTCCTGGATAGCATATCGTGATCCATGTGGTGAAAAGTAGCATATGGCAATGTATAGCCCTCTCTTGTGGGTGAGCTCTAGCCGTACCCACATATAGCATGCCTCCTCGTCTCTACTCATCATCTGTATCCGGTTGTGTAAGCTCTGTTTGAATAGTATGGCCACCCCTCTTGACCCCTGAGCTGTACTCTGTCTGGTGATGGTCTTGTAAGTCGACTCCCACTGGAATCCTGTGACTACAGGTAGTCCTCTCTCTGGGCTCTCATGAAATGAAATGTTATATTAACGTCTTCAAAAGGCCATAATGACCTATGAGACCAGAAAGTTACAAGGTGGTGGATCTGATACAATGTCAGAGTACCAAAATAATCTAACAACAGTACAAAACAAAACAAAGATATATTCTATGGGATCTTGGATTGGTCAATGTGATCTAAGCAAAAAACTAAGCCAAAATGGGCGGCTTGTTGGGATAACTGAATCACAAAAGATCTAGCATCGATCGTTGGCGAATCTCATCAATTTCCTCCATGGTTAGTAGTATGACTGGGCGTCGTGCATGCTTGGCCAGCATGCTCCGAATCTTTTGTCGTAGCATTCGTCGATGCTGTGTAGTCTTTCGCAGTCGTGGCCGCCTGGATTTCCCCAGTTCAATCGCTCGGTCGATTAGTATGCCTTTGGTGTGAGACGAGGGGGAGCTCTGCTGTGGGAGTGGCTCTTGCGGCTGTCCCGTGTTTGCTCTGAAGAAGTCTGTGATCCGTCTTTGAGACTGGCTGGCCTCGCCATTCAGTAGGCTCTCTCTGTGTCTGCGTAGCTCGAGCAAGAACAGACCCAGGCATCTCTGATCTTCGTATCCCATTATTCTTGAGAGTGGTCCAAAACCCTCTCTGAACAAGCAATGGAAGCGGCCTCGTATCTCGTAGTAGACGGGGCAGCGGCATGTATAATGCAGCTCTGTCTCAGGTTCCAGGTCACACAAGGGGCATGTCCTGGCCTCTGCCGGGTACTCCGCTGTATCTCCCAGTTTCAATCCGTAGCTGGTGAGACGATGTGTGTAACTGGCCAATAGCACATCGTATCCCATGAGACAAGTGGGTATCCATATACCTTGGTCTCGTCACAAAACCATCTGCCGTGAGCTGGAGAAGGTGGTCTCTGTCACCAGCCATCTTCGTGCCCAATTCTTGTGCTGGTTGTATCCATGTATCTAGCTGGGTCAGGTCTTGGCGGATGAGCTTGGTGATCTCCGACTGTGTAAGATTGAGAGTTGGTGCATCCAATGAGTACTGGAATGGTGGCAGCCTGTCCATGTTGAACCCATGCGCCTGAAACCATGATGTCATCTCCCCATACGAGCATGTTGTATCTCCTTGTATGGCTAACTGTCGAGAGGACTCAAGTGCTATGCGAGCATATCTGTCTCTGGGAAGTTCCCATGTGCGGTTTATGAAGGAGACTGATCTGGTGAGCGCCTCCACCACCAGTGGGGGGGCCGCTAGCTCTGCTCGGATAATGGCCCGTGGTACTGATGCCTTGGCTCTAATGAGCCGCGAGATCATAGAGACGAGAGGTTTCTCCATGTTCCCCCATCCGTCTGTGCGGCCCGGCCTCCCGTGGTGATCCAATGAAGGTCCCCATATCTCAGCCCCATAGAGCAATGCTGAAGCCACCAAGATGTCAAAGAGCTAGAGCTTCGTCCGGGGCTCCTGAAACTGGACTTGCAAGCACATCCTCTCCAATCTACCCAATGCTACGTGGGCTCTAGTCAGTCTGGTCTCTGTTGCTCTTCTGAGTGAGAATGTGGGTCCGCTAAAAATAGGTAAGTGTAAGCGTCTGTGTACTCCACAGTCTCCTGGCCGTATGTGAATGTAGGTGCTGACCTCCTGATCCACTGTGGGGTGGTATTAAACACCATAACCTTGGTTTTACCAAGGTTGACAGACAAACCACTTTCGTGGGCAAACGTATGCAAAGCATCCAATTGACGTTGCATTCCCTCTGGGGATTCGGAGATCAACACAATATCGTCAGCATATAACAAAAGTGGCATCCATGTCCCTGCCAGCTGTGCACCTTTATCCCCATCGCTGTTAATGTAGTCAGAAACCTCATCCACATACATACTGAAAAGAGTAGGAGAGAGCAGGCAGCCTTGCTTCATCCCAATAGTGGAGTGAACCGGTGTAGCAAGTCCCTCTGGGGTACGTACATGCCCTACTATTGATTTGTATAATGCCATGATCCCCAAATGAGCTCTGTGGGTACTCCCATTTCCTGTAATCTGCGCATCAATCTGGCTCTGGGTACTGTGTCAAAAGCTTTGTGGAAGTCCACAAAGCTACAATAGATCCGTCTCCCATGAGATCTGCCTTCCTCGATGATGGCCCGGAGTGTCAAGATATGGTCAAGAGTAGAGAAGCCTCTCCTGAACCCCGCCTGCCCAGTTGCACGCATTCCTTCCTTCTCTGCCTATCTACTCAGCTGTTGCTTAAGAATGGACGCATACAACCGTGCCAGAGTGTGTCCAATCATAATAGTGCGATAATTCCCAGGCTCCATGGGGTCTCCTGTCTTGAAGATAGGTACGATCGTAGATAGGCTCCAAGTGTCCGGTAGGCCCTCACACATGGCACAGTTAAACATAAATGCTAGAAGCTCTGCTAGTAGGTCTTTGGCATGCATGAAATGCTCAGCGACTAAACCATCATGATCATATGCTCTCCCAGTCCTCATCCTGTCAATAGCTTTCTTCACCATCTCAGCGGTGAAAAAAGCACATGTGTGGGGGGGTTGGGGAGGGGCGGCTGTCCAGGTACTGTGTACAAAGATGATGCGTACTGACCCCAGGTCTCTGTGGAGGAAATAGCAGGGGGGGGGACTGCTCATGAAAGAGCCGCCACGCCTCACGTGAGTCCTCACTCAACAATAGCTGGTATAGGTCCTGTTCGAGTCGAGCCAAAAAAGCCCTCTTCTTCCGCCGCAACAGGCGTCGGAAGTCAATCTATGACTGTCTGTGAGTGACGTCCCCCAAAAGCACCTCCCTCTGCTCTGAAGTCTGGCTATAGTCTGGCGGCACTCCTCATCGTACTAGCTGTTCTGAGGCATGCTCCCTAATCAGCGGCTCTGCTCAGACTGGGTGTGTGGGTATGCCTCTGCTGTTGCCTCATGTAATGTCTGTGTCAGTATATTAGTTAGCTCCTCCGAGGTCGCCTTGGGTCCTCAGTGCATAGGCGTCTGTAGATCCCATCCATGTATACAGAATACGTCTCCCGTGTGAATGTGTAGCGAGTAGGGGCTGCTACCCGTGGCCTGTGTGCTACACTGAACTGGAAAGAGACGGTCATCGACACCAGAGCATGATCTACTGCCACCCCGACCGGTCTGGGCCCAACTGTGAGATCCTGGATACTAGAGATGAGATTCGGCTGTGCCATGACATAGTCCACTGTGCTGGCTCCATGTCTGTGTCTAGAGAACTCCCATATGTCATCATCCAAAATAGAGAAAGGGGAATGTCCTCTGGGTGCTGCATAAACTGATGTACTCGGGGGAAAGTAGCAAATAGCTAGATAGAGGTATCTGCCTGTCTCTGCTCTCAGTCTCACCCACATGTACCTAGCCTGCTCGTCCCTGCGGGCTATGGGTATCAGTGGCTGCAGATCCTCTCTAAATAACACTGCCACTCCCCCCGAGCCCCGCCCTCTGTGCTCTGAGCGTGTCTCGTGTCTGTAGGCTGTCTCCCACCTGTATCCACTGATGTGAGGCATGGATTGCCCAGGGGCCTGGTGTGTCTCAGAGTAAAAGATGATGTCTCTTCCAGTAAAGCTATCCTCAAAAGCTCCCACATCAAGACGCATAGATCCATTGCAGTTCCAGGCAGCTACTTTGAGTGTGGTCCCATAAGTCTCGCGGAGCGTCGCTCTAGTATTACCACTTTTCCGTCTCTGTAAAAAGCGATCTTGCCTTTTCCCCTTGCCGCTCTAATCCCCGGCATTACTTCTTGCATATGAGCGATCTGCGAGAGGGTGAGATCATCCCCAAGAAAGATGCCAGTCTCTTTAGGAGTTGGTCTTTTCTTCAAGAATAACTTCTTCGCTTCCATGGAGGGAAAACGGAGGATGAGTGCTCTTTCTTTTGAGGTTTCTCCACTGCTTCCATTTTTCTTTATGTTGGCCACTCTCCATGCCCTTGTGTGCGTCGGCTCATGAATCCTCATCAAGGCTGTGAGTTCTTTTACTTCTTCGTCCACATTGCCTTTGTCTTTAAGACCACAAATTCTCACATGTAAAGCGCGCACCCTTCTCCTCTGCTCCTCCTCTAGTGTCTGATTAATGATGTTGTTGGCTGTGGACGTGGGCGTTATCTCCTTGCCTTTCCCTTTCTTGGCCACCTTGATCCATTTCTCGGCTTCGTCCGCCTTCTGTTGAGTTTTGGTAAGAACTTCCACCCAAGAAGTCGTCATTTCTTTGCGCTGCTCTTCTCCTTCTTTGATGGCCCGTACTTGCTCCTTGATCGTGTTAATTTCTTCGATTACTGAGGGTTGCAGTTCGCACTCTTCCAGTGTGTTTCTTGATCGTGCTTCAACGAGATCTTTCTTGAGTGACGCGATCTCTTCCTCTTGGGCTGTCACTCGGTCTACCAGTGTGCTTATCTTGCTCTCTTGGATCAGCACACGTCCTTCGAGCATGTTTATTGTACCCCAGAGATTGCGGTTCATCTTGGTAATGATCTCCGTCATTTCCTCTTTGCATTTTTGAATGGCATCCTCTAGGGGGTCGGCTTTATCGTTCATCTTCCTCATGCTTGATCGCCGTCCGCAAGGGGGTGGCGGGAGAGAGAAGGGGGGGGGGGGGTGGCGTGGGTGGCGGGGGGGACAGCGCGCGGGGTAGGAGAGAGAGAGAGAGAGAGAGAGAGAGAGAGAGAGAGGAGAGAGAGAGAGAGAGAGAGAGAGAGAGAGAGAGAGAGAGAGAGAGAGAGGCAGTACGATAGACTTAATTTTAACAAACGATAGACTAAAAGACTTAAAAAATGGAAGGTTAAAAGGTTAGTGCGTTAAGAAAATTAACAGCGCTAGAGAGAGACCCACAGGGGGCGGGTGCGGGGGGCAGTGCGCGAGCAGAGGGCGGGAGTGCAGGGGGCAGCGTGGGTGAGTAGAGGACGGGAGCAGGGGGCGAGGGTGCAGGGACAGCTCACGAGCGCGGGGGGGGGGGGGGGGGGGGGGGGGGGGGGGGGGGGGGGGGCTTGGGAGTAGAGGGCGGTGGTGCAGGGTCAACGCGCGGGCGGGGGGCAGGGGTGGGTAGCGGCAGCTCGCGAGCAGGGGGGGAGAGAGCAGAGTTACCGGGGAATGCCCCCTAGCCCTCGTTCCGGCGTTCCGGGGGGCAGTTCCCTTCCCGAACGTTCCGAAACGTCCCGGAACGTCTGATGTTCCGAGTGGCCAATTCAAACCGGAACGGCCGTTCCGGAACGTTCCAAAACGCCCTCGGAACGTTCCGGAACGCCCCTGGAACAACCAACGGCTACAAACAAATTTGGCAAAAATTGAAAAAATTGAAGTAAATGTTTGGGCTTCTTTTTGAAGTGTGCAAGGCCTCAAGGACTCATAAAATGCACCCCCCTCCCCCTTTCTCTCCACAAGCTAATCCTCAAGGCTCAAGCTCTCTCCCTCTCACACTCTCAAGATCTCTCCCTCTCAAGACTCACTCTCTCAAGGCTCAAGGCTTCAAGCCTTCAAGCTCTCTTCCTCTCCCTCGCACTCTCTCAAATCTCTCTCTCTCTCTCTCTCTCTCTCTCTCTCTCTCTCTCTCTCTCTCTCGCATCATCTAGTCATAGCAAGGTTGAATGGTCTTCAAAACGAGTTTTTTTGTGAGTATTAGAGTCAAAGCACTCTAATACTCCTTGTATTTAAACACAAGGAGCTAAAAAATGCACTATACTAGTGTTTTTTATACCTCCCGTTCCGCGCCGTTCCCGTTTTGGACCCCTAGCCGTTCCCCCGTTCCGCGGGGATCCCGTCGCCGTTCCCGTTTTGCGTTCCGGGTAACTATGGGGGGGGGAGAGAGAGAGAGAGAGAGAGAGAGAGAGAGAGAGAGAGAGAGAGAGAGAGAGAGAGAGGAGAGAGAGAGAGAGAGAGAGAGAGAGAGAGAGAGAGAGAGAGAGAGAGAGAGAGAGAGAGAGATGAAATGAAATGAAATGATATATTAACGTCTTCAAAGGCCAAAATAACCTATGAGACCAAGCTGTTACAACATAGTGAATTTGATACCATGTCCGAATACAAAAAAAAAGGATCCAAAACAAAATACAACTACTACAAGCGGGGATTGTATGGATGTGCTAGTTAATAGAAAAGGTACAGAAGGTGTGGTACAATGGAAGAAGGGGGGGAAATGGCGAGGATCCATCCTCCGCTGTACTCTGGACGTCAAGAAAGTATGGCTCGATCCTCTGTTGTAGTCTTCGTTGATGCTATGTAGCTCCTCTCCTCACCTATGGTCGTCTGGATCTCCCTAGTTCCACAGCTCGGTCTATGATAGTGCCAGTAGTGGTAGTGTGAGTGCGGGCAAAGCTCTGCAATGGTGGTTGCTCTTCTGGCTTCTCCTCTGAAATATCTAGTGTAAAGAAATATGTAATCTGTCTATGGGACTATCTCTCTCTAGCTCTCCTTAGTAAAGTGTCTCTATGCTTGTGTAACTCAAGTCGATACAGTCCAAGACATCTCTGATCCTTATTACTCAAGACCCTAGATAGAGGCCCGAACCCCTCTCTGGAGAGAGAGAGAGAGAGAGAGAGAGAGAGAGAGAGAGAGAGAGAGAGAGAGAGAGAGAGAGATGATGAAATGAAATGAAATATTAACGTCTTCAAAAGGCCAAAGTGACCTATGAGACCAGAAAGTTACAATGCGGTGTATCTGATACAAAGTCAGATTAACAAAATAAATTAAACTAGGATAACAAAATATAAATATTGCGGGATCCTAAACTAAGCAGTATAATGTGAAGACAATATGGGAGGGGAGTAGAGATCCATCTTCGTGTGCACTCTGGACGACGAAAGAGTATGGCTTGGATCCTTTGCTGTAGCCTCCTTCGAAACTGTGTAGCTACTCTTCTCCATCGGGGTCATCTAGATCTCCATAGCTCCAATGCTCGGTCTATGAGAATGTCAGTAGTGCGGGTAGACCTCTCCACCGTTGGCTGCTCGTCTGTCTGTTCTTTTGGGTGTACAATATCTAGTGTAAAGAAATCTGTGATCTATCTCTGGGGATGTCTCTCTTCAGCTCTCCTCAGTAAAGTTTCTCTATGCCCGTGTAACTCAAGTAGATATAGCCCAAGACATCTTTGATCCTCATAACTCAGGACCCTAGATAGAGGCCCAAAACCTTCTCTGAATAGACAGTGAAAACGGCCTCGTATCTCATAGTACACTGTGCAATGACATATGTAATGTACTTCTGTCTGTGGCTCTAGATGGCATAAGCGTCATATCCTGCTATCTGCTGGTGTCCCTCTGAATCTACCAGTCTCAATCTCGAGGTGATGTGAGGACGTGCGTATCTGGCCAATGGCACAACGCAAATGATGCGAGAGAGAGAGAGAGAGAGAGAGAGAGAGAGAGAGAGAGAGAGAGAGAGAGAGAGAGAGAGAGAGAGAGAGAGAGAGAGATGAAATGAAATGTTATATTAATATCTTCAAAAGGCCAAAGTGACCTATGAGACCAGAGAGCTACAATGTGGTGGATTTGATACAAAGTCAGAGTAACAAGATGACAAAATAAAATACTATGGAATCCTAAACTGCTAGGTGTGAACTAGGCAACTAGCTGGGATAGCTAGATCACAAGAGATCCATCATCGATCGCTGGCGGATCTCATCAATCTCCTCCATGGTCAGTAGTCTGACCGGGCGTCATGCATGTCGGGCCAAAGTGATCCGAATCCTCTGATGCAGCCTCCGTCGATGCTGTGTAGTCCTCCGGAGTCGTGGGCGTCTGGATCTCCCCAACTCAGTCGCTCGGTCGATCAGTGTGCCTATGGTGTGAGGCGACGAGCTTTGCTGTGGTAGTAGCTCCTCCGGGTGTCCAGTGGTAGATCTGAAGAAGTCTATGATCTGTCTCTTAAGACTGGCTAGCCTCTCCTCTCATCAAGCTCTCTCTGTGTCTGCGCAGCTCGAGCAAAAACAAACCCAGGCATCCCTTGTACCACATGACTCTGGAGAGTGGTCCAAAGCCCTCTTTGAACAAGCAATGGAAGCGGCCTTGTATCTCCTAGTGAATCTGATACCATGTCTGGAGAGATGAAATGAAATGTTATATTAACGTCTTCAAAAGGCGAAAATGACCTATGAGGCCAATCTGTTTCAAAATGGTGAATCTAATACCATGTCTGGGTACAAAAGAACTAGAACAAAGATGATACTACTAGAATCCATCCTCATCAGCACTCTAGATGTCGAGAAGTATGGCGTGAGTCCTCTGCTATAGTCTCCGTCGATGCTCTCCTCAATCGTGGCCTTCTGGATGTTTGTAGCTCCAGTGCTCGGTCAATGAGAGTGCCGGTAGTGGTCGAATCAGTGTGGGCAGAGCTCTGCATTGATGGCTACTCCTCTGGCTGTCCCATATCTAGTGAAAAGAAATCTGTAATCTGTCTCTGGGACTGTCTCTCTCTATTTCTCCCCAGTAAAGTGTCTCTATATCTGTGTAACTCAAGTAGATATAGCCCAAGACATCTCTGATCCTCATAACTCATGACCCTAGAGAAAGGACCGAAACCCTCTCTGAATAAACAGTGGAAACGGCCGCGTATCTCATACCATGTCTGGGTACAAAAGAACTAGAGAGAGAGCAATCTTATGGCACATCATGGCTTATTTTTAATTAATTTCATCAAGTTTGGCTCCAGAAAGATTCTAGTATGGCATGCAATCATATAAAGAGCTACTTGCTCTCAAGCTAATGTCTCTTAATGCAAATTTTAAGAATCTGCTTGAGGCGTTCTTTAACCTGTTTTGTTTACAGCATAGATGTTATCAGGAAAGTATCAGACAAGAGATTTTTACAAAGAAAAGGAGAAAAAATGGGAGGACCTCAGTCTGGATTGAGAGGGCGGGTAAAGATCACAACACGTTGTCTTTGGGTGGACCGTGGAAAGCTCCTGGAAGCTTTGCAGAAGGCTGCTTCAGCCGCCCTTTCTAGTCTTCAACTTGATGCCAGCTTGGGATTGGTGGAGCATACAGTAAGCTTAGCACTGCGGAAAGTTGTACTGAAGTATAGTAACAGAAAGCCAGATGTTATTGTGATTGCTACTGAAAGTAGCTTAGGCTCACCTTTGCCGGAGCAGAGTATTTCATACAGCTCTAATGGAGGTCCTGTAAATGACAAGCATGCTGTACAACCAACCAAAGAGAGGCTGGTAGATGCTTATTGGACTAAGAAATCGGCTGAACAGCTTAGTTCTGTTTCAGGCAAGGCTCAAGCTTCTTTAACAGGTCAGAGATTGGGGTCCCAAAGAAGCCGTTTTTGAGGAAATTCACTCTTTCTCGTTCACAAGCGTTGTAGCTTGGGTTAGTTTTTATTATGAAGTTTAAGGTGATGAATTTATCAACAGGAGTCAATACATTGCCATCATCTGGAACTGTAAGAAAGAATTCTGAGGATTCTCTTATCAGGGTTACAGATAAAACCAAGTTAATGGCGACCGAGGATCTACCTGACAAAGGTAATTTATTGTTTCAAAAATATAGTTCTGCACGTAGAAGTACGCATGTCGGATAGTAGCAATGTAAGGGAGCCAGCAACTACCAACTTATTATCTCTGTTTGATTTAGATGGCAAGAAGGATATGAGACACAACTTTCTCTCACAAGAGGATAAAACCTTGAAAACTCGAACAGAAATGGTAGCATCGACACAGCAAGAAAAACCAAATTTGGTGTCTAAGTTGGTTGCAGCAGAAGGTAAACAAACAGGGTTTAAATGTTCTCGTTTAGTTTTCTTCTTCCTTTCTTTTTTCCTCCTAGCCTAGTTTGTACATTTGGTAAGAATTGTTTGAAAGCCTAAAATAATTTTACTGTTTTGTGTTGCTGTGTGATTAATGAATCTGACACTGGCTGCTACAGATTCTGAAAGTATCACTCAAACTTCACTGGAAAGAACCACAGTTGAAAGAATCGTTGAGCATTCTTTACCTTCTCCAGTTTTGGGCACACTCACAGGTGCTGCTATAGGTAAGTAATCTCAATTTGGGATCTTCTTGCTTGTTCTTTAAAATGTTAAATCTCCTTTCAATGTTGGCCTTTGTGTTTTTGATGTGCATCATTTGATTTCGTAAGTATCTGATGAAGTTGTTCTCAACACTGATACTTTCCTTATGTCACTCTCTGTTTCAATTTTTTGGAGCTGACTAGTAGCCACGCTGTTTTTGTCTGCATTGTGATCGCCTTTGAGGCTTCTTGATTGGATGTTGTTGGGATGCAGAAGCCAGTGCTGATGGGGCACCTGTGTTAAAACATGATGAGGACCAAGATGATGATGCTAAGGTGGAAGCCCCCACCAGGCGGCGCAAATGGAAATCAAATGAAATACTTCTGCTGATTGAAGAGCGTAAGGTGAAAGAGATTGAACTGCGACAACGACAAGGAAGAAAGGGGCTTTGGAAGGGAGTTTCAGAGGCACTAGCGCAAGCAGGTTATGATAGAAGTCCGGACCAGTGCAAGACGGTTTGGTTCTCTACGGTCAAGAGATACAAGGTAAAACTTAAGTTACTGCCGTGTGCTTCTCCATTCAACATAGATAGTAGTCCATCAAAGACTTTTAGTAGAAGGAGTTAATGGGTTAAGGCTGAACTGCTTGATTGGAGCCATATCGTTGAGGGACATTTACTTGTATTTTTTAAAAACTGGCCTTCACCGCTGGAGCTTCTTTCAAGTTCCCTCTCTTTATCTCTCATGATGTCAAAGAGAGGGTTACACGAGAATTACATGTTCTCTTAAGTCGATAGATTATCTCACCCAAGGCCATGTGATAGGTGTTTCTCTCTGCATCGAGGACAAGTTTAGGCCACACATATTGACATGCAGAAAGTCAGATTCTTTGAGAGCTTAGTTTTCCTGAACTCTTCTCTAGGTGATAGTCAAGATGTGAAGGTCTAGCAAGATCATGGCTGATAATTCTACTCACCGAAAAAAGCATTTCGTGGCCGAGCCTTGAGAGAGGTAGGGTTGCTGTGCTAGAACCTTAATCCTAAGTGGGCAACCAAGCATTTAACCCAGGAGAGAGGTCAGGTTCAAGGTATGGGCGTCCAGTGGGCGCGGAAAGAACAAGAGTGGGCTGGAACAGAGATGGCCTTAAGTGTTCAGGACCTACAGGACAGTTGGCAAAGGAAGGAGAAGGGGGTGGCGGAGGTGGGCCTGCCTGTAAGGAAGCCTGGGACTCCAAACCAGCTGTTTGTCCGTCACAAGAGCAATGGTTTGACCATTAACAAAAGAGAGACTTCTTCGATAGGCTGGGCTGGAAAACTTGCTTTATAGTGTCTATGATTAGAAGCTATCACTCTCTAGTGTTTAGACAAGACTTTCAGACAAACTTATTTTTTTGTCGTAAAGGTCAGTACACGACGCGTATTAATACAAGTTGATTGGTGTGCAGAGTGCTGTAGAAGATGTAAAAACTGGTGCAACTTTAGGTGAACCATTGTTCTTTTACAAGGCAATGCATGCAGCTCTTTGTGTGATTGAGGAAACAGGGATAGGAACCAAAGAGCAATAATGATCTACTCTTGCTCGCTATTATTCTTGCAACTTGGAAATCCTACATCTGATGATACACATCAACTCAAGGTAAATCTGTGTGTAAGACAGCCAGTAGTAGTTCGGAGTCGTCGTTTTTCTGTTTGATGAGGAATGTATCTGTTAAGGGAGGTCTTGCTACCTTGCTTTTTAGAAAGAAATGTTTCTGATATATTTCCTTACCTCAAACTTTATGTTTTGTTTGTTAATAATATTTGTGTGGGTGATATTGTACAGATACCGGTATAGGTTTTCCCTGGAGTGTCTACAAGCAGTATTTTTTTTCCTCCCTCACTAGGGTTGCAGGAAATTATAGCAACTCTCAGGTATTGAGTGGTTTATTATATATTTTTTAGTATTTCAGGAGCAACCCACAAGTTCTTAACATGGTGTCGCAATGCTGCTAGCTGTGAACTATTTCATACACTGCTTGTTGATTTATGAGTCTCGTCATTTTTTTTTGTTCCGTCTCTTTCTATGTTTGTTTCCACCCCTCCTCCTCCCTTCCAGACACGTTTTTCTGGTGAAAACTAGAATTGCATTAATTACAATCATGTACAATACATAACCATCCGAAATGGGTAGGGTAAAATCGAAGATATGCTGCCACAAGGAAAAACCTGCTGATGTTGATTGTGTTTATGATAAATATCTCAAAGGGCCCAGAATTACACCCAAGCAAGAAAATAGGATACTCTGGTAATTCCTTGAAAGGAAGACCTCGGAAAGTTCCTTCTTGAGTAACGCAATCTCTTCATCTTGGGCCGTCACACGATCCTCCAGTGTGGTTATCTTGCTTTCTTGGACAACCACGCGTTCTTCAAGTATCTTTATTGTGCCAAGAGGTCATGGTTGATCTTGTTAATGGTTGCATGACTTTTTCTGCTTTGCATTTTTGAATGGCATCCTCCAAAGGGTCAGCTTTGTCATTCTGTTTCTTCATGCTTGATAGCCACCAAAAGCGAGAGGGTGCCGAAAATTCTGGCGGGAAAGAGAAGACCACACTATGTCCACGTAATGCATACACGCAATTTCTTTCTCCAGAATTTCTCAGAAATTTTTGCACCCAAATCTGATTTTCTGATTATCTGGTTTTTTTCCTGATTTTCCTGAATTTTGGCCACTGTCTGTCCGAACAGAGTGCCAACAAGGCAAAAGGGGGGGGGGGGGGACTGGCGCTGCACGACCAAGTGCAGTTGGGGAGCCTGCAGATGTGTGTGAACGGGGCCTGTGTGAGCTGCAGACCCGTGCGACGGGGGGAGCCCTGCGCGACCAGGCAGGGGGAAAGCTGCAGGACCTGCGCGAAGCAAGAGAGAGAGAAGAGAGAGAGAGAGAGAGAGAGAGAGAGATGAGGGAGAGGAGAGAGAGGAGAGAGGAGAGAGAGAGAGAGAGAAATGAAATGAAATGTTATATTAATGTCTTCAAAAGGCCATAGTGACCTATGAGACCAGAAAGTTACAAGGTGGTGG